>NC_057798.1:209040468-209345628 GCF_018294505.1 Triticum aestivum
TGTGAGGGCTGCCATGGATTTTGGCTTTTCCTGTCCCAGGTGCCGGGCAAGCAACTCGTCGCGGATGTTATGTTTGAAGGCTGCAAGAGCCTCTGCATCCGGACGGTCGATGATTTGATTTTTCTTTGTTAAGAACCGTGTCCAGAATTGTCTGGCCGATTCGTCTGGCTGCTGAATTATGTGGCTTAGGTCATCGGCATCTGGTGGTCGCACATATGTGCCCTGGAAGTTGTCAAGGAATGCGGCTTCCAGGTCCTCCCAACACCCAATTGATTCTGCTGGCAAGATATTAAGCCAATGCCGAGCTGGTCCTTTAAGCTTGAGTGGGAGGTATTTGATGGCGTGAAGATCATCACCGCGGGCCATGTGGATATGAAGGAGATAGTCTTCGATCCAAACCGCGGGGTCTGTTGTGCCATCGTAGGATTCGATGTTCACGGGTTTGAACCCTTCGGGGATTTGATGATCCATTACTTCATCTGTGAAGCATAGTGGGTGTGCGGCCCCTCTATATTGGGCTATATCACGACGTAGCTCAAGCGAGCTTTGTCTACTATGTTCGGCCCTGCCGGAGTTGCTGTATCCGGCACGACGATAGTCGTCCCGCATCGTGGGGCGCCCACGCGATCCGTAGATCGATCTTGATTGTCTTGCCTTATCCTCCAATATGTCTCGCAAGTCCGGCGCATTCCCCCGTGGCTTTGTGCTTTTCGAGCGATGTCGGGGTACGGCTTTAGTGGAGGGCCTGGAGGCCTCTCTGTCATGGCCACGGGGTGGCCGGTCGGCCGTGTTATGCGCTGGTGAAGTGGGTTTATATGCTTCCTCCTCTAATCGGGGTAGCAGCTTGCATTTAGGGTAGCTTTTGGAGGGGCGTTCGAGTTCATGCTCTTCGGCCGCAAGGACTTTGGTCCATCTGTCGGCTAGCAGATCTTGATCAGCTCTAAGTTGTTGCTGCTTTTTCTTGAGGCTATTTGCCGTGGCCATAAGCCTGCGTTTAAAACGCTCCTGTTCGACAGGATCCTCCGGCACGACGAATTCGTCGTCGTCGAGGCTTGCCTCGTCTCCAGAGGGAGGCATGTAATTATCATCCTCTACCTCTTCGTCTGCCGCTCTCTCACGAGGGCTGGCTTCTCCGTCCTCCTGTGTTGAATCTTGCTGGAGGGGGTTGTCTTCGGCACTGTCCGGGGTATTATTATCTCCGGTGCCGGAATCTCCATTCTTGCTGTGGCGGGATTTAGAGCGGCACCGCTGACGCTGGCGCTTGGGCTATTTCTTGTAGCGATCCTCCTCCGCTGTTTCATCGCCATTCCCGTCCTTTGGGATATCCACCATGTATATGTCATACGACGAGGTGGCTTCCCAGTGCCCAGTAGGCGCTGGTTCTTGGTCGTCTCCGGCATCGTCGTCCATACCGTCGATGTCTTCGGAGTCGAAGTCTAGCATGTCGGTTAGATCGTCGACAGTGGCTACTAAGTGGGTGGTGGGTGGGCTTTGAATTTCTTTGTTGTCCGCATCCCAGCCGTCCTGACCGTAGTCTGGCCAGGGCTCTCCTGATAACGAGAGATACCTTAGCGAATTCAGGATGTCGCCAAAAGGTGAGTGTTTAAATATGTCCGCAGCGGTGAACTCCATGAGCGACGCCCAATCGGGTTCGATTGGAGGGGGCGCGGGAGGTTCGGAGTCCGGCGAGGAGTCCGGCACCTCGGAGTCACGAGCTTCACAAGGGACAAGGTCAGTATTCGGCTCCATCGCCGTAGAGGTAGCAGCCCCTGAGGCGGTGTCTAGCCACCCATCCTCGATTGGCGCAGTCGGCTCCGGGTTAAGGGTCGGAGCGGACTCATGTGCGGCCTCCAGGGCACTGTCCGACAGCAGAGCTAAATCATGCCCATCGTGACAGTGCGGCGCGCTCGGATGTGGCTCGAATCCATCGAAGATCAAGTCTCCGCGGATGTCAGCCGTGAAGTTAAGACTTCCAAATCTGACCTGACGGCTAGGGGCGTAGCTTTCAATCTGCTCCAGATGGCCAAGCGAATTGGCCCGCAGTGCAAAGCCGCCGAATACGAAGATCTGTCCGGGGAGGAAAGTCTCACCCTGGACTGTGTCGTTGTTGATGATCGAAGGAGCCATCGAGCCTATTGGGGACGACACAGAGGAACTCTCAATGAAAGCACCAATATCGGTATCAAAACCGGCGGATCTCGGGTAGGGGGTCCCGAACTGTGCGTCTAGGAGGATGGTAACAGGAGACAAGGGACATGATGTTTTTACCCAGGTTCGGGCCCTCTCGATGGAGGTAAAACCCTACTCCTGCTTGATGGATATTGATGATATGGGTAGTACAAGAGTGGATCTACCACGAGATCAAGGAGGCTAAACCCTAGAAGCTAGCCTATGGTATGATTGTTGTTATTGTTGTTGTGTCCTACGGACTAAAACCCTCCGGTTTATATAGACACCGGAGAGGGCTAGGGTTACACAGAGTCGGTTACAATGGTAGGAGATCTACATATCCGTATCGCCAAGCTTGCCTTCCACGCCAAGGAAAGTCCCATCCGGACACGGGACGAAGTCTTCAATCTTGTATCTTCATAGTCTTGGAGTCCGGCCGATGATGATAGTTCGGCTATCCGGACACCCCCTAGTCCAGGACTCCCTCAATCACCTTGATCTTGCGTGTGCGTAGGATTTTTTTTGAAATTACTATGTTCCCCAACACGTAGTGCATCCAATATCCACGTCTTCATCTTCAATTTCTTTAACGCCAGCCTCTTCAGCTGTGAACTGAGGCATTGGCGAGGAAGCAACATGCGTTGAAGGGATCGCATCCACTTCAATTTCTTCATCAATCCGCTCTAATGAAGCAGCAGAATGATTTTCTTCATCAGATCTGCTAGGGATCACATATTCTTCACCAAAAGGAACAAGGTCCTTTGATGGCAGGGTGGAAATCAGAACAACATCAATTGGATTTTCAAGTGAGCTGGTCATAGGCTTCATTTTCTTCGGAGCTGAAGAATCTGAAGCAGATAATGCTTTCCTTTTCTTCACTGTAGCTCTCTCTGCAGCCTTGGTCTTCCTCACATCTGATGCAGATGGAAGGGTAGGGGTTGGTGTAGGCGCAGGAGGAGCTGAGGAATCTGTTTGAATTTCCTCAGGCGCAACTGATGCAGTTGCCCTGAGTTCTTCATTTTCTTCAGGCGCACCACTAGTGGATGCCCTGGCAATGTCTTCAGCAGCTGGAATGGAGTCATCAGCCCTAGAACTAGCATTTTCATCAGCAGCCTGAAAGTCATCACCGGTGCTGGCATGTTCTTCAGTTTGCTGAGTAGAGGCTTCAGCTTGAGGAATTTCTTGTTGCGATGGGGCTGCAACATTGGTGAACTTCTCAGTCAGTTTAATGAACCTGACTTTGGCTCCTTGCCAATCAGCATAATAAGCATTGAAATCATCGCTGAGGGCTTTGATTTCAGACTGGATCTTGAGGAGTTCATCAGTTGTCATTTTGACAATGTTTTTCCTCAGGAACTTCTCTTTCCTGAACTGAGCCTTCTTGATTTGTCTAGCCTTCTCAAATTTCCATTTCTCTTCAGTGATGAAATGGGTCAGCATGTGACTTTGGCCAGGAGTCAAATGAAAATTAGGCATAGGAGTGTTTGGGTCCTTGTGCCAGAGATCAATGTAGTCGAGGATCGCCTTTGGATCCAAAAGCAGTGGCACATTTGTGCCTTTGGCTCTAGCGGCCCTTTCTTGCCTGTTTCTGATGATTTCTGCAAGTTGATCATCATTAGCTTCATCGTTAGATGGCACTTGGAAGGCAACCTGTTTCTTCTTCAGATTTGGCTGAGGACCTCGACCAGCTGTTGCCTTTGTCTTCAGCAGAGTGGGGCCTGATGAAGAGTTTGGTGCAGCTGAGGAACTTGCTGAGACACCAGAGGCAATAGAGATGCCTGCTGTCCTTTGGCACGTGGCCAGATGTACAGGTGTAGCATGAGGAACTGGCCGTGAGGGCTTTGAAGATTCTGGCCGTGAGGGCATTGTTGAGGAACTTGGCCGTGAGGGCACAGTTGGTGAAGCACCTGGCTTGTGAGCGGGCTTCTTTGCCATTGATTTTCTAGGCCTGACAGAGGCCTGAGTGGCAGCAGTAGTAGCAGAGTCTTCATTGAATTTCCTCACTGCTTCTTTGGCTTGTCTTGCCAACTTGGCTTGATGTTTGGCCCATTCTTCAGGGAAATCCTCACCACGCTTGATGCTGGTGGGGTCAGCTTCTTGTCCAGGTGCCAATGGAGCTCTTGGGCATGGAGGATTTAGTGCGAATTTCTTCATATACTTTGGAGTTACATATCCGTACTCCCTCCATTCTCTTGCCCATCTCCTTTCAATCCTCTGTATGCGCACCTTGCTGTAACACCCCAAAAATTTAACCAATTTTTATTATATTAAAATTTTACCAGGAAATTAAAACTTTTATTTTCTGGACTCACTTTTGATTTTTGAAACATTTCCCTTTCTTATTATCATGGAGTTTTTACCTCAAGTGAAATACTTACCAAAATTTATTGGACTTTCTTCCCTCTCAAAACTTTTTCCCCTTGGCAAGGATTGTATTTTGGTATCTTCATCAACACTGGTGTTTGGTTATTAAAAACCTTTCTTCTGTTTGTTCCCTTCTCAAATTAAAATTTTGGGATTTATTTTCTTTAAAAAAAAACCCTAGGAGTTTTGGGACTTATCTTATATTGAAACCACCCATGATTTTACCATGCCTCATGTGGTAAAACCTCCCAAAAACCCTCCTTCCCCTTTGGGGCAATCCATATATTCTGTCCCAACAAGTCCAACTCATTTTCTGATTTTATTTCATTTATTGTCCCTCCCCAAAACAATTCTGTCTATTGTCTTAAACCTGAGGGATTTACAAAGCAAGTACCAAGATGCATTTGAGTTTTGACCTCAAACCAACTCTCCTGGATAGTCCTTGGTACCCACAACCTAGAACCATCATGTTTCACTCCTCTCCTTTTCAAATATTTCAAATTACAGTCTCTGCAAGTTTGGACCAGATTTGTTAAATTTGGTGAAATTCATATCTCGTCTTCTCCAAAAATTCCACCAAAATTCAGGCAACCCCCAGATGCAATGAGAGGCCGCTCCACCAAAAATCAGCTCAAGGAGAAACTCCCACATACCAAAATCATTTTGTCGAACACCTAGCCGGCACTGTTTCTTTGCATTTTCAGAAAAGTTCAGATATTCAGAGTTCAGTGTCATTTCCCCGACAGAACTTCAGTCACATGCCCACTGTGCATTTGGCTCGATGCTCGCAGCCCCTCCCTCTTATCCGGAGCACCACACGCGCGCTTGGCGCCTTCCTGGTGTCGGTGGCACCCTGGACCGCCTGCGCCGGCGTGTCCTGCGGCGGCAGCACCACCGTAACGGCCAACAGGGGGGCAACACTGCGGCATAACGCTGTTCGGCGCCACCCAAATCTTCTGAGAGCTCCGCGTGGCCACCTCCTTGCCAGCGCACGCATGCAGCACCGTCGCCGTGGCCTGGCACGCACAGAGCGCATTCTCTGCCGCCGACGTGCCGTGCGGCCGTTCCGTCGAGGATAGGCCGTAACCACCCCTCCCGTGCTGAGATGGACACTAAAACGGCACCAATGCTCCGTCTAGTCGATGCTCCAGCTCCTAAGCCGACCGTCCAGCCACATCGCCGCTGTAATCACCCGCCGGACTTATCCGTTCACGGCAACCGCCTCGGGCCGGCTATAAATAGCACCCCCCGAGCTTGCTCTTGCCCCCGCACAACTCCACCACCTCACCAGACCCAGCCTAGCCACTGGAAGAGCCTCGAGGGGCCTTTCTTCCTCGACTCCGGCCACCTCCGTCCGCCTCGGGCTCCGGCAACGTTCTCTTCGATGAGAACTCCTCCGCCGCCCTACTCTCGCCCGTAGCCTCGCACCACCTCCAGAAAGCTAAACCCCTCTTTAATTTGACCCCCGCAGCTCCCTCCGGCGAGATCCACGACTGCCCGAACCGCCGTCCGCTGGAGCAAGGGCCACCATCGACACAGTGCTCGCCGGCGACCACCACCACCACCCACAGATGTGGAAGGACGTGCTGAACATGGAGGTACCCTCCGATCCTCCTGCCACGCCGTGGATCGCCGCCGGCGACCACCGCGGCTCTCGGGCGCCGACGAGCCCCGTCTCGCTCGTTTGAAAATTCAAACCTGACGGGGGGGACCCGCCCGTCAGCCTCTCTGCTATTTTTTTTGAATCGTTTTCTGAAAGCGTACTTTGGCAAATACGCTTTCTACTCTGAACCATTTTCTGCACTTTTCTGTTTAAGCCCATGGGAGTTTTCTGTTTCATTACAGATGGGTCCTTGGACCAAAACTCTTATAACTTTTAAACAGATAAGGATTTTTGATTGATTCTTTTTCTGTTCTCTTTAAAATTTTGTCTAGTTTATTTTAAGATTTATTTCGAAAATTTTCAGACAACCTTTTGGTACTGTTTTTGAAACTATATATTGATTCAAAAATATTTTTAATAGGACTTTGGAGAGAGGAGAAAGGCTTTCAAAAGTTTTAGGATGCACTTCACCACCCCACAACTTGAAGCAAGCATTCTAAATCCCAACATAATATTTTTGGTGTGTTCGTTCACACGTTTATAACACCACCTCATTTCGAAGGACTTGTTATTTCATGTGATATGATCATATGCATGAGTGCATATTAGTGATTTCCATGCTGTTGGAAATGAACACACTTGTGATGATAATCATCCTCATGTGCCTTGCATGCATGCCGGAAGGAATCCGGGAAAACCTCTGCCTTGGGTAGGCATGAGTTTGTCGCCGGTATCCGTCGGGACGGTTATGTCCGGTATGGCATAGTGAGGTATAATGAGCGGTGATTATGTTGGTTGAAATATATTTGTTATACATGTCATGCAGGGAAATTATAAACCTCCTGAGTCGACCGTAGATCGAGTCTTGTGCCAGTAACCCCCATACTTGCTTCGTACTACCACTCGTCTCTACAACAAGTAGAGTACGGTTCAGTAATTTGTCAACCCCTTTCTAGCACACGTCGTACAGAGGGGCCGGGATGAGGGTACCACGGCCATGGATTAAAGCCAAGCATCCGGTCAGGGGGCATGGGTGTTTCGGTTGTAGCCGAGGGGGTAGCTTCCCCAGTTTTGCGCGCGGTATAAATTTTGTGATCCCATGCTAATCGAGGTTGTAGCCTCCCCACTTAGAGTTTTGCTTAACGAGTGTCATGGGTGATTCCAGACACCGGTGAGTTAAGCTGGTGTGTGCAAGTCAGGTGCGTTTTCATTTAAAAGACCGTAGACGGAATTAGTCCCGATGGACTAAAGGAATCCGTTACTCGTGGGTAAAGAGTACACCCTCTGCAGAGATTAAACCTATTCGAATAGCCGTGTCCATGGTTAAGGACTACAGTCTGGGATGGGTCAAGTGTCGGTTTAGTGTCGGTCTTCGGAGGTGAAACCGTTAAACCAGAACTGGAATTACTACTTGTGACTTGTGATAATTATGATTATTATTATTGTTGACTAACCCCTGATATTATTGTTATTATCGAGTATCTCTGGGATGGTCCTACCTCTGGGATATTCACTATGATTGTTTATTTTAAAGCCCTTTATGTGGTGTCGCTCAGACGCCCGACTGTGGCATTTCTTTTAAAGCCCTTTATGTGGTGTCGCTCAGACGCCCGACTGTGGCATTTCTTTTAAAGCCCTTTATGTGGTGTCGCTAAGACGCCCGACTGTGGCATTTCTTTTAAAGCCCTTTATGTGGTGTCGCTAAGACGCCCGACTGTGGCATTTCTTTTAAAGCCCTTTATGTGGTGTCGCTAAGACGCCCAACTATGGCATTTCTTTTAAAGCCCTTTATGTGGTGTCGCAAAGACGCCCGACTGTGGCATTTCTTTTAAAGCCCTTTATGTGGTGTCGTAAAGACGCCCGACTGTGGCATTTCTTTTAAAGCCCTTTATGTGGTGTCGCTAAGACGCCCGACTGTGGCATTTCTTTTATAAGCCCTTTATGTGGCGTCGCTCCAGACGCCCGATCGGTGCCTTTTATTATTATTATTATTATGTTATTGCATATTCATAAATAACATGCTTGCACGCATCAGAGTTTTATTTATCTTTTGTGACTAACGTCATGAGCATAGACTATTTTTAGCACACCATTGTTATGTTATACCTGTGTTCATAATGTTTGCGAGTACATTCAAAGTACTCACTAGCTTGTCCCTGGCTATTGTCTTGGCCAGATTTCAAGCACGGAGAGGAGCGACGCGATGACATCCCCGGAACCTAAGCAACGATGATAGCAGCCTCGTGAAGATAGGAGTTAACCTGGTCAGCTATTCCTGATGGGAAATGGAGTCCCAAAGACACTGATGATCCACAAACCGCTTCCGCCATCAACCACTAGAACCATTTGTTGTACTCACATGCCATAATGGTCTTGTACTACATATTTTGTATTTTGCTTGGAATTTCTGTATCAAGATGGTGCCTCATCATCTAACAGTTATCCTGGGGCTGGGGAGCACAACGGCCATTTTCTGGAAATTAATACCCGGAAAACCGGTCGTGACAGACTTGGTATCAGAGCTAGCCTGACCATTGGCTAATCCTATCTTAGCCAGGTCAATAAACTTAGGCAAACCAGCCTACCAGACCCTAACCAAAACCCCAGCCAAGCTTCCCGTGCAAGATAGCCACACAATAATCCCGACACTTTTGGCAGTCGGTGCCCAACCTATTAGCCTAGCCTGTCGATCGCACACCAGTGACCGATGGCAAAAAAATGTCTCATTCGCAAGCGTGCGAAGGAAGACTCCGTCCCCTTTTCTATAAAAAGGGCACGCTAGCCTCAACCCAGCACAGCACAACCTCTTCCCCAACCTAGCCACAATGCCTGGCCCCATAGTGCACAATGAGACCACAGCAACCAATCTTGGAGGTTTTGTGACCATACTCGCAAACCTCACCCGTCATGCCTATGTGTTAGAAGAGCCCCCAGAATATGTTGTGTACCAAGGACCCATGAGCGGTGAAGACCGCCAATTCTGGGCCACTGTGCACATCTACGGTAGGTGTCTGTCGCTAGAACGCCCCTACAGGTTCACCGGAAGGACAACTTCCTTCGAGCCACAAGCCATCCAGCTAGCCGCTCGAGAAGCTATAGTTCAACTCCAGCAGTTGTCGCCCAGAGTTAACTGTCGCTCGTTCTACTACTACCCCAGGCGTGAAGGGTATGGTAGACCACCCCAAGTTGCCAACGGAGATCACGAGACGGATCCCGCATTGTTGCACCTAGTGCGCTATGTAAGTGCACTAGAGGCACTGTTCAACCAGATCACCATTGATCTAATCGCAGCTCGTGGAGAGCTGGTTCGCCGAGACCCGGCAAGCAGGGAAGACGAGCCCAACACTGACAACCCAGTCGTGCTGTTCGGACAACCGATCAAGACCCTGAGGTCAGCTTCAGCCGTCAACCGAGATGCTTTGATGACCCCAGAAGTGCTTTGTCACCTTTTGGGAGCACGCTCCAACGGGATTGTGGCCAACAATCCCCGTGATGGTCATGATCGCTACCCCGACCCTGCAGTTCCTCCGCCATCTCCGACTAATCCCGGCAGTGAGACACGTGGAGAAGCCTCGACATCCACCAGGCACGCCCGTTTAGACATAAACGAGGTAGGACTAAGCCGTACGAGTAGTACCGAGTCTCAGTGTATCCTCGCTTTGTAATCGTGCGACCGTGTATATTAACGCAGCCTGTCGTTGTGCCTCTGCTTTAATGGTAGCCTTGCGTATTTTCTTTGTCAGCGCATAGTTGCACATTTTCCGGGCACAACTACCAAAACCAACCCCGACGACACCTACAGTAACACGTCTCTTTATGAGATATGTGTATCTCTCTCACTGACCCCGGCCTTTGGAGGTGATCTGGCAGTTTTATTACCTTTCACCACGGTAAATAAACCAGCCCAGATGCTATATAAGAAGGCCACCTTGTGACCTTACCCAGCAACCCTCACCTCGTGCACCACTCTCACAACCATTTCTTGCCATGCCGAGCCCTAGTATTTATCGGAGAACCCCAGATGCAACCCCAGGTAGCTTTGTCAAAATATTGTGGGACTTTACCTGCAGTACCATGGGTTCTACCCAGCCACCCCAGTACGAGCTGTTCAAATCAAGAATCACCCCATCCACCTCGGAATATTGGGCAGCAGTACACATTCCTCCTGTAGACCCCAACCAAGATCCAACAGAGGTTTCCTTCGTAGGGAAATCTATGCCGACCCCACGCTTGGCCATAGAAGCTGCTGCGAACGAAGCAATTGCTCGTCTTCGATCCGCAGTACCTTATGCCCGCGAACGAGGATATTATTATTTTCCGAGCCGTGCAACACCCGGAGGAGTGACATCTTTTCCCGGTGGACGGATTAAGAGAGACCCAGTGCTAGCCAACCTTATCCAGTACATCATCGCTTAAGAGCATTTGAACCAGCGAGTGATGGATTATCTCCAGAGTCTCGCCGATTTGAATCCTCAGATTGCCATCGGCAGACCACTGAGGCCCAACCCGGAGAGACTCATGCATCGACTGGTTAATCCACTTCCTCCGATAGAAGAGGAGTGTATTCCATTGCCAGAGACTTTTTCTCAAGACCCTGTCCAGTTACCTTTCTCATTTTAGATGTCACTACTGTGTTTGTTATTTCAGCATTTATTATTACGTTGTATCTTATGCATGGTACCTCAAATTTGTGCGACGAGTCGAGCATTTAGTTTATACTTATGTGGGTGGTTGTCTTCGTGAATAACCTGTGTACCCGCGAAAATCCTGGAATGAGATTTCTTTTTCCAGAATTGCTACATCTTTTATCCTCTCACAGCATGGATTATTTTTATTCACGCAGCACCATGGCAGCAGACTCACAACCGCTCGTACACATATGGAGTATTTATTTTTCACAACGGCTCTTAGCAAATCTCGAGGACGAGATTTTTTCTTAAGGGGGGTAGTAATTGTAACACCCCAAAAATTTAACCAAGTTTTATTATATTAAAATTTTACCAGGAAATTAAAACTTTTATTCTCTGGACTCACTTTTGATTTTTGAAACATTTCCCTTTCTTATTATCATGGAGTTTTTACCTCAAGTGAAATACTTACCAAAATTTATTGGACTTTCTTCCCTCTCAAAACTTTTTCCCCTTGGCAAGGATTGTATTTTGGTATCTTCATCAACACTGGTGTTTGGTTATTAAAAACCTTTCTTCTGTTTGTTCCCTTCTCAAATTAAATTTTTGGGATTTATTTTCTTTAAAAGAAAAACCCTGGGAGTTTTGGGACTTATCTTATATTGAAACCACCCATGATTTTACCATGCCTCATGTGGTAAAACCTCCCAAAAACCCTCCTTCCCCTTTGGGGCAATCCATATATTCTGTCCCAACAAGTCCAACTCATTTTTGATTTTATTTCATTTATTTCCCTCCCCAAAACAATTATGTCTATTGTTTTGAACCTGAGGGATTTACAAAGCAAGTACCAAGATGCATTTGAGTTTTGACCTCAAACCAACTCTCCTGGATAGTCCTTGGTACCCACAACCTAGAACCATCATGTTTCACTCCTCTCCTTTTCAAATATTTCAAATTACAGTCTCTGCAAGTTTGGACCAGATTTGTGAAATTTGGTGAAATTCATATCTCCTCTTCTCCAAAAATTCCACCAAAATTCAAGCAACCCCCAGATGCAATGAGAGGCCGCTCCACCAAAAATCAGCTCAAGGAGAAACTCCCACATACCAAAATCATTCTGTCGAACACCTAGCCGACACTGTTTCTTTGCATTTTCAGAAAAGTTCAGATATTCAGAGTTCAGTGTCGTTTCCCCGACAGAACTTCAGTCACATGCCCACTGTGCATTTGGCTCGATGCTCGCAGCCCCTTCCTCTTGTCCGGAGCACCACACGCGCGCTTGGCGCCTTCCTGGCGTCGGTGGCGCCCTGGCCCGCCTGCGCCGGTGTGTCCCGCGACGGCAGCACCACCGTAACGGCCGACAGGGGGCAACACTGCGGCATAACGCCGTTCGGCGCCGCCCAAATCTTCTGAGAGCTCCGCGTGGCCACCTCCTTACCAGCGCACGCATGCAGCACCGTCGCCATGGCCTGGCACACGTAGAGCGCGTTCTCTGCCACCGACGTGCCGTGCGGCCGTTCCGTCGAGGACAGGCCGTAACCACCCCTCCCATGCTGAGATGGACACTGAAACAGCACCAATGCTCCGTCTAGTCGATGCTCCAGCTCCTAAGCCGACCGTCCAGCCACAACGCTGCCGTAATCACCCGCCGGACTTATCCGTTCACGGCAACCGCCTCGGGCCGGCTATAAATAGCACCCCCCGAGCTTGCTCTCGCCCCCGCACAACTCCACCACCTCACCAGACCCCGCCTAGCCACTGGAAGAGCCTCGAGGGGCCTTTCTTCCTCGACTCCGGCCACCTCCGTCCGCCTCGGGCTCCGGCAATGTTCTCTTTGGTGAGAACTCCTCCGCCGCCCTACTCTCGCCCGTAGCCTCGCACCACCTCCAGAAAGCTAAACCCCACTTTAATTTGACCCCCGCAGCTCCCTCCGGCGAGATCCATGACTGCCCGAACCGCCGTCCGCCGGAGCAAGGGCCGCCGTCAATACAGTGCTCGCCGGCGACCACCACCACCACCACCCACAGACGCGGAAGGACGTGCTGAACACGGAGGTACCCTCCGATCCTCCTGCCTCGCCGTGGATCGCCGCCGGCGACCACCGCGGCTCTCGGGCGCCGACGAGCCCCATCTCGCTCATTTGAAAATTCAAACCTGACGGGGGGGGGGGACCCGCCCGTCAGCCTCTCTGCTATTTTTTTGAATCGTTTTCTGAAAGCGTACTTTGCCAAATATGCTTTCTACTCTGAACCGTTTTCTGCGCTTTTATGTTTAAGCCCCTGGGAGTTTTCTGTTTCATTACAGATGGGTCCTTGGACCAAAACTCTTATAACTTTTAAACAGAGAAGGATTTTTGATTGATTCTTTTTCTGTTCTCTTTAAAATTTTGTCTAGTTTATTTTCAGATTTATTTCGAAAATTTTCAGACAACCTTTTGGTACTGTTTTTGAAACTATATATTGATTCAAAAATATTTTTAATAGGATTTTGGAGAGAGGAGAAAGGCTTTCAAAAGTTTTAGGATGCACCTCACCACCCCACAACTTGAAGGAAAGCATTCTGAATCCCGGCATAATATTTTTGGTGTGTTCGTTGACACGTTTATAACACCACCTCATTTCGAAGGACTTGTTATTTCATGTGATATGATCATATGCATGAGTGCATATTAGTGATTTCCATGCTGTTGGAAATGAACACACTTGTGATGATAATCATCCTCATGTGCCTTGCATGCATGCCGGAAGGAATCCGGGAAAACCTCTGCCTTGGGTAGGCATGAGTTTGTCGCCGGTATCCGTCGGGACGGTTATGTCCGGTATGGCATAGTGAGGTATAATGACCGGTGATTATGTTGGTTGAAATATATTTGTTATACATGTCATGCAGGGAAATTATAAACCTCCTGAGTCGACCGTAGATCGAGTCTTGTGCCAGTAACCCCCATACTTGCTTCGTACTACCACTCGTCTCTACAACAAGTAGAGTACCGTTCAGTAATTTGTCAACCCCTTTCTAGCACACACCGTACAGAGGGGCCGGGATGAGGGTACCACGGCCATGGATTAAAGCCAGTCATCCGGTCAGGGGGCATGGGTGTTTCGGTTGTAGCCGAGGGGGTAGCTTCCCCAGTTTTGCGCGCGGTATAAATTTTGTGATCCCATGCTAATCGAGGTTGTAGCCTCCCCACTTAGAGTTTTGCTTAACGAGTGTCATGGGTGATTCCAGACACCGGTGAGTTAAGCTGGTGTGTGCAAGTCAGGTGCGTTTTCATTTAAAAGACCGTAGACGGAATTAGTCCCGATGGACTAAAGGAATCCGTTACTCGTGGGTAAAGAGTACACCCTCTGCAGAGATTAAACCTATTCGAATAGCCGTGTCCATGGTTAAGGACTACAGTCTGGGATGGGTCAAGTGTCGGTTTAGTGTCGGTCTTCGGAGGTGAAACCGTTAAACCAGAACTGGAATTACTACTTGTGACTTGTGATAATTATGATTATTATTATTGTTGACTAACCCCTGATATTATTGTTATTATCGAGTATCTCTGGGATGGTTCTACCTCCGGGATATTCACTATGATTGTTTATTTTAAAGCCCTTTATGTGGTGTCGCTCAGACGCCCGACTGTGGCATTTCTTTTAAGCCCTTTATGTGGTGTCGCTCAGACGCCCGACTGTGGCATTTCTTTTAAAGCCCTTTATGTGGTGTCGCTAAGACGCCCGACTGTGGCATTTCTTTTAAAGCCTTTATGTGGTGTCGCTAAGACGCTCGACTGTGGCATTTCTTTTAAAGCCCTTTATGTGGTGTCGCTAAGACGCCCGACTGTGGCATTTCTTTTAAAGCCCTTTATGTGGTGTCGCAAAGACGCCCGACTGTGGCATTTCTTTTAAAGCCCTTTATGTGGTGTCGCAAAGACGCCCGACTGTGGCATTTCTTTTAAAGCCCTTTATGTGGTGTCGCTAAGACGCCCGACTATGGCATTTCTTTTATAAGCCCTTTATGTGGCGTCGCTCCAGACGCCCGATCGGTGCCTTTTATTATTATTATTATGTTATTGCATATTCATAAATAACATGCTTGCACGCATCAGAGTTTTATTTATATTTTGTTACTGACGTCATGAGCATAGACTATTTTCAGCACACCATTGTTATGTTATACCTGTGTTCATAATGTTTGCGAGTACATTCAAAGTACTCACTGGCTTGTCCCTGGCTATTGTCTTGGCCAGATTTCTTGCACGGAGAGGAGCGACACGATGACAGCCCCAGAACCTAAGCAACGATGATAGCAGCCTCGTGAAGATAGGAGTTAACCTGGTCAGCTGTTCCTGATGGGAAATGGAGTCCCAAAGACACTGATGATCCACAAACCGCTTCCGCCATCAACCACTAGAACCATTTGTTGTACTCACAGGCCATAATGGTCTTGTACTACATATTTTGTATTTTGCTTGAAATTTTTGTATCAAGATGGTGCCTCATCAGCTAACAGTTATCCTGGGGCTGGTGAGCACAACGGCCATTTTCTGAAAATTAATACCCGGAAAACCGATCGTGACAGACTTGGTATCAGAGCCGGGCTGACCATTGGCTAATCCTATCTTAGCCAGGTCAATAAACTTAGGCAAACCAGCCTACCAGACCCTAACCAAAACCCCAGCCAAGCTTCCCGTGCAAGATAGCCACACAGTAATCCTGACACTTTTGGCAGTCGGTGCCCAACCTATCAGGCTAGCCTGTCGATCGCACACCAGTGATCGATGGCAAAAAAATGTCTCATTCGCAAGCGTGCGAAGGAAGACTCCGTCCCCTTTTCTATAAAAAGGGCATGCTAGCCTCAACCCAGCACAGCACAGCCTCTTCCCCAACCTAGCCACAATGCCTGGCCCCATAGTGCACAATGAGACCACAACAACCAACCTTGGAGGTTTTGTGACCATACTCGCAAACCTCACCCGTCGTGCCGATGCGTTAGAAGAGCCCCCAGAATATGTTGTGTACCAAGGACCCATGAGCGGTGAAGACCGCCAATTCTGGGCCACTGTGCACATCTATGGTAGGGGTCTGTCGCCAGAACGCCCCTACAGGTTCACCGGAAGGACAACTTCCTTCGAGCCACAAGCCATCCAGCTAGCCGCTCGAGAAGCTATAGTTCAACTCCGGCAGTTGTCGCCCAGAGTTAACTATCGCTCGTTCTACTACTACCCCAGGCGTGAAGGGTATGGTAGACCACCCCAAGTTGCCAATGGAGATCACGAGACGGATCCCGCATTGTTGCACCTAGTGCGCTATGTAAGTGCACTAGAGGCATTGTTCGACCAGATCACCATTGATCTGATCGCAGCTCGTGGAGAGCTGGTTCGCCGAGACCCGGCAAGCAGGGAAGACGAGCCCAACACCGACAACCCAGTCGTGCTATTCAGACAACCAATCGAGACCCTGAGGTCAGCTTCAGCCGTCAACCGAGATGCTTTGATGACCCCAGAAGTGCTTCGTCACCTTTTGGGAGCACACTCCAACGGGATTGTGGCCAACAATCCCCGCGATGGTCATCATCGCTACCCCGACCCTGCAGTTCCTCCGCCATCTCCGACTAATCCCGACAGTGAGACACGTGGAGAAGCCTCGACATCCACCAGGCACGCCCGTTTAGACATAAACGAGGTAGACTAAGCTGTACGAGTAGTACCGAGTCTTAGTGTATCCTCGCTTTGTAATCGTGCGACCGTGTATATTAACGCAGCCTGTCGTTGTACCTCTGCTTTAGTGGTAGCCTTGCGTATTTCCCTTGTCAGCGCATAGTTGCACATTTTCCGGGCACAAGTACCAAAACCAACCCCGACGACACCTACAGTAACACGTCTCTTTATGAGATATGTGTATCTCTCTCACTGACCCCGACCTTTGGAGGTGATCTGGCAGTTTTATTACCTTTCACCACGGTAAATAAACCAGCCCAGATGCTATATAAGAAGGCCACCTTGTGACCTTACCCAACAACCCTCACCTCGTGCACCACTCTCACAACCATTTCTTGCCATGCCGAGCCCTAGTATTTATCGGAGAACCCCAGATGCAACCCCAGGTAGCTTTGTCAAAATATTGTGGGACTTTACCTGCAGTACCATGGGTTCTACCCAGCCACCCCAGTACGAGCTGTTCAAATCAAGAATCACCCCATCCACCTTGGAATATTGGGCAGCAGTACACATTCCTCCTGTAGACCCCAACCAAGATCCAACAGAGGTTTCCTTCGTTGGGAAATCTATGCCGACCCCACGCTTGGCCATAGAAGCTGCTGCGAATGAAGCAATTGCTCGTCTTCGATCCGCAGTACCTTATGCCCGCGAACGAGGATATTATTATTTTCCGAGCCGTGCAACACCCGGAGGAGTGACATCTTTTCCCGGTGGATGGATTGAGAGAGACCCAGTGCTAGCCAACCTTATCCAGCACATCATCGCTCAAGAGAATTTGAACCAGCGAGTGATGGATTTAAAAGCCAAAATTCTCAAATGCTGCACTTAGACTCATTGCTTCTAAGCCACCACTAAAGATGTGCGTGGCAAAGAAGAACTAACTCTCTTTTGCAGAAAACGGTCTCCAGCCAGCAATCAATGGCGTCCGATACTATTGCTGGGGACCTAAAACTCACTTAGGACGCATGATAAAATGTCATTCTATATACTTCACATCTGAATTTCTTATCAGTCATACTATGTCCTAACTTTGATATAAGCTGTGACTGTCCCTATATGTGTCAAATGCTTATGCTTCACAACACTCTTGTGAAGCCTATCCTCCTAACTGCACTGTAGGGTACATCACCAAAAGCTTCAGAATGGATTATGGACAGTGGATGCACAAATCATATGACTGGTGATCGAAGTCTTCTCATGGACTCAACCTTACGTCCATCTGACAAGAGTCACATTACATTTGCTGACACTGGTAAAAGCAAAGTATTGGGTCTAGGTAGAGTTGCAATCTTAAAGGATCAACACATGGATAAAGTGATGCTTGTTGAATCCCTTGGTTTCAACTTAATGTCTGTCTCAATGCTTTGTGACTTGAATATGATTGTGATATTTGGCAAATATTGTTGCCTTGTACTAATGGAATCTGACAAATCTCTAGTCTTTGAAGGGTATCGAAAAGATGATCTATACATGGTAGATTTCTCAGCAGGTCCACAGCTTGCCGTATGTCTTCTCACAAAAGCTTCAGAATGCTGGCTCTGGCATCGAAGGCTAGGACATGCTGGCATGAGGAACTTACACTCACTCGTCAAGAAGAAGCATGTCATTAGCATCGAGGATGTCAAGTTCAAGAAGGATCATCTGTGTGGTGCCTGTGAAGCTGGAAAGATGACAAGGGCAAAGCACCCCTCGAAGACAATCATGACAACATCTCAACCCTTCGAGCTACTACACATGGACTTATTTGGACCTACTCACTACTCCACCCTCACAACAACTGCCTGTCTCTATGGCTTTGTCATTGTTGATGACTACTCAAGATACACATGGGTTCATATAATTCTTTATAAGACTGAAGTGCAAGATGTCTTCAGGCGCTTCGCAAATCGAGCAATGAATAATTATGGTGTGAAGATCAAGCACATCAGAAGTGACAATGGCACTGAATTCAAGAACACTAGACTTGATCTGTATCTGGATACAATGGGAATCACTCATGAGTTCTCTGCTCCATACACACCTCAGCAAAATGGCATCATTGAGCGCAAAAACAGAACCCTCATTGAGATGGCTTGAACAATGCTAGATGAGTACAAGACACCAAGAAAGTTCTGGCCTGAAGCTATTGATACAGCGTGTCACATCATCAACCGTGTGTACATCCATAAGCTTCTGAACAAAACATCGTATGAGCTCCTTACTGGCAAGAAGCCAAACGTCAGTTACTTCAGAGTATTTGGAGCTAGATGCTGGATCAAGGATCCCCATCACAAGTCAAAATTTGCACCTAAGGCTCACGAAGGCTTCATGCTTGGCTACGGAAAGGATTCGCACTCCTACAGAGTCTTCAACCTTTATCTATACAAAATCGTTGAAACTGTGGATGTGAAATTTGATGAAACCAATGGTTCACAGAAAGAGATTCTGCCAAGTACACTAGATGAAGCTCCTTCAAACGAGTCCATCAAGTTGATGGGAACTGGTGAAATCATGCCCTCTGAAGCACAGCCTGAAGAGGAACTTATCATCTCTGCACCAAATCAACCTGAAGACAATGCTCAGACCGAAGACAATCCTCCCAATGATGACAATGATCAGCCAGAGCAAAATCTTCGTCCTGCTCATCCTCATGTTGCAAATGAAGTTCAAATAGAGAAGATAATTGACAGCATCAATGCACCTGGTCCGCTCACTCGATCAAGAGCAACACAGCTAGCAAACTTCTGTTGGCACTTCTCATTTGTGTCTATATCAGAACCCAAGAAAGTTGCTGAAGCTTTTATGGAACCTGAATGGATTCAAGCCATGCACTACAAGAAATATGTCAACTTATGACCACCACTATTGGTCACTGAAAGGTCACAAATTTCCATTTATGACCTTTTTGTGACCAAAAACAGAAGGTCAAAAGCTGGGCGTCGTAAACTAACTATAGCGACCTTTCTTCTGGAATGGTCACAAACGTTTATGACCAAAATACGTCTACTGTGGCGTTTTGGTCACTAGCAACCTCCCCAGGCCACGTAGGCATCCAGCGTGGCAATCTGATGTGGCACAAGATTCAGCCCGGTCCAATTCGATTTTCTACATGGGCCAAGCCCAACAATTCAGCCTATTTGTGTTTTTTTCTCATATTAATTTTGGCTAGGTAGATGGGCCAAGCCCAACAATTAAGCCTTCTCATTTTGGGGCCGTGGCCTTTTCTGCTAGAAAGTTTTAGTTTTTTTCAAATGGGTCCCAGATGTCGGGTTCAGGTACGTGGGTCCCAGCTAGCAAGTTCACATTCTTCATATTTCAATTTAACAGTAAATAAATAACCAGTATTTAAATTGGCACAAACAAAAAACACACATAATACTCCAAATATTATTAGCCAGATTCAGTACAGAGCTCCTATTGTACAAATAACATATACTTTACAAGCTCTACACGTGATACTCCAAACATTCTCCAGAAGCTCCTTCGATAACAATCACAAACAGAACGGTGATAGGCCCTGTTCCTACTCCTATTAGGACTGGGACAACAGAACGGTGATAGGCCCTGTTCCAATAGCGCGCATGCTTCTCCTCCACGCGCCCAGGTCAGGTCCAGCAGTAGCAGCGATCAAGGGGCGTTTCCAGCAGCATCGAGGCGGTTGTGGGCGCATCCTGCGGGAATCAACAGCAGGTCCTTCTTCTCCTGAAACAGCATCAACAACAAGTCAACGACAGCATCAACAACTGGTCAATAACAACATTAACAGCAGGTCAACAACAACATCATAAACTACAACAGTTTGACGGTAGCATCAGTTTGACAGAGGAAACAACAGAGAACATCCTTCCATGGCGTCATGTACTAAACCTACAACATTCTGATTGTCCCATTGGAAACAAAAATTCCAATGGATTAAGCCACGTTTGTACTAAACCTACCATATATTCCCATCTAATTTATTCCAATGGTTATGCAACGTTTGTACTGAATCTAGAACATTCTAATTACCTGCAACAAATCAGTAGCATACATGACATCAAAGGGATGCAATAGATAATTTAGTAGTCTTCTACACCACAGAACAGTAGGCAGTCTAACTTGTAGCAGCAAATCCGTAGCTAGATGACCACCAACAACACAAATCAGCTCGAACACTCGGTCCTCGACACGACGGTCAGCAAGTAATCAACCATGGAACCGAGGCCAAACTCTAGCATCATAGAAAGCAGAGGGGAACAAAGGGGTGGAGGGGCTCACCATGGGGGTGTTGTTGTTGCTCATCCATGGTCGGTCGTCCTACATCCATCCGGCTACAGCTGCTCATTCATGGCAGGAAACCACATCACATCTCAGTCAAGGGAATGGAGGGTAAGGGAAGAAGAAGAAGAAACTGAAGGTAAGAAGACCTGGGTGGCGTTGGAGCAGTGGTGGAGGGGCATCCTTCATGGCATCGGGGCAGGAGGATGAAGACGACGTCGTCCATGGCGTCGGGGCAGGGGGATGAAGACGGCGTCCTCCATGGTCCACCACAGGGAACATCTCGTTCAGGTCCTTGGCCCGCAATGCCTGCACGCACCAGATCAGGTCACGACACTGTGTCGAAGCTAGAGATCGATGCATCTTCAATTCAAAACTGGATATCAAAGAACAATGCACAGAAGAACTTGTCATTTAGTTCTGCATGATCATCACAGTCTACAATAACAATACATCATGGCCTTCTGGTTCTGTAGGTAATTGCAGTGCCTTGCAATGCCCCTAAATGCGACAAAGAAGAGCTTGTTATAGTATTTTTATATTCATTCAGGACAACATCTTTTCTTTTTCTTGCAAAAGGATAGCAGTTAACAAATATAATTACTCCCAAGAGAAGGTTTGAAAAAACCCAACATGTCTAGGAAACAACTGTTCAGTAAAGTGCAGCGGTTGGATAAATCTGTCATGAACATCATTTAAGCGAAAAGTGTTCCAACTAGTATGGAACCACATTTTTGTTATCTGTTTATCTACACACATTTTGCTGTCCTTGCATTTTTTCTTCATTTGACTAAACAGGACGGGCTAAATGTTCAGAAAAAATGCAAGTGTATGTGGGCTCTTATTTTGTTTACACTCCATACATAGAAAGAGGTTCCTTGCAATATGTGATGCTGCTGAAATAGTTGACACTCCACACTTTAGAATAAGGTATGCATAGATAACTAGTTAATAGAGAAGAAAAACACTACTAGTAGATGCCAGTGTTCGATGCCCCACAAAAGAATTAGTCAAGCTGAACACAATCGCCATAATTGAAGTTTGCCAAAAATAGACGTTTCATCAACTAATTGCTCTTGAATTACTAGTAGATAGTAATAGATAATCTCATCAACAGAGAAAAACATCAGTGCAAGACAAAGTACATAATATCTAGAGTGTGTAGCTTTAGTCAAGAAAATAAACTCTGTATATTTGGAAATATTGTGATCTCTAATTTGTAGTGAATGGTACCTACCAACCTAAATTACTTTTTTCTATCTTTATTCTTTTAGGGAATAAGGTACACCTGCCAAATTATATGTCAGACTGAAATTCACTAATGTGGCAATACCTAATCACTAATTCACATGCATATCTACTGAGTACAGATCATGCCAAGTACCAAAAATGAACTGTGACTCAATTAGTAACTAGCTTACTGCTGCTACTCCACATATCTTTGACTATGTACAGAGCAAGATGGAGGGTCTAACTTACTGCTGCTACTCCACATATCTTATTTTACTTAACAGAGCAAGATGGAGTAACCCAAAAAAATTAACAGAGCAAGCAAATGTACTCTAAATGGCGTTCCTAAAACTTTCTATCTTTGTTATCAACATGGAGTTCCTAAAACTTTCTGGAATCAACTAATTTACAGAATTAGTTTCAGAACATCGATAGATCCCATGGAGACGCAATTCTCCTTGGAGGACAGGAAGATCTGCGCATCGCTGGTGATGGGCTCCTCCATTTCCACTGTCTCGCCAGCGACCTTAGACCTAAGGCTGGCGAGAACCTCTGACCCAACCGTCTCGAACTGCAGAAACCCACCACACGAAGAGTTAAACACAACTCTGAATCAACAGATAAAAGACAGACATGACATAGTTTCGGATAGCCCGTCAGACAAAAAAAGACAGTTTAAAGAGGGCAACGCACCAGCGGCAGGTAGTCTGTGGGTGCCTTGCGGATCCTGTCAGCGAGCTCGGCATCGAAGGCGTTGAGGTCCTCAATGGCGATGGTGACATGGTCACGGTTGTGCACGAGGCTCTCGCTGGAAACAGAGAAATGCGTCCACGGGTTAGCCTAGACCGATTCGACCAGATCTGGCGAGGAAAGAGGGGGGCGGGAGGGGGTACCAGTAGGGGAAGTCGCCGGTGGGGTCGGTGAAGCCGCGGAGGAACTCCTTGAACCTGCGGAGGGAGGAGTGGCGGGTGATGTCGGCGGCGGCGGGGTCGCCCTGCGGGAACTGCACCTGGTCGCTGTAGAAGACCGCGCCCTCGTCCCAGCCTGACATGGCGGCGGTGGCGCGGCGGCGAGGAGGAGGTGGACAAGGATGAGCGGGCGCCGGCGGCGGTGTGCAAAACCACAGGCGGAGCTCCTCTCGTCGGGCTCGGGTGCGGGGAATCGTGGGAGGAGGCTGCTAGGACGGGCGCGCTCAGGCGCTCGCTCGATCTCCTCGGGAGAGGGGAGGCCGTCGGCGGCGAGTTGTGGGAGAGAGGAGGCGGTGGGAGGGTGGCGGCGTGAGGAGGGAAGGAGGCATGGCTCGGGTGCGGCGCGAGGGAAGCTAGGGTTTGGACGAGTGGGTGAGACGGACGAGGGGTGAGAGAGTGAGGGGGACGAGGGCTGCCGGCGAGGGTTGTCGGCGACCGGGGTTGGGGAGAGGACGGAGGACGGCGGGGCGGCGACGGCTGGGTGGTTGGGATCGAGAGATTGAGACGGAGGAGGAGCGAGAGGGTTGGGGGTGGCGGCTGTGGGACGAGAGGGGGAGAGTGGATCGGGGGAGAGGAGTGGATCGGGGAAGTTAGGGTTTTGGTGAGAGGGTGAGGGGGTGAGGGCTGCCGTTGGATCCAGAAGCATCCGACGGTAGTTGATGCATGATCCGCGTGATATGCCTTTGGACCAATCAGAGCGCACCAAACAATTTGAAGATTTTTTGACCATATAAATTGGTCATGATTGATTACATACAAATTTTTCATTTCATTTTTCAATGCTCAAAATGAGTTTTTTTTAAAGACCTATCAAATATTTGTTCAAATGATGTCATGTTTTGCACAAGTTTACATCTTACATTGGCAAACAACATTGACAAAGGGAGTTTTTATTTCTTTTGCATGAAAAAACAATTTTCCATTTTTTGAGTGCCCAAAATAAGTTTTTTTGTGAAGGACTTACCATATATTTGTTGCAAAATTGTACCAAATCAATTTTCTAAAATACTAGGCCATATATAATGCACAATTGACCAAGTGGTTGGGTGTAAAAAGTTTTGATCCACCTCTCGTGAAAAAGACAAATTTCCGCCGATTCAGTAGGAAGCGGGTAAAATTTCAACTGCAGCTGCCTTGTAGTTTGCTCATTATTTTTTTTTCAAAAATCATTTCTAGGTACATAAGTATCTATTTAATCAGAGAAACACCAAAAAAAAATCCAAGATTCAACCACTAGCTAGGAACGGTCATTCCCGCCATTTTGACCGCATTTTGAAACGGCCATAAAAAATTCAAAAAAATCAAAAAATTGAGAAACCTTCGCATTGTGTCATCATATGTGACCAAGTTCCCAGGAAAAATAATAAACTTGTAATACGAAATTATTTTAAAAAAGTGTTCTAAAAATGAGCTATCATGTGTGGAGATTCATGGCTTTCAAGCCAAATGATCAATCTTATGGCCACATTCATGGCATAGTTTGTTCAAATGATCTCATATTGTGCACAAGGGTGCATATTAGAATGGCAAACAATGTTGCCTAAGGAAGTTTTCATTTTCTTTGGACGAAAAAACCATTTTTCATTTTCCGAGTGCCCGAAAGGAGTTTTTTTTTGTGAAGGAACTACCAAATAATTGTTGCAAAATTGGACCAAATCATTTTTCTAAAATACTAGGACATATTTAATGCACAATTGACCAAATGGTTGGGTGTAAAAAGTTTTGATCCACCTCTCGTGAAAAAGACAAATTTCCGCCAATTCAGGTGGAAGCGGGTCAAATTTGAACTGCAGCTGCCTCATAGTTTGCTATTTATTTTTTCCAAAAATCATTTCTAGGTACATAAGTACCTATTTAATCAGAGAAACACCAAAAAAAATTCCAAGATCCAACAACTAGCTAGGAACGGTCATTCCCGCCGTTTTGACCGCATTTTGAAACGGGCATAAAAAATTCAAAAAAAAATCAAACAATTGGGAAACCTTCGCATTGTGTCATTATATGTGGCCAAGTTCCCAGGAAAAATAACAAACTTGTAATACGGCAATTATTTTAAAAAAGTGTTCTCAGAAACGAGCTATCACGTGTGGAGATCAATGGCTTTCAAGCCAAATGATCAATCTTATGGCCATGGCATAGTTTGTTCAAATGATCTCATATTGTGCACAAGGGTGCATATTAGAATGGCAAACAATGTTGCCTAAGGAAGTTTTCATTTTCTTTGGACGAAAAAACCATTTTTCATTTTCCGAGTGCCCGAAAGGAGGTTTTTTTGTGAAGGAACTACCAAATAATTGTTGCAAAATTGGACCAAATCATTTTTCTAAAATACTAGGACATATTTAATGCACAATTGACCAAATGGTTGGGTGTAAAAAGTTTTGATCCACCTCTCGTGAAAAAGACAAATTTCCGCCGATTCAACTGGAAGCGGGTCAAATTTGAACTGCAGCTGCCTCATAGTTTGCTATTTATTTTTTCCAAAAATTATTTCTAGGTACATAAGTACCTATTTAATCAGAGAAACACCAAAAAAATTCCAAGATTCAACAACTACCTAGGAACGGTCATTCCCGCCGTTTTGACCGCATTTTGAAACAGCCATAAAAAATTCAAAAAAATCAAAAAATTGGGAAACCTTCGCATTGTGTCATCATATGTGGCCAAGTTCCTAGGAAAAATAAAAAACTTGTAATACGGCAATTATTTTAAAAAAGTGTTCTCAGAAACGAGCTATCACGTGTGGAGATCAATGGCTTTCAAGCCAAAATGATCAATCTTATGGCCACATTCATGGCATAATTTGTTCAAATGATCTCATATTGTGCACAAGGGTGCATATTGGAATGGCAAACAATGTTGCCTAAGGAAGTTTTCATTTTCGTTGGACGAAAAAACCATTTTCCATTTTCCGAGTGCCCGAAAGGAGGTTTTTTGTGAAGGAACTACCAAATAATTGTTGCAAAATTGGACCGAATCATTTTTATAAAATACTAGGCCATATTTAATGCACAATTGACAAAATGGTTGGGTGTAAATTTTTTTGATCCACCTCTCGTGAAAAAGACAAATTTCCGCCGATTCAGCTGGAAGCGGGTCAAATTTGAACTGCAGCTGCCTCATAGTTTGCTATTTATTTTTTCCAAAAATCATTTCTAGTTACATAAGGACCTATTTAATCATAAATACATGGTTTGGTGGCGATACGTCGAGGTTTGGGCGGTGGCCGAGGGCCTCAACTCTAGAGCGCGTAAACTCGCATGCCCGTCGCGTGGTCACCGCGTGACCGTAATGTTGCCATGTGTTCTGGGTGGCTTAGGCATGTCTAGTGGGTTGGGCACTCCCCAGGTTGGTGCTAGGAAGAAAATTACAACATAAGATACTCACGAGAAGACCGATCGATGCTCAAACATGAATTAGCAGCCAAGTGTTTGATTAGCGGTACGGGAAATGCACATGGCCAATGGGCGTGAGTTTTGGCTGAGGATGATCATCTACTAAGGAGAATGTCTTCACAAATTTTTAGCTCAAAAGGAGGATCCTAGGTGGTACTTGCTTTGCAAAGTACCACGCTGGACAAAAATATGAATGTTGAAGCTAGGCTCAAAATAATGAATGGATTGAGCTGAAATTTTGTGGAGGATGGTTATTTGGGCATAGGAAGCATTGTAGAAAACTGATACCATTTGGACATGCCAAAGTAGTACTTCCTTCACAATGCTCTTCTATGGACAGAAACTTGGGAAAACTAGTGAGAGAGATTGGATGAATGAAATGAGCTCAAAATTGGTGTAGGTAAGTTACTTAGGTATGGTCATGCGCTGGTCAATTTTCAGATCATTTGGGTAAGCCTAGCTAGTACTTACTTCACAAAGCTTCTCTCGAGGTAGAAACTTTGGAAATTTCCCGAGAAAGATTTACTAGGAAAATTGAGCTGAATATTATCATGTGGCAATGATTTGGGTATGGAAGAGTGCCCGAAAAGTTTGAGGGTAATAGGAGGGGTCTATATAACACTTGCTTTGCAACGTGCCAATTTGGCCATAAAATATAAATTGAACCTGGGCTCACATAGATGATTTGACTGAGCTAAAATTTGGAGGAGGGTGATAATTTGGGCATATGAAGAAACTGTATAAATTTCATGTCATTTAGAGATATAAAAAAGGTACTTCCTTCACAATGCTTCTAGGTGGACAAAATTTTTGGAAATTTGCCGAGGAATATTTGCTAGGCAAATGGAGCTGAATTTTGTCATGCGGTAATGATTTGGATAGGAAAGAGTGCCCAAAAATTCTTAGGGCAATCAAGAATATATAAATAGCACTTCCTTCATAAAGTGTTGTTGTGAACATAATAGGAAAATGAATATTGTTGAATTAGTTTTGAACTAGGCAAGGAAGGATTTTTACATATTTGATGAAGATATGACCCAAAGAATTTATGAGATTTTTTGGGAATTTTGGGAATGATAGAAATATAGGTTGCTTCACAACCTAGGGCAAAAACTGCCACATGGACGACACATAGGCAAAACTGATGAGATGGCGCCTAGTCATCACAACCCACCACAATCTACAAGGTTATGACCATCTATATTGGTCATTAACAACTAGAAATAAGGCAGCGGACTAGCACTGTTTGCTTTGTGACCATTTCGTGTAAGGAAATTACGACCTTTCTGACCAAAATGGTCGCAATGGTTTAGGGTTTGAAGCCCCCTGAACAGCTTTTGACCAATTGGTCTAAAATGGTCATAAATTTATGACCAATTCTTCGAGGGTCACTGACAGAAGGTCATAAGTTGACATATTTCTTGTAGTGATGCAAGAAGAACTTCAACAGTTCAAACTGAATAATGTCTGGGAACTCCTCAAGCGACCTGACCCTCGCAAGCATAACATTATTGGAACAAAGTGGATATATCGAAACAAGCAAGATGAGCATGGTCAAGTCGTCAGAAACAAAGCACGTCTTGTGGCTCAAGGATATACTCAAGTTGAAGGAATTGACTTCGATGAAACATTTGCTCCTGTTGCTAGGCTTGAAGCTATTCGCATACTGCTAGCCTACGCTAATCATCACAATATCTTGCTATATCAAATGGATGTAAAGAGTGCATTTCTCAATGGCAAGATTGAAGAAGAAGTATATGTCGCACAACCACCTGGTTTTGAAGATCCAAAACATCCTGATATGGTGTACAAGCTAAACAAAGCACTGTATGGCCTCAAACAAGCTCCTCGTGCCTGGTATGATACAATCAAAGACTTCCTGAAGAGCAAAGGCTTCAAACCTGGATCCCTCGATCCCACACTCTTCACGAAGACATATGATGGTGAAATGTTTGTGTGCCAAATATATGCGGATGACATAATCTTCGGCTGCACCAACCAGAAGTACAGTGATGAGTTTGGGTACATGATGCAAGAGCAATATCAAATGTCCATGATGGGTGAGCTGAAGTTCTTCCTTGGTCTTCAAATTCGTCAGCAACGAAATGGCATCTTCATATCTCAAGAAAAATACCTCAAAGATTGTCTGAAGAAGTTTGGAATGGAAGACTGCAAAGGCTACACGACGCCAATGCCAGCCAAACACCATCTTGGTCCCGACGACAATGGTAAAGAGTTCGATCAAAAGGTATACCGCTCCATGATTGGTTCTTTGCTTTATTTATGTGCATCTAGGCCAGATATTATGCTTAGTGTTTGCATGTGTGCTCGATTCCAAGCGGCACCAAAGGAATCGCATCACTTAGCTGTGAAGCGAATTCTTCGATATTTGGCTTACACCCCAACACTCGGATTATGGTATCCCAAGGGCTCAAAATTTGATTTGGTTGGATTCTCGGATGCTGATTATGCTGGTGACAAGGTGGATCGCAAGTCTACATCAGGCACATGTCATTTTCTTGGTTGATCACTTGTTTGTTGGTCTTCAAAGAAGCAGAACTATGTATCACTCTCAACTGCTGAATCTAAATACATTGCTGCTGGATCCTGTTGTGCTCAGCTTCTATGGATGAAGCAAACTCTCAAGGATTATGGCATCAACCTGAATCAAGTACCTCTCTTCTGCGACAACGAAAGTGCCATCAAAATAGCCAACAATCCAGTCCAACACTCGAAGACAAAGCACATTGAAATTCGTCATCACTTTCTCAGAGATCATGTTATGAAGAAAGATATCGATATCATTCACGTCAACACTGAAGAGCAACTGGCAGATATCTTCACAAAGCCCTTGGATGAGAAAAGGTTTTGCAAGTTACGGTGTGAGCTAAATATCTTGGAATCCTCTAATGTCCTGTGATCAGGCACACATCCTAACACTTATGCATGTTGATGACTTAGATGTGCAACACACAAAGTAATGTATATCTTCAATCAATGAAGATTTACACTCTGAGTGTGAATACATTAACATGGAATATGACTTCGGAGCGCCACGATAATTGTGCACTGTGTCTGGGTCTAATACTTCCTATAGGGTGGGTAACGCCACCACCAACTTTCTCTGTTTGAAGTGTTTCACTAATGGTGTTATATTGCAATGACTTCGCATTTGGTTTGTCTTCAGTTTCAATTTGTCTTCATGACTTTCTACACTATGATGATTTGATTGCTTTCTGATATATATACATACTAGTGTTCTGTCCTCTACAACATTCACTTATAGCTATGTCTTCAAGATTTGATCTTTTGAACTAAGTGAATGTGATCGGACCCTAACCTCTCTATGCTTCCTATCTCAAACTCTATCTGTCCAAATAATATGCATTCTATTGAAACTGTCGAATGTCTTCTCTGCGTCCTAGTCAACAGAAGGTAAAGAGACAAACATTAAATTTGTTTTAAATGACTTATCTTTATTGTTGAAATCCGGAGAAGCCGGAACAACTCTCTCACATGCCTGGCGGGCGTGGGAACGTGGGACAACTCTGAGTATGTTGCATGCTTGCCACGTACCCCTCAGATGTGAACCGCTAGGGGCACCAGCGTAATTGCGCTGTGTCTCTCACCTACTTATAAATACTTGTCCCCTGCGGTAAAGAAATCCTTCTTCCACCTCTCCACCTCCGTCAAAACCCTAGCACCACCGCTAGCTCACGACGACGTCGGTGACGAAGCGCTTAGCTGCCGCGACTTCTCCGACGCCGTCCTCACGCCGACCGCGGACATCATCCTCTCCGCGGTCGCCGTAGGTGTCCTCCATCACCAAGTTAGGGCACGGTGGATTGAACTGCTCGGTCTCCTATTCTTCCCATCTAGCAGTTCTTCGTGCGGTAATTATAACTCTATTTTTACCACCTTTCTGATCTTCAAGATTCATCCTGTTTACCAAAAGTAGTTTCTGCCTATTCAATGTTAGATCTATTCTGTCTGCATCTCATACTGCCTAGTCGATTCACTTAGATTTCCTGTCTAGTTTGATTCCTCACTTGTACTTATTCACGGATTGGTACAAATCTGGAACCAACTCACCTATATAAGTGAATGTCTTCGCATCATGAGGTCAATGTCTTCAAACTGATTTATCTTCGAAATCTTCTGAGAATGCATATGACCTCTTCCCCTTCCCTCGCATCTCTAATGCTGTCACATGTACATGTCCGTGGGAGAATCCCTTGGTTCTCATAGTCTGCATTCGTTTGCAGAATACTTACAACATCATATCAATTCTCCTGAAGCCAGTTCCTGCTTGACCAACAAGCGTAAATCTCTGAAGCCTTTGAATGTATTGAAGCCATTCAGCTTGAAGTTCATGGCTGCAGAAAAATCAGCAAGGAAGGGTGGCAGACAGCGCAGAGAAGGAACATCCAAAGATCTGCCTGATGACTTAGCAGAACTCTACAAGACAGATCCCGAAGAGAATTATCATCAGAGAAAGACGCGAATCCAATGGATTCGACGCTATTGGGCTGAGGAATGGTTCAACTACAAGTTTGTGGCAAAGGAATATGCAGAGAAGAATGCCATCAAGAGACCTTGGGGTGATATCCTCTATCGAGGCCTTCAACCCAAGAGCAGAGCTGAAGCCATTGATCAAGGCCTCTATCCTTGCATGGTCCTGGACCACAACCTGAGAACGCCGACCCCACCTCACTACTCTGGTGTCGTGACGACTCTCTCTTCAAGCGCAACTACTAGTTTGCTATGGCTTCGGCCAAGAAGAACAAGAAGTCATTGGGCTTGGACTTCAACCCAGGTCCCTCTGCTCCCCGTGCTGACGGCTCCCGTGATGCTAATCCCAATGTCATCGGCCCCTTCTCCAACCTTGACGGCCTCATCACCTACATCGTGGTCCAAGGTGCCAGAGTAGATCATTCTGACAATGATGCTGACTCCGATGATGCCCCTGCTCCTCCTCCAAAGCCGCAGAAGCAAAAGAAAACAAAGGCTTCAACATCAGCTGCACCTCCGAAGACTTCTCGTGCGAAGCCACTGGCCACTGCACCTCCTGCAGCCAGTGTGTAGTCTGAAGATCAATCCCGTGTCTCCAAGAGAACGGAGAAGAAAAAGCAACTTGTCAGACCATCTGATCAAAGAGCCATGACTCCTGCCACAATTCTGCGTGAAGAACCCATTGATCTGTCAAGTGATGAAGATCTTGCTGATGATGCCCTTGAGCAGCTCATCAAGAGCAAGGAAGAAGCAGAAATCTTCAGCAACTTGCCTCTCTTTGATGTGGCCATCATCCACAATTTCATTGATGAGTGGTTCGACACCCCCAATGTCAGCTTTGAAGATTTAGAGCTTCCCATTGGCCTCAGTGTTGCCTTCAATGGCGCCATTGCTTCTGAGCTAGCTCTCGCTCAGCGCATCGTTGAGCTCAAAAACAAGATTGATTATGAGAAGGCTCAATTCAAGAAGCATGTGGCCAAGCTAAGTGTTCAAGACGTCAGAAACTTCAAGGTCATGCTGCATGAGCTTAAAGAAGCTTTTCTCAAGAAACGCCAAGAAGCTCAGGGTTCTCGAGAGCGCATGAAGATTTTGGCTGATAAGTGTGTGCTTGCCTACAATGAGGCTGAGAAGCGCAAGTCACTTGGCCGTCCTGGCATTGACCCTAGGATGGCTGCAAAGAAGAAGAAGAAGCACCCTGCTGAACAGCCTGAACCTTCAAGCCAAGAAACCCCTCGCATTATCTTCCCTAGCAGCATGACTGGCTCGAAGCCAAAGGTCACCACAACCGCTTCAGAACAGAAGAAGACGAGGGCTGCTGAGGCTGAAGCCAGAAAGAGAAAGAACACTGAAGCCTCTGATGCCGCTCCCTCCAAGAAGAAGCGCAAGACCAAGAAGACTAGGGCTGCTTCCATAGAGCCCTTAGTCGTTGAACCCATTTCTATGGTTCGCCCAGCGTCAGAACATCGAGAACAAAGGCTAATAGTCCATGAGCCTGCTCCCACAGAGGCTCATGAAGCTGAAGATATTCCAGCAGTTGAACCCACCGCTTCTGAAGACATTGGTCATGATGACAATGTAGCTGATGATGAAGTTCTTCCTCAGATCGAACATGACGTGGTATCATCGCCTGTTCATACGAACAACAAACTCATCAGCATTGGTCGTCCTCTGACGCCAATTGCTCAGGATGCATCGTGGGCTGATCACCCACAACTACAAGACTCCCCCAGTACTCCCCAACAACAACAACAAGCTACAACCCCCGTGCAAGAAGAGGATGAAGACTATGAGGCCCAGCCAACTCCATCTCCTAAGGAGAAGCCAACATTTCACAGGCTTCGCAAAGGACAAAGGCCTCAAGTCCCTCTGTCGAGCGTTCCAGAAGGAGAAGTGCAACGTTCACATGTTGCATGTCAAGACATTCCGGCTGCATCAGCCAAGGAAAATCAAGAAGAAGTACGTGTACCTACTCCCCCAGTAATTGAAGAAGAAGCAGTTCCTGATGAGAACGTGCCTGTGCCCGACCCTCCTATTCATCAACAGGAGGTTGACAATGTTGAGGCTGCCACCGCCAACGCCAATGAAGCCAATGACGTAGTCATGGCTGACACTAATGTGGAGCCTGCACCAACCTGCACCAACCAGTGTGCCTGAAACCAATGAGGCCACTGTGCCTGAAGCTTATGAGGCCCCTGCACCTGAAGCTAATGTGACAACTGCTCCCGAAGCACCTGTTGTGCAGCCTGACGCCTCAGATGTTGCTCCTGCTCCTGTTCCGCCACCAAGGCCTCACACAATTGAGCAAGCATACAGTCATGGTCAGATTACCACTGTCCGATGGCCCATTCTAGTGCCTCCGCCTACTGCCTCAGGACCTCAATTTGACTATCATGTTAAGCATAGGCCTCAGGTTCATAAGCCAAAGCCAAGGTTGCCAAGGTTTCCAGGTACTGCCAACTCACCAGGGTCCTTCAATGCAAATGGATTCAAAAGCCACAATACCTTCTTTGACAGCGCCAAGAACCCCTACTCCAAGCCAAGGATATCATCAGATCGGTTCTGGAGCTATCAGCAGAGAAGCTATTACTCCTGCGTACTATATGATCAAGGGCGCATTTTCCCTCATATGCGCCTTGACACTGAAGCCATTGCTGGACTGCTGTGCTTAGAAGAAGCACTTGATTGCTTTCATGATGCTGGTCTGCTCCACTTTGTGACAGACAAAGAACATTGGAATGAAGAGCTATTGCTTTAATTCTATGCTACTCTACACATTCGCGACTACTACAGAGACATCAAGACATGGGTTCTCGAGTGGATGACTGGAAATGTTCATCATGAAGCCAAAGCTATGGATATCATCGAGCTTACAGGGCTAGCCACTCCTGGAGAACTATATGAACCTGACTGTCAGCTACACCGCAATGCTGTCGAGAGTATCTTTCATAAGCCAGAACCCAATATGAGCCAGATGTTGAGTATGATGAAGCCCTTGCCATCTGACGCTGAATATCCAACAGAGTTCTTTGTTGAAGACCTTGAGTATCTGCCTCATACCATATATCATATCATCAGGCGAACTCTATGGCCAGTCAAAGGACATTCATCAACGACCAAGCTTGAAGGAGCTATGAAGACTTTGGTCTTCTATATTCTCAATGGCATCAGCTTCAACACTCAAGAATTCTTCATCAGGCAACTTGCTGCTTTCGGCTCTGACCTATTTGGTCTGAAGTTTTATGCTCCTTGGGTCATGCGCCTCATCAAGCGACACTCATCTGTCAATTATCAGCCCTCTATTCGCAATCATATGATCTTTCTGCCAGAGGTTGATATGTCAGTTGATGCTATATACTCTGACCCTGCCAAAACACCTCTTTGTCTTCAGAATGTCGAGCACCAAAGCTTCACTCAACCTATTGAAGGTGTTCAAGCAGCGACACGAATCTATCCATTGGCTGGAAATACTCGTCTGCCTCATCGAGCACCCACTGAAGCCACTGAAAGCACCATTGCACAAAGGCCTCAGAAGCGTTCTCGTGTTCTCAATGACCGAGAACTTCTTGTGGCTCTTCATCAGAAACAGGATAAGCATCATTTCTGGCTCAAGAGACAGATGCAAAGCCTCTTGGTGGATGTCAATCGCATTCGCAACCTTGCCACCAAGAATGCCTTTGTTGCTCATGAAACTTGCCGGCGATCATGGAAGAGTTTGACCCTGCTTAGTGCTGAAGCAGATCTTCAAGACGACGGCTTCAATGAAAGATTCCAGTTCGACTCCACTCCTCCACGGACTGCTACCCTGCGTCGAACTCCATCTCTTGAAGACTCTGAATATTCTTCCTCCGCGGCAACGGTAAATGCCAGAGTGATCGATGATGAAGATGATGCTACTTCACCACCTCCTACTACTGCGCGCATCGGCACTGCACCAAGTTCATCTGCACCGCCAACCAACGACGACAACCCAGCTGCTTCACCTACTCATGACGAGTAGATGATCTATGTCTTCAAACCTTTTTGGTCATTACTGACAAAAGGGGGAGAAGCGTATGAGTTGATAGTCTTCAAGCGGGTTCATATGGGCGGTTGCATTATATTTTGCTTCGTGCTCACAACTCTTGCTTTTGAAACATTTGGTTCTTTGAGTTGTAACACCTAAACTTGATGGTCGTCTGCTACTTATTTGCTTTACTGTGATGCGATGATAAATTCCGCATGTGCAATTCTAACTTCCGCACTTAGATCATTCTGCAGACTTCCATTTTTCATTATGCATGTCAATCTACTTGCTTTATCATTTCATGCATGATGAATTATCTTCATAAGTTGAAGTGGATCTCCACAAGTACAACCTGCCATGTGCATTTGCATTCCAAAAGCAAATTACTTATATGCACATCTTCAGGGGGAGCCCTTGCAACTTATGAAGACAATTCCCTATCCTTACAATTTCACATATTTATCCCCGTTGAAAACTTCAACCAGTTTGTCATCAATCACCAAAAAGGGGGAGATTGTAAGTGCATCTAGTGCCACCCCTAGTTGGTTTTGGAGTATTGACGACAAAGTTGGTTGAGGGACTAATGCGTTTGTGAGAATTGCAGGATAACGCAGGTAGTGTCCCTCATTGATTCGATTTACCTACCAGAGATGACCCCTAAAAATGTATGAAGACATTGAAGACAATGGTGGTATGAGAAGATATTCATATTGAAGACTATGACATGAGTAGACATTGCGTGAAGACTATGGAGCACGAAGACTGTGTGGTTTCGTTGTTTCCTTTTCTTCTTTGTTGAGTCATAGGAACCATCGTACTGTTAAGTGGGGTCCAAGTGAACTAAGTCAGAGTGACTGAAGTGATGCTCAACTCAAATCCTATGTCTTCGAGCGAAGACAATGAGAGCAAATCTTATCCAGAGCTGGATGAGTCAACTTTGCTTGTAGCCTAAGTAAAGTTGCCGCGTGTGTTTGAAATCTGACCGTTGGAACACGTGTCAGTTCCTTAGTGACCCAGGGTCATTTTGGACAAATCAGGTTGGGTTGCCTAGTGGCTATAAATAGCCCACCCCCTACACGATAAATTGGTGGCTGCTCAGAGTTTGTGCACGGCTTTTATCGTTAGAGAGCAACCCACCTCGAAGCATTTGAGAGAGAGAGAAATCCTTGCGAGGACAAAGCCCAAACACCCAGAGCCAAAGAGTGTTAAGCATCACTGAAGTCTTTCTGTCTGTGTGACCTGAAGACTTATTACACTTGAGGACTGTGAATCCTCTAGCCGGTTAGGCATCACGTTCTGAGCATCCAAGAGTCATTGTGGATTGCCGGTGAACGAAGTCTGTGAAGGTTTGGAAGTCTCCCTTGAAGACTTACCAGAGTGATTGGGCGAGGACTAGGTGTCCTTAGCTCAAGGGGAATAAGGTGAAGACACAGTCTTCTGAGTTAAATCTCAGCCTCCCTAACCAGACGTACATTTGTCACATCAACTGGAACTAGTCCAACAAATCCTGTGTCTTCAACAAGCAACTGGTTCTATCCCTTCCCAACCTTACTTAAATTTGTCTTCGTGAAGTCATTGCCTATCTGTGTATCTGTTTGACTTCATTGCTTGACTACTACTGTTGATTGGCTTCATACTATCTTCCATTCTGATCCTACTACCTAGCTGCTATTAGTCCTGTACTTTTACATCATTGCATACCTGACTATGGCTTGCTTAGGGTAGTTTATCTTCCGCTGCATATCAATTAGGTCATTTCTGTTGTTTGTCTTCGAAACTTCCAAGTTTTGAAGACTTACATAAAAATCGCCTATTCACCCCCCCTCTAGTCGATACTAGCACTTTCAGTTCGCTTTACCTAGAACAAGTATGAAACTAGAAGTACTTTGTAGGTGTTGTTGGATAGGTTTGCAAGATAATAAAGAACACGTAAATAAAAAGTAGGGGTTGTTTAGATAAAGAAGCAATAAAGTAAATATAGTGAGTGTGGAAAAGTGGTGGTAGGAGTTGTGGAATTGTCCCTAAGCAATTGACTACATTACTAGACCGGTAATCACTATTGCAATTCTACTTGATGGAGAGGCATAAGCTAACATACTTTCTATTCTTGGATCATATGCACTTATGATTGGAACTCTAGGAAGCATCCGCAACTACCACTAAAAAAAAGACACATCCGTGACATTTTGCGTCGAACGAATTTTTTGTTCTGTCATACATATGCCACTTCTATGACGATAATTGTGACAAAACCCGGTATCATCATAGATGTGGTGGGCTCCTACTTCTATGACAAAAAATCATGACAGAAAATGGGCTTTTCGTCCTGGGCGGGCCGGAGACGCAGCTGCATGACATTCTTTGGGCCGTCCATGACGGAAAAAACCGTGGTAGAAGCAACGGGGAGGAAAATTTTGGGGAGTTGCCGGTTACGGTGGGAGGTCGGGGGCCGAGCGATGCGCGTTTCTCTGGTACGTATGCACGTGTGTGTGAGGCGTTCGCTCTAACTGAACCTGAATGAGGCGTTGGGCTCTAACTGAACCCGAGCGATTGCACTGCAGGCTACGCGTTACTGAACCCGAGCGATCGATCGATGGCTGTTAACTGAACCCGATGGAGCGATTCCTTCGCTGCTGCTGCTAACTGAAGCCGATCGATTGGATGAACAGTGAGCATTGCGGGGGGGGGGGGGTTGGATGAACAGTGAGCGGTGGCGTTGCCTCTGGATGAATAGGACCCCGTGGTGTGGAGGGCTGGATGAACAGTAGATGGTGGAGGGGTGGCCGTGGAGGGGTGGTTGAACAGGACCCCGTGGTGTGGAGGGCTGGATGAACAGTAGAAGGTGGAGGGGTGCCCGTGGAGGGGTGGTTGAACAGTAGCCGGTGGAGTAGCGCGCGGTGGAGGCTGGATGAACAGGAGCCCGTGGAGGGTGGAGGAGGTCGACGGTAGCCCGTGGAGGATGGAAGAGGTCGACGGTGGAGATGAACAGTATCCCGTGGAGTCCCGTTTTGCGGTACGCCACACCCCTCCCGATGAACAGGAGCCCCGTTTCGACCGTAGCGCTCCAACATAAGTCCGTTTCGTCCGTTTTGCGGTACGCCACACCCCTCCCAATGAACAGGACCCCCGTTTCGACCGTAGGAGGTCCGTTTCGTCCATTTTGCGGTACACCACACTCCTCCCGATCAACAGGACCCCCGTTTCGACCGTAGGAGGTCTGTTTCCTCCATTTTGCGGTACGCCACACCCCTCCCGATCAACATGACCCCCGTTCGACCGTAGGAGGTTCGTTTCCTCCATTTTGCGGTACGCCACACCCCTCTCAATCAACAGGTCCCCGTTCCGAACGTAGGAGGTCCGTTTCCTCTGTTGTGCGGTACGCCAGGCCTCGTTTCCATCGCCTATTCCGTCCAAGCCCTCCCGATGAACACGACCACACATTCCGTTCCGACCCAGCCGGTTGGCTCCCCATGAACACGACGATGACGCTGTTTCTCCATTCCAACCCAGCCATGTACATGAGCCCTCGCCATCATTGATAAACGAGCTAGTCAACTAGAGGCTCACTAGGGACATGTTGTGGTCTATGTATTCACACATGTATTACGATTTCCGGATAACACAATTATAGCATGAACAATAGACAATTGTCATGAACAAGGAAATATAATAATAACCATTTTATTATTGCCTCTAGGGCATATTTCCAATAGTCTTCCACTTGCACTAGAGTCAATACTCTAGTTACATTGTGATGAATCAAACACCCATAGAGTTCTGGTGTTGATCATGTTTTGCTCGAAGAGGTTTAGTCAACGGATCTATGACATTCAGATCTGTGTGCACTTTACAAATATCTATGTCTCCATCTTGAACATTTTCACGAATGGAGTTGAAGCGACGCTTGATGTTTTTGGTCTTCTTGTGAAACCTGGGCTCCTTGGCAAGGGCAATGGCTCCAGTGTTGTCACACAAGAGAGTCATCGGCCCCGACGCATTGGGAATAACTCCTAGGTTGGTAATGAACTCCTTCATCCAAATTGCTTCATGTGATGCCTCCGAGGCTGCCATGTACTCCGCTTCACATGTAGATCCTGCCATGACGCTTTGCTTGCAACTACACCAGCTTACTGCCCCACCATTCAAAATATACACGTATCCGGTTTGTGACTTAGAGTCATCCAGATCTGTGTTGAAGCTAGCATCGATGTAACCCTTTACGACGGGCTCTTCGTCACCTCCATATACGAGAAACATATCCTTAGTCCTTTTCAGGTACTTCAGGATATTCTTGACCGCTGTCCAGTGTCCCATGCCGGGATTACTTTGGTACCTTCCTACCAAACTTACGGCAAGGTTTACATCAGGTCTGGTACACAGCATGGCATACATGATAGACCCTATGGCCGAGGCATAGGGGACGACACTCATCTTTTCTCTATCTTCTGCCGTGGTCGGACATTGAGCCAAGATCAATTTCACACCTTGCAACACAGGCAAGAATCCCTTCTTGGACTGATCCATATTGAACTTCTTCAATATCTTATCAAGGTATGTGCTTTGTGAAAGACCTATGAGGCGTCTCGATCTATCTCTATAGATCTTGATGCCTAATATGTAAGCAGCTTCTCCAAGGTCCTTCATTGAAAAACACTTATTCAAGTAGGCCTTAATGCTGTCCAAAAGTTCTATATCATTTCCCATCAAAAGTATGTCATCCACATATAATATGAGAAATGCTACAGAGCTCCCACTCACTTTCTTGTAAACGCAGGCTTCTCCATAAGTCTGCATAAACCCAAACGCTTTGGTCATTTCATTAAAGCGAATGTTCCAACTCCGAGATGCTTGCACCAACCCATAGATGGAGCGCTGGAGCTTGCATACCTTGTTAGCATTCTTAGGATCGACAAAACCTTCCGACTGCATCATATATAATTCTTCCTTAAGAAAGCCGTTAAGGAATGCCGTTTTGACGTCCATTTGCCATATCTCATAATCATAGTATGCGGCAATTGCTAACATGATTCGGACGGACTTCAGCTTCGCTACGGGTGAGAAGGTCTCATCATAGTCAACCCCTTGAACTTGTCGATAACCCTTAGCGACAAGTTGAGCCTTATAGATGGTAACATTACCATCTGCGTCCGTCTTCTTCTTAAAGATCCATTTATTTTCTATCGCTCGCCGATCATCGGGCAAGTCTGTCAAAGTCCATACTTTGTTTTCATACATGGATCCTATCTCGGATTGCATGGCTTCAAGCCATTTGTTGGAATCTGGGCCCGCCATCGCTTCTTCATAGTTCGAAGGTTCACCGTTGTCTAACAACATGATTTCCAGGACAGGGTTGCCATACCATTCTGGTGTGGAACGTGTCCTTGTGGACCTTCGAAGTTCAGTAGCAACTTGATCCGAAGTACCTTGATCATCATCATTAACTTCCTCTCTAGTCGGTGCAGGCACCACAGGAACATCTTCCTGAGCTGCGCTACTTTCCGGTTCAAGAGGTAGTACTTCATCGAGTTCTACTTTCCTCCCACTTACTTCTCTCGAGAGAAACTCTTTCTCCAGAAAGGACCCGTTCTTGGCAACAAAGATCTTGCCTTCGGATCTGAGGTAGAAGGTATACCCAATGGTTTCCTTAGGGTATCCTATGAAGACGCATTTTTTCGACTTGGGTTCGAGCTTTTCAGGTTGAAGTTTCTTGACATAAGCATCGCATCCCCAAACTTTTAGAAACGACAGCTTAGGTTTCTTCCCAAACCATAATTCATACGGTGTCGTCTCAACGGATTTAGACGGTGCCCTATTTAAAGTGAATGTAGCTGTCTCTAGAGCGTATCCCCAAAATGATAGCGGTAAATCGGTGAGTGACATCATAGATCGCACCATATCCAATAGAGTGCGATTACGATGTTCGGACACACCGTTACGCTGAGGTGTTCCAGGCGGCGTGAGTTGTGAAACGATTCCACATTTCCTTAAGTGCGTACCAAATTCGTGACTTAAATATTCTCCCCCACGATCTGATCGTAAGAACTTTATCTTTCGGTCACGTTGATTCTCTACCTCACTCTGAAATTCCTTGAACTTTTCAAAGGTCTCAGACTTGTGTTTCATCAAGTAGACATACCCATATCTACTCAAGTCGTCAGTGAGAGTGAGAACATAACGATAGCCTCCGCGAGCCTCAACGCTCATTGGACCGCACACATCAGTATGTATGATTTCCAATAAGTTGGTTGCTCGCTCCATTGTTCCGGAGAACGGAGTCTTGGTCATTTTGCCCATGAGGCATGGTTCGCATGTGTCAAATGATTCGTAATCAAGAGACTCCAAAAGTCCATCAGCATGGAGCTTCTTCATGCGTTTGACACCAATGTGACCAAGGCGGCAGTGCCACAAGTATGTGGGACTATCGTTATCAACCTTACATCTTTTGGTATTCACACTATGAATATGTGTAACATCACGTTCGAGATTCATTAAGAATAAACCATTGACCAGCGGGGCATGACCATAAAACATATCTCTCATATAAATAGAACAACCATTATTCTCGGATTTAAATGAGTAGCCATCTCGTATTAAACGAGATCCAGATACAATGTTCATGCTCAAAGCTGGCACTAAATAACAATTATTGAGGTTTAAAACTAATCCCGTAGGTAAATGTAGAGGTAGCGTGCCGACGGCGATCACATCGACCTTGGAACCATTCCCGACGCGCATCGTCACCTCGTCCTTCGCCAGTCTCCGCTTATTCCGCAGCTCCTGTTTTGAGTTACAAATATGAGCAACCGCACCGGTATCAAATACCCAGGAGCTACTACGAGTACTGGTAAGGTACACATCAATTACATGTATATCACATATACCTTTGGTGTTGCCGGCCTTCTTGTCCGCTAAGTACTTGGGGCAGTTCCGCTTCCAGTGTCCGCTTCCCTTGCAATAAAAGCACTCAGTCTCAGGTTTGGGTCCATGCTTTGGCTTCTTCCCGGCAACTGGCTTACCGGGCGCGGCAACTCCCTTGCCGTCCTTCTTGAAGTTCTTCTTACCCTTGCCTTTCTTGAAACTAGTGGTTTTATTGACCATCAACACTTGATGTTCCTTTTTGATCTCCACCTCCGCTGATTTCAGCATTGAATATACCTCAGGAATGGTTTTCACCATCCCCTGCATATTGAAGTTCATCACAAAGCTCTTGTAGCTAGGTGGGAGCGACTGGAGGATTCTGTCGACCACCGCGTCATCCGGGAGATTAACTCCCAGTTGAGATAAGCGGTTGTGCAACCCAGACATTTTGAGTATGTGCTCGCTGACAGAACCATTCTCCTCCATCTTACAACTGTAGAACTTGTCGGAGACTTCATATCTCTCGACCCGGGCGTGAGCTTGGAAAACCATTTTCAGCTCTTGGAACATCTCATATGCTCCGTGCTGCTCAAAACGCTTTTGGAGCCCCGGTTCTAAGCTGTAAAGCATGCCGCACTGAACCAGGGAGTAATCATCACTACGCGACTGCCAGGCGTTCATAACGTCTTGAGTTGCTGGGAAAACGGGTGCTTCACCTAGCGGTGCATCTAGGACATATGCTTTCTTGGCAGCTATGAGGATGATCCTCAAGTTCCGGACCCAGTCCGTATAGTTGCTGCCATCGTCTTTTAGCTTGGTTTTCTCTAGGAACGCGTTGAAGTTGAGGGCAACATTAGCGTGGGCCATTTGATCTACAAGACATATTGCAAAGATTTTAGACTAAGTTCATGATAATTAAGTTCATCTAATCAAATTATATAATGAACTCCCACTCAGATAGACATCCCTCTAGTCATCTAAGTGATCCATGATCCGAGTCAACTAGGCCGTGTCCGATCATCACGTGAGACGGACTAGTCATCATCGGTGAACATCTTCATGTTGATCGTATCTTCTATATGACTCATGTTCGACCTTTCGGTCTCTTGTGTTCCGAGGCCATGTCTGTACATGCTAGGCTCGTCAAGTCAACCTAAGTGTTTTGCATGTGTAAATCTGTCTTACACCAGTTGTATGTGAACGTTAGAATCTATCACACCCGATCATCACGTGGTGCTTCGAGACAACGAACTTTCACAACGGCGCACAGTTAGGGGGAACACTTTCTTGAAATTATTATGAGGGATCATCTTATTTACTACCGTCGTACTAAGCAAATAAGAAGCAAAACATGATAAACATCACATGCAATCAAATAGTGACATGATATGGCCAATATCATTTTGCTCCTTTTGATCTCCATCTTCAGGGCGCCATGATCATCATCGTCACCGGCATGACACCATGATCTCCATCATCGTGTCTTCATGAAGTTGTCACGCCAACAATTACTTCTACTTCTATGGCTAACATGTTTAGCAATAAAGTAAAGTAATTACATGGCGTTATTCAATGACACGCAGGTCATACAAAAATAAAGACAACTCCTATGGCTCCTGTCGATTGTCATACTCATCAACATGCAAGTCGTGATTCCTATTACAACTACATGATAAATCTCATACATCACATATATTTCATTCATAACATCCTTTTGGCCATATCACATCACAAGGCATATGCTGCAAAAACAAGTTATACGTCCTCTAATTGCTGTTGCATGTTTTTACGTGGCTGCTATAGGTTTCTAGCAAGAACGTTTCTTACCTACGCCAAAACCACAACGTGATATGCCAATTTCTATTTACCCTTCATAAGGACCCTTTTCATCGAATCCGATCCGACTAAAGTGGGAGAGATAGACACTCGCTAGCCACCTTATGCAACTAGTGCATGTCAGTCGGTGGAACCTGTCTCACGTAAGCGTACGTGTAAGGTCGGTCCGGGCCGCTTCATCCCACGATGCCGCCGAAACAAGATAAGACTAGTAGTGGCAAGAAAATTGACAAAACCAACGCCCACAACAATTTTGTGTTCTACTCGTGCATAGAAACTATGCATAGACCTAGCTCATGATGCCACTGTTGGGGAACGTAGCAGAAAATAAAATTTTTCTACGCATCACCAAGATCAATCTATGGAGTCATCTAGCAACAAGAGAGAGGAGTGCATCTAGATACCCTTGTAGATCGTGAGCAGAAGCGTTCAAGAGAACGGGGTTGATGGAGTCGTACTCGTCGTGATCCAAATCACCGATGATCCTAGCGTCGAACGGACGGCACCTCCACGTTCAACACACGTACGGTTGGGAAGACGTCTCCTCCTTCTTGATCCAGCAAGGGGAAGGGAGAGGTTGATGGAGATCCAGCAGCACGACAGCGTGGTGGTGGAAGCAGCGGTGATCTCGGCAGGGCTTCGCCAAGCTCAGCGAGAGGGAGAGGTGTTACGAGGGGAGAGGGAGGCGCCAGGGACTAGGGTGCGCAGCCCTCCCTCCCCCCTCTTTATATAGGGGCCCTGGGGGGGGGGGACGCCGGCCCCCTAGAGATCCCATATCAGGGGGGGGCAAAGGGGGGACTTGCCCCCCAAGCCAAGTGGGGCGCCCCCACCCCTAGGGTTTCCAACCCTAGGCGCAGGGGAGGCCCAAGGGGGCGCACTAGCCCACCAGGGGCTGGTTCCCTTCCCACTTCAGCCCATGTGGCCCTCCGGGATAGGTGCGCCCCACCCGGTGGACCCCTGGGACCCTTCCGGTGGTCCCGGTACAATACCGGTGACCCTCGAAACTTTCCCGGTGGCCAAAACTGGACTTCCTATATATAAATCTTCACCTCTGGACCATTCCGGAACTCCTCGTGACGTCCGGGATCTCATCTGGGACTCCGAACAACTTTCGGGTTACCGCATACTGATATCTCTACAACCCTAGCGTCACCAAACCTTAAGTGTGTAGACCCTACGGGTTCGGGAGACACGCAGACATGACCGAGACGACTCTCCGGCCAATAACCAACAGCGGGATCTGGATACCCATGTTGGCTCCCACATGTTCCACGATGATCTCATCGAATGAACCACAATGTCGAGGATTCAAGTAATCCCGTATACAATTCCCTTTGTCAATCGGTACGTTACTTGCCTGAGATTCGATCATCGGTATCCCAATACCTCGTTCAATCTCGTTGCCGGCAAGTCACTTACTCGTACCGTAATGCATGATCCCGTGACCAACCACTTGGTCACTTTGAGCTCATTATGATGATGCATTACCGAGTGGGCCCAGAGATACCTCTCCGTCATACGGAGTGACAAATCCTAGTCTCGATTCGAGTCAACCCAACAGACACTTTCGAGATACCTGTAGTATACATTTATAGCCACCCAGTTATGTTGTGACGTTTGGTACACCCAAAGTACTCTTACGGTATCCGGGAGTTACACGATCTCATGGTCCTAGGAAATGATACTTGACATTAGAAAAGCTCTAGCAAACGAACTACACGATCGTGTGCTATGCTTAGGATTGGGTCTTGTCCATCACATCATGCTCCCAATGATGTGATCCCATTATCAATGACATCCAATGTCCATGGTCAGGAAACCGTAACCATCATTGATAAACGAGCTAGTCAACTAGAGGCTCACTAGGGACATGTTGTGGTCTATGTATTCACACATGTATTACGATTTCCGGATAACACAATTATAGCATGAACAATAGACAATTATCATGAACAAGGAAATATAATAATAACCATTTTATTATTGCCTCTAGGGCATATTTCCAACATGTGGAGGGGTGGTTGAACAGTAGCCGGTGGAGTAGCGCGCGGTGGAGGCTGGATGAGCAGGAGCCCGTGGAGGCTGGAGGAGGTCGACGGTAGCCTGTCGAGGCTAGAAGAGGTCGACGGTAGAGATGAACAGTATCCCGTGGAGTCCCGTTTTACGGTACGCCACACCCCTCCTGATGAACAGGACCCCCGTTTCGACCGTAGCGCTCCAACATAAGTCCGTTTCATCCGTTTTGTGGTACGCCACACCCCTCCCGATGAACAGGACTCCCATTTCGACCGTAGGAGGTCCGTTTCGTCCGTTTTGCGGTACGCCACACCCCTCCCGATCAACAGGACCCCCATTTCGACCGTAGGAGGTCCGTTTCCTCTGTTTTGCGGTACGCCACACCCATCGCGATCAACAGGACCCCCGTTTGACCGTAGGAGGTCCGTTTCCTCCATTTTGCGGTACGCCACACCCCTCCCGACCAACAGGACCCCGTTCCGAATGTAGGAGGTTCGTTTCCTCCGTTGTGCCGTATGCCAGGCCTCGTTTCCATCGCCTGTTCCGTCCAAGCCCTCCCGATGAACACAACCACACATTCCGTTCCAACCCAGCCAGTTGGCTCCCCATGAACACGACAACGACGCTGTTTCTCCGTTCCAACCCAGCCATGTACACGAGCCCTCGCCGTACGTATGCGCAAGTAGGCGTTCGAGACCCCGCCTGTATGTACACATACGTGGCCGTATTTTTTTTCTTGCACCCTGGATGCTGTACGTACATGTACATGCTACGTGCGCGCCTCTACTATGACACGTGCGTGCCTCTACATCCACCAGTATATATGTACGTACACGTTCGCGGCCAGAATGACAACACTACGTATGCTTCGACCAGGTGGGTCCCGACTGTCAGGCACTTCCTTGCCTGCGAAGATGTAGCTGGTGGGTCCCAGCAGTCAGGGGGGTGAATCGTTTTTCTTGCCCGGACACACTTCCTTGCATGCGAAGATGTAGCTGGTGGGTCCCATCAGTCAGGGGGGCGAATCATTTTATTTTGCCCGGACGCACTTCCTTGCGTGCGAAGGTGTAGCTGGTGGGTCCCAACAGTCAGGGGGGAAACGTTTTTTCGCGAAATACGAAGGCCCGTCTGGTGGGTCCCCGCTGTCAGGTGGAGGAATAATTATTTTGCGCGTAATAAGGAGGCACTTTCTTGCTGCGGCCGTGGACCCAGCTGTCAGTGTCTCCACGCACAGTACTCTTCCGATGGAAGACGGTCGTTGACCACATTGACCACGCCGCGCCGAGAGCACCACGGCGGTGGACGACGGCGAGGCCTAGGAAGGGGACGACACAGAGGCAGGGAAGACCAGGCAGTTGTTTCCCACGCGGAGGGGAGTATGACTGTATGAGGGTTTATTGGTTCGTCTGCCGTCGCCGGAGAATAACAACAGGTGTGGGTGAGTAGAGGGATGGCTAGGCCAGCGATGGGAGTACGATGGGGCGGTGAGGCCTACGTGGCAGCACAGCCGGCCGTGGGAAGGAGGGAGCAGGCAGTCCCGCCGACGCTTGTTTGAGCGGCTGGAGCAGGAAGAGCAGAGACTGAAGAAGCACGACGGCCGTTGGATGGACATCCAACCATCACTGCTTGTGCGTCAACCTTTTTTTAGGAAAGCCTCAAATCTATGGAAAATAGCATACAACCCATCTGCCATTAGTTCTAATAATTTACAGCCCATTTTCTAATTCTTAAGGTTTTTTTTGAAGCCCATATTCTTTTTGTTAGCATTACAGCTCATATTGTGGCCACAGTTAATAAATTATACGAAATTTTGCATATTTCGGTGCGGTCCGAACTATTTTTAATCCCGAAATTTCGACTCACATTCAAACTGATTTTAAAAATAAATGTATATCAATATAAAATCCAACAAATTCTCCACGCATAAAAATTAATGTAATTTAAAATCTTGAAATGAAAAAAATATATTTGAAACTAATTTCTGGTTTGATATGTTTTAAAAATGTACAACCCATTTCTCATTACTGATGGGCCATTTTCTCGGCCAGCCGAATGAAAGCTCTCCTCTTCTTGAAAGATTTGTAGCCCAACAGGCCTGACAAAGCGACTTACTTGGCAAATCACAAAAAAACTGGGCTGTGGCCGTGGACCCAGCTGTCAGCCTCTCCACGTATAGTACCCTTCCGATGGAAGTTGTTCCTTGACCACGTTGACCACGCCGTGCGGAGAGCACCACGGCGGTGGACGATGACGAGGCCTAGGAAGGGGACGACATGGAGCCGGGGAAGACGCGGTAGTGGAAGCCCGCGCGGAGAGGAGTACGAGGGTTCACTGGTTTGACTGCGGTGTGAGGCTGCCGCCACCGCAGGGCCTGGCCAGCAGTGGGAATAGTAGGGGGCGACGAGGCCTCCGCGGCAGCACAGCCGGTCACGGGAGGCAGGAGCATGCGGCACGACCGGCGCTGCTTTGGCCGGATGGAGCAAGAAGACTAGAGGTTGAAGAAGCACTACGGCCGTTGGATGGACATTGTACGGTCACTGGAGCTAGAATCGTTCATATTGACTAAGTTGACAAAGCCTTTCATTCCCGTCAACTTAGTAGGCCCACAAGACAGCCTCCCACCAAGGTGGGTCCCAGCTAGCCGGGGGAGTATTTATTTTTTTTGTGCGTAATAAGGAGGCACTTCCGGTGGGTCCGAGCTAACAGCGGGAGGAACGTTTTTTCGCGAAATACGGTGGCCCGTCCGGTGGGTCCCAGCAGTCAGGGGGAAACGATTTATTTCACAAAATACTGGTGGCCCGTCTGGTTGGTCCCCGCTGTCAGGTGGAGGAATAATTATTTTCCGCGTAATAAGGAGGCACTTCCTTGCGGCTGCCGTGGACCCAGCTGTCAGCCTCTGCACGTATAGTACTCTTCCGATGGAAGTCGGTCGTTGACCACATTGATCACACCGCGCCGAGAGCACCACGGCGGTGGACGACGGCGAGGCCTAGGAAGGGGACGACGCGGAGCCGGGCCACGGGAGGCAGGAGCAGGCGGTAGCACAGCCGGCCACGGGAGGCAGGAGCAGGCGGCACGACCGGTGCTGCTTTGGGCGGCTGGAGCAAGAAGACCAGAGGTTGAAGAAGCACTATGGCCGTTGGATGGACATCATACGGTCACTGGAATATTGACTAAGTTGACAAAGCCCTCCGTCCCCGTCAACTTAGTAGGCCCACAAGTCAGCCCAACAATATGGTGGGTCCCAGCTAGCAAGGGGGGTATTCATTTTTTTGGGCGTAATAAGGACGCACTTCCTTGCGTACGAAGATATAGCTGGTGGGTCCGACGTGTCAGCGGGTGGAACGTTTTTTTTTCGTGAAATACAGAGGCCCTTCCTGTGGGTCCTAGCTGTCAGGTGGAGGAATCATTATTTTGGACGTAATAAGGAGGCATTTCCTTGCGTGCGACCGTGGACCCAGCTGTCAGCCTCTCCATGTACAGTCCACTTCCGATGGATGTCGTTCATTGACCACGTTGACCAGGCCGCGCCGAGAGCACCAGGGCGGTGGACGACTGTAGGACCTTGAAGTATGTCTAGAGGGGGGGGTGATTAGACTACTTGACCAATTAAAACTTAACCTTTTCCCAATTTTAGAGTCTGGCAGATTTTAGCTATCTTAGGACAAGTCAAGCAATCATCACAATATTCAAGAAAGCATGCAAAGAGTATATAGGCAGCGGAAATTAAAGCATGCAACTTGCAAGAAAGTAAAGGGAAGGGTTTGGAGGATTCAAACGCAATTGTAGACACGGATGTTTTTGGCGTGGTTCCGATAGGTGGTGCTATCGTACATCCACGTTGATGGAGACTTCAACCCACGAAGGGTAACGGTTGCGCGAGTCCACAGAGGGCTCCACCCATGAAGGGTCCACGAAGAAGCAACCTTGTCTATCCCACCATGGCCGTCGCCCATGAAGGACTTGCCTCACTAGCGGTATATCTTCACGAAGTAGGCGATCTCCTTGCCCTTACAAACTCCTTGGTTCAACTCCACAATCTTGTCGGAGGCTCCCAAGTGACACCTAGCCAATCTAGGAGACACCACTCTCCAAGAAGTAACAAATGGTGCGTTGATGATGAACTCCTTGCTCTTGTGCTTCAAATGATAGTCTCGCCAACACTCAACTCTCTCTCATAGGTTTTGGATCTGGTGGAAAGAGGATTTGAGTGGAAAGCAACTTGGGGAAGGCTAGAGATCAAGATTCATATGGTAGGAATGGAATATCTTGGCCTTAACACATGAGTAGGTGGTTCTCTCTCAGAAATGGTAAGTTGGAAGTGTAGGTTTATTCTGATGGCTCTCTCCACAAATGAAGAGGAGGTGGAGGGGTATATATAGCCTCCACACAAAATCTAACCATTACACACAATTTACCAAACTTCGGTGGGACCAATTCAACAGACTCGGTCGGACCGATTTAGCAAACCTAGTGACCGTTAGGATTTTTGGTGGGACTGACATGCAACTCGGTGAGACCGATTCTGTTAGGGTTAGGGCATAACGTAATCTCGGTAACACCGATTACACAAAATCGGTGAGACCGATTTTGGTAATAAGCTTTCCAGAGAGTTGGTCAGGTAAACTCGGTGGGACCGATTTGCTCTTTTCGGTGAGACCGAAATGTTACAAAAGGGAAACAGAGAGTTTACATTGCAATCTTGGTGGGACCGATCGCTCACTTCGGTTAGACCGAAACGTTATGAAGGGAAACGGAGAGATTACAATCCCATCTCGGTGAGACCGAGATCCCTCTCGGTAAGACCGATTTGCTTAGGGTTTGTGGCAGTGGCTATGACTTTTGGAATCGGTGGCGCCGGATAGGAAGAATCGGTGTGACCGATTTTGGCTTTGGGTTTAGGTCATTTGTGGATGTGAGAAAGTAGCTGAGGGTTTTGGAGCATATCACCAAGCACATGAAGCAAGAGGCTCATTAAGCAACACCTGATCCCTCCTTGATAGTATTGGCTTTTCCTATAGACTCAATGTGATCTTGGATCACTAAACGATAAAATGAAGAGTCTTGAGCTTTTGAGCTTGAGCCAATCCTTTGTCCTTAGTATTTTGAGGGATCCACTTTCATCATCCATGCCATGCCATTCATTGAGCTTTCCTGAAATAATAGTCTTAGAATAGCATTAGCTCAATGAGCTATATGTTGTTATGAATTACCAAAACCACCTAGGGATAGTTGCACTTTCAACGACGGCGAGGCCTAGGAAGGGAACGACACGGAGCCAGGGAATACTTGGCAGTTGTTTCCCACGCAGAGGAGTACGAGGGTTTACTAGTTCGTCTGCCGTCGCCAGAGAATAATACCATGTGTGGGTGAGTAGAGGGATGGCTAGGCCAGCAATGGGAGTACGGTGGGGCCGTGAGGCCTGCGCGGCAGCATAGCCGGCCGCGGGAGGATGGAGCAGGCAGTCCCGCCGGCGCTTGTTTGAGCGGCTGGAGCATGAAGAGTAGAGATTGAAGAAGCACGACAGCCATTGGATGGACATCCAACAGTCACTGCTCTCGTGTGTTGACTAAGTTGACGGCGTTGCGTGTGCGTCAACCTTTTTTTTATGAAAGCATACGCGTCAACCTGTAGTAGGCTCACAAGTCAGCCTCAAATCTGTGGAAAACAGCATACAACCCATCTGCCATTATTTCTAATAATGTACAACTCATTTGCTAATTCTTAAGATTTTTTTGGAGCCCATCTTCTTTTTGTTAGCATTACACCCCATATTGTGGCCACGGTTAAAAAGTATACGAAATTTTGCATATTTCAGTGCAGTCAACTTTTTTTAATCCAGAAATATCGATTCACATTCAAACTATTTTGAAAAATAATTTATATAAATATAAAATCCAAATAATTGTCCACGCATAAAAATCAATGGAATTTAAGATCTTGTAATGAAAAAAATTGAAACTAATTCCCGGTTTGATGTGTTTTAAAAATGTACAGGCCATTTCTGGGCAAACCGAATGAAACTCTCCTCGTCTTGAAAGATTTGCAGCCCAGCAGGGCCGATAAAGGAAGTAGGCCTTGTTTGGGTATTTCTTTTAAAAAAATAGAACTGGGCTAGCCATTTTCAGCATGAAAAAACACAACTGGGCTCATGATGTGGTAAACATAAATAAAACCCTGGCTAGATGGGCCACAGCCCCCGCACAACCCCGTTGTTACCCTCATCCGTCGCTAAAACTAATATAAATAACAACTGCTTGTTCCTCAAAAAAAAACTGTGCGACTTGCTGGGTCCCTGGGGTCAGCCGGTCATAGTGTAATTCTCTCGTTTACTGTCTACGTTGACAATGGCGTGAGCCCCAGATGTCCAACCATTAGGAGGAACCATATTTTTGGGCTTGTACTATAGAGGCACTTGCTTGCGTACTGCCATGACGCTGGTGGGTGATGACCCACAAGTATAGGGGATCTATCGTAGTCCTTTCGATAAGTAAGAGTGTCGAACCCAACGAGGAGCAGAAGGAAATGATAAGTAAGGTATTCTCTGCAAGTACTGAAATAAGTGGTAACAGATAGTTTTGTGATAAGATAAATTGTAACGAGCAACAAGTAAGAAAAGTAAATAAAGTGTAGCAAGGTGGCCCAATCCTTTTTGTAGCAAAGGACAAGCCTGGACAAACTCTTATAATAGGAAAAGCGCTCCCGAGGACACATGGGAATATCGTCAAGCTAGTTTTCATCACGCTCATATGATTCGCGCTCGGTAGTTTGATAATTTGATATGTGGGTGGACCGGTGGTTGGGTGTTGTTCTTACTTGAACAAGCATCCCACTTACGATTAACCTCTATTGCAAGCATCCGCAACTACAACAAAAGTATTAAGGTAAACCTAACCATAGCATGAAACATGTGGGTCCAAATCAGCCCCTTACGAAGCAACACATAAACTAGGGTTTAAGCTTCTGTCACTCTAGCAACCCATCGTCTACTTATTACTTCCCAATGCCTTCCTCTAGGCCCAAATAATGGTGAAGTGTTATGTAGTCGACGTTCACATAACACCACTAGAGGTTAGACAACATACATCTTATCCAAATATCGAACGAATACCAAATTCACATGACTACTAATAGCAAGACTTCTCCCTTGTCCTCAGGAACAAACGTAACTACTCACAAAGCATGTTCATGTTCATAATCAGAGGGGTAATAATATGCATAAAGGATCTGAACATATGATCTTCCACCAAATAAACCAACTAGCATCAACTACAAGGAGTAATCAACACTACTAGCAACCTACTAGCACCAATCCCGGACTTGGAGACAAGAATTGGATACAAGAGATGAACTAGGGTTTGGAGATGAGATGGTGCTGCTGAAGATGTTGATGGAGATTGCCCTCTCCCAATGAGAGGAGCATTGGTGATGACGATGGTGATGATTTCCCCCTCCCGGAGGGAAGTGTCCCCGGCAGAACAGCTCCGCCGGAGCCCTAGATTGGTTCCGCCAAGGTTCCGCCTCGTGGCGGCGGAGTCTCGTCCCGAAAGGTTGCCTTCTATTTTTTCTCATCGAAAGACTTCATATATGAGAAGATGGGCGTCGGAGAGCCACCAGGGGGCCCACGAGGTAGGGGGGCACGCCCAGGGGGGGGGGGGCGCCCCCACCCTCGTGAACAGGGTGTGGGCCCCCTGGCCTTCATCTTTGGCGATGATTTTTCTTTATTTATTTTAATGTGTTCCATGGAGTTTCAGGACTTTTGGAGGCACGCATAATAGGCCTTCAATATTTGCTCCTTTTCCAGCCCAGAATTCCAGCTACCGGCATTCTCCCTCTTCATGTAAACCTTGTAAAATAAGAGAGAATAGCCATAAGTATTGTGACATAACATGGAATAACATCCCATAATGCAATAAATATTGACATAAAAGCATGATGCAAAATGGACGTATCAACTCCCCCAAGCTTAGACCTCGCTTGTCCTCAAGCGAAAAGCCGATAACAATAAATATGTCCTCATGTTTAGAGGTAGAGGCGTCGATAAAAATAAAATACGGACATGAAGGCATCATGATTATTTCATAGCAGCAACATAAATAGATTTTGTCATATGATTACTCATGTTCAAGTGATGATCTTTTCACAAAGCCAAAGTATGAATCAGAAACCTTATTGAGCACAACAAATTATAACCTCAGTCATTGAAGCAATTGCAATTTATCATAACATCGGAAAGAGTCTATGTCAGAGCTTAAAAGCAAGTACACATACTCAACTATCACCTAGTCCTTCATAATTGCTAACACTCACGCAATACTTGTGGTTACGGAGTTTTAGTCGGACACAGAGAAAGATAGGGGCTTATAGTTTGCCCCACAACCTTTTACCTCAAGGGTAATGTCAACAATAATAATTCATGCTCCCCTACATCCAATTATATATATATATATATATATATATCATGTTCTTTCCAACATGCTGAGCTTGCCAAAGGATAAAATGAAAAAGGAAAGGTGAAGATCACCGTGACTCTTGCATAAGGTAGAGGATAATAATAAAAGATAGGCCCTTTGCAGAGGGAAGCAGAGGTTGTCATGCGCGTTTAGGGTTGATGCACAAAATCTTAGTGCAAAAGAACGTCACTTTATATTGCCCCTTGTATGTGGACCTTTATTATGCAGTCTGTCGCTTTTATTACGTCCACAACAAGTTCGTACAAAGCTTATTTCTCTGCACTAATAAGTCATGCATATTTAGAGAGCAATTTTTATTGCTTGCACCGATGACAACTTACTTGAAGGATCTTACTCAATCCATAGGTAGATATGGTGGACTCTCATGGCAAAACTGGTTTAAGGGTATTTGGAAGCACAAGTAGTATTTCTACTTAGTGCTGAGAATTTGGCTAGCATGAGGGGGAAAGGCAAGCTCAACACGGTAGAAGATCCATGACAACATACTTTATCTCGGATGTAAGAAAACATAACCCATTATGTTGTCTTCCTTGTCTAACCTCAACTCTTTAGCATGTCATATTTTAGTGAGTGCTCCCAATCATAAAAGATGTCAATGATAATATATCTATATGTGAAACCTCTCTTTCCTTATTACTTCCTATTAATTGCAACGATGACCAAAGCTATACTTGCCAACTCCCAACAACTTTTAATCATCATACTCTTTCTATGTGAAGTCATTACTTTCAATAAGGTCAATATGAACTCTTTGATTCTTTTTATTCTTTTTCTTCTAATCACCCAAGATCATGGCAAAATAATCAAGCCCTTGACTCAACACTAATCTTTATTATATAGCTCACGGACTCGATTACAAAGAAGGATCATAAAGCAAAACTCAAAACTAGATCATGCCAATACTTTATTCTACTAAATCAAGATACTACTAAAAGGATCGAACTAAGAAAAACGGTAAAGATAGGAGTTGTGATGGTGATACGATACCAGGGCACCTCCCTCAATCTTGGCAGTTGCCAAGGGGAGTGCCCATACCCATGTGATTATGTCTCCTTCTTTCTTGTTGGCGGTGGAGGTGTTGTTGATGATGCAAGCTTGTCGTCCACCTTCCATGGCATAGGCTCACCATCATAGAAGGATGATCGAGTCTCCGGAATCCTCAAATCTGCAGCCAAACTCATCCTTTTGAATCTATATTCATACTCACAGTTTTGGTTTTGCAGATCATAGATTTGGGCTTGGAGGTGCTCGATCTTCTCATGTAGCTTGAAGATGGCCTCCTCGGTCTTCTTGGCATCTGATACGTCTCCAACGTATCTGTAATTTTTGATTGCTCCATGCTACTTTATCTATTGTTTTGGACTATATTGGGCTTTATTTTCCACTTTTATATTACTTTTGGGACTAACCTATTAACCAGAGGCCCAACCCAGAATTGCTGTTTTTTGCCTTTTTCAGTATTTCGAAGAAACAGAATATCAAACGGAGTCCAAACGGAATGAAACCTTTGGGATTGTGATTTTCCAACCGAACGTGACCCAGGAGACTTGGACCCTACTCCAAGCAGTGCCGAGGAGGTCATGAGGGTGGAGGGCGTGCCCCCTGGGCGCGCCCCCTACCTCGTGGGCCCCTCGGAGCTCCACCGATGTACTCCTTCCTCCTATATATACCTACGTATCCCCGAACGATCAGAACAGGAGCCAAAAACCTAATTCCACCGCCGCAACCTTCTGTATCCACGAGATCCCATCTTGGGGCCTGTTCCGGAGCTCCGCCGGAGGGGGAATCCACCACGGAGGGCTTCTACACCATCACCATAGCCCCTCTGATGAAGTGTGAGTAGTTTACTTCAGACCTTCGGGTCCATAGCTAGTAGCTAGATGGCTTCTTCTCTCTTTTTGGATCTCAATGCAATGTTCTCCCCCTCTCTCGTGGAGATCTATTTGATGTAATCTTCTTTCTGTTGGGGAACGTAGTAATTTCAAAAAATTTCCTACGCACACGCAAGATCATGGTGATGGCATAGCAACGAGAGGGGAGAGTGTATGTCCACGTACCCTCGTAGACCGTAAGCGGAAGCATTATCACAACGCGGTTGATGTAGTCGTACGTCTTCACGATCCGACCGATCCAAGCACCGAACGTACGGAGCCTCCGAGTTCAGCACACGTTCAGCTCGATGACGATCTCCGGCCTCCGATCCAGCCGAGCTCCGGAGATGAGTTCCGTCAGCACGATGGCGTGGTGACGATGATGATGTTCTACCGGCGCAGGGCTTCGCCTAAACTCCTCGACGATATGACCGAGGTGGAATATGGTGGAAGGGGGCACCGCACACGGCTAAGGAACGATCCGTAGATCAACTTGTGTGTCTATGGGGTGCCCCCTGCCCCCGTATATAAAGGAGCAAGGGAGGAGGGGGCGGCCGGCCTAGGAGGGGGCGCGCCAGGATGTGGAGTCCTACTAGGACTCCAAGTCCTAGTAGGAGTCCACCAAGAGGGGAGGAAGGGAGAAGGAAGTGGAGGAGAAGGAAAGGTGGCCGGCCCCCTTCTCCCTAGTCCAATTCGGACTAGAGGGGAGGGGGGGCGCAGCAGCCCCTTGGCCCTTTCTCCTCTTCCCACTAAAGCCCATCAAGGCCCAATACTCTTCCCCGTATTCCCGTAACTCCCCAGTACTCCCGAAAATACCCGAATCACTCGGAACCTTTCCGAACTCCGAATATAGTCGTCCAATATATCGATCTTTACGTCTCGACCATTTCGAGACTCCTCGTCATGTCCCCGATCTCATCCGGGACTCCGAACTCCTTCGGTACATCAAAACTCATAAACTCATAATATAACTGTCATCGAAACCTTAAGCGTGCGGACCCTACGGGTTCAAGAACTATGTAGACATGACCTAGAACTATTCTTGGTCAATAACCAATAGCGGGACCTGGATGCCCATATTGGTTCCTACATATTCTACGAAGATCTTTATCGGTCAAACCGCATAACAACATACGTTGTTCCCTTTGTCATCGGTATGTTACTTGCCCAAGATTCGATCGTCGGTATCCAATACCTAGTTCAATATCGTTACCGGCAAGTCTCTTTACTCGTTCTGTAATACATCATCTCGCAACTAACTCATTGGTTGCAATGCTTGCAAGGCTTAAGTGATGTGTATTACCGAGAGGGCCCAGAGATACCTCTCCGACAATCGGAGTGACAAAACCTAATCTCGAATTATGCCAACCCAACATATACCTTCGGAGACACCTGTAGAGCACCTTTATAATCACCCAGTTACGTTGTGACGTTTGGTAGCACACAAAGTGTTCCTCCGGTAAACGGGAGTTGCATAATTCTCATAGTTACAGGAACTTGTATAAGTCATGAAGAAAGCAATAGCAGTATACTAAATGATCAAGTGCTAGGCTAACGGAATGGGTCATGTCAATCACATCATTCTCCTAATGATGTGATCCCATTAATCAAATGACAACTCATGTCTATGGTTAGGAAACTTAACCATCTTTGATTAACGAGCTAGTCAAGTAGAGGCATACTAGTGACACTATGTTTGTCTATGTATTCACACATGTATTATGTTTCCGGTTAATACAATTCTAGCATGAATAATAAACATTTATCATGAAATAAGGAAATAAATAATAACTTTATTATTGCCTCTAGGGCATATTTCCTTCAGTCTCCCACTTGCACTAGAGTCAATAATCTAGTTCACATCACCATGTGATTTAACACCAATATTCATATCTGTATATGATTAACACCCATAGTTCACATCGTCATGTGACCAACACCCAAAGGGTTTACTAGAGTCAATAATCTAGTTCACATCGCTTATGTGATTAACACCCAAAGAGTACTAAGGTGTGATCATATTTTGCTCGTGAGAGAAGTTTAGTCAACGGGTCTGTCACATTCTCTGCGCGGAGCTACTCTAGCTAATTGCTCCCACTTTCAATATGTATCCAGATTGAGACTTAGAGTCATCTGGATCAGTGTGAAAGCTTGCACCGATGTAACTCTTTACGACGGGCTCTTTTATCACCTGCATAATCGAGAAATATTTCCTTGGTCCTCACTAAGGATATTCTTGACCAATGTCCAGTGATCTACTCCTAGATCACTATTGTACTCCCTTGCCAAATACAAAGCAAGGTATACAATAGGTCTGGTACATAGCATAGCATACTTTATAGAACCTATGACTGAGGCATAGGGAATGACTTTTCATTCTCTTTCTATTTTCTGCTGTGGTCGGGATTTGAGTCTAACTCAATTTCACACCTTTGCAACACAGGCAAGAACTTTTCTTTGACTGTTCTATTTTGAACTATTTCAAAATCTTGACTAGGTATGTACTCATTGAAATTTTTTTATCAAGCGTCTTGATCTATCTATATAGATCTTGATGCTCAATGTGTAAGCAGCTTCACCGAGGTCTTTCATTGAAAAACTCATGTCAAACACTCCTTTATGCTTTGCAGAATAATTCTACATTATTTCCGATCAACAATATGTCATTCACATATACTTATCAGAAATGTTGTAGTGCTCCCACTCACTTTCTTGTAAATACAGGCCTTTCCAAAAGTCTGTATAAAACCATATGCTTTGATCAACTCATCAAAGCGTATATTCCAACTCCGAGATGCTTGCACCAGTCCATTGATGGATTGCTGGAGCTTGCACACTTTGTTAGCATTTTTAGGATTGACAAAACCTTCTGGTTGCATCATATACAACTCTTCTATAATAAATCCATTAAGGAATGCAGTTTTGACATCCATTTGCCAGATTTCATAAAATGTGGCAATTGCTAACATGATTCGGACAGACTTAAGCATCGATACGAGTGAGAAAATCTCATTGTATTCAACATCTTGAACTTGTCAAAAACCTTTTTGCGACAAGTCGAGCTTTGTAGATAGTAACACTACTATCAACGTCCGTCTTCCTCTTGAAGATCCATTTATTTTCTATGGTTTGCCAATCTTTGGGCAAGTCCACCAAAATCCACACTTTGTTCTCATACATGGATCCTATCTCAGATTTCACGGCCTCTAGCCATTTTGCGGAATCTGGGCTCATCATCGCTTCCTCATAGTTCGTAGGTTCATCATGGTCTAGTAACATGAATTCCAGAACAGGATTACCGTACCACTCTGGTGCGGACTGTACTTTGGAAGACCTACGAGGTTCTATAGTAACTTGATCTGAAGTTTCATGATCATCATCATTAGCTTCCTCACTAATTGGTGTAGGAATCACTGGAACTGATTTCAGTGATGAACTACTTTCCAATTCGGGAGAAGGTACAATTACTTTATCAAGTTCTACTTTCCTCCCACTCACTTCTTTCGAGAGAAACTCCTTCTCTAGAAAGGATCCATTGTTAGCAACGAATGATTTGCCTTTGGATCTGTGATAGAAGGTGTACCCAATAGTTACCTTTGGGTATTCTATGAAGACACACTTCTTCAATTTGGGTTTGAGCTTATCAGGATGAAACTTTTTCACATAAGCATCGTAGCCCCAAACTTTAAGAAACGACAACTTGGGTTTCTTGCTAAACCACAGTTCATATGGTGTCGTCTCAACGGATTTAGATGGTGCCCTTTTAACGTGAATGCAGCTGTCTCTAATGCATAACCCCAAAACGACAATGGTAAGTCAATAAGTGACATCATAAATCGCACCATATCAAATAAGGTGCGGTTATGACGTTCGGACACACCATAACGTTGTGGTGTTCCAGGTGGCGTGAGCTGTGAAACTATTCCACATTGTTTTAATTGAAGACCAAACTCGTAACTCAAATATTCGTCTTCGCGATCAGATCACAGAAACTTTATTTTCTTGTTACGATGATTTTTCTACTTCACTCTGAAATTCTTTGAACCTTTCAACTATTTCAGACTTATGTTTCATCAAGTAGATATACCCATATCTGCTCAAATCATCTTGTGAAGGTCAGAAAATAACGATACTTGCCACGAGCATCAACACTCATTGGATTGCATACATTGGTATGTATTATTTCCAATAAGTCAGTAGCTTGTTCCATTGTTCCGGAGAACGGAGTTTTATTCATCTTGCCCAAAAGGCACGGTTCGCAAGCATCAAATGATTCATAACCAAGTGATTCCAAAAATCCATCTTTATGGAGTTTCTTCATGCGCTTTACACCGATATGACCCAAACGGCAGTGCCACAAATAAGTTGCACTATCATTATTAACTTTGCATCTTTTGGCATCAATATTATGAATATGTGTATCATCACGATCGACATCCAACAAACTATTTTCATTGGGTGTATGACCATTGAAGGTTTTATTCATGTAAACAGAACAACAATTATTCTCTGATTTTAAATGAATAACCGTATTGCAATAAACATGATCAAATCATATTCATGCTCAACGCAAACGCTAAATAACATTTATTTAGGTTTAACACTTATCCCAAAAGTTTAGGGAGTGTGTGATGATGATCATATCAATCTTGGAACTACTTCCAACACTCATCGTTACTTCCCCTTCAACTAGTCTCTGTTTATTCTGTAACTGATGTTTCGAGTTACTAATCTTAGCAATCGAACAAGTATCAAATACTCAGGGGCAACTATAAACACTAGTAAGGCACACATCAATAACCTGTATATCAAATATACCCTTGTTCACTTTGCCATCCTTCTTATCCACCAAATATTCAGGGCATTTCCGCTTCCAGTGACCATTTCCTTTGCAGTAGAAACACTCAGTTTCAGGCTTTGGTCTAGTTTTGGGCTTCTTCGTGGGAGTGACAACTTGCTTGCCATTCTACATGAAGTTCCCTTTCTTTCCCTTTGCCCTATTCTTGAAACTAGTCTCGTCAATCATCAACACTTGATGCTCTTTCTTGATTTCTACCTTCATTGATTTCAACATCACGAAGAGCTCGGGAATCGTTTTTGTCATCCCTTGCATACTATAGTTCATCACGAAGTTCTAGTAACTTAGTGATGGTGACTAGAGAATTCTGTCAATCACTATCTTATCTGGAAGATTAACTCCCACTTGATTCAAGCGATTGAAGTACCCAGACAATCTGAGCACATGCTCACTAGTTGAGCGATTCTCCTCCATCTTTTAGCTATAGAACTTGTTGGAGACTTCATATCTCTCAACTCGGGTATTTGCTTGAAATATTAACTTCAATTCCTGGAACATCTCATATGGTCCATGATGTTCAAAACATCTTTGAAGTCCCGATTCTAAGCCATAAAGCATGGTGCACAAAACTATCAAGTAGTCATCATAATGAGCTAGCCAAACGTTCATAACGTCTGCATCTGCTCCTGCAATAGGTCTGTCACCTAGCGGTGCATTAAGGACATAATTCTTCTGTGCAGCAATGAGGATAAACCTCAGATCGCAGATCAAATCCGCATCATTGCTACTAACATTTTTCAACACAATTTTCTCTAGGAACATATCAAAATAAACATATGAAAGCAACAACGCAAGCTATTGATCTTACAACATAATTTGCAAAATACTACCAGGACTAAGTTTATGATAAATTTAAGTTCAATTAATCATATTACTTAAGAACTCCCACTTAGACAGACATCTCTCTAGTCATCTAAGTGATCACGTGATCCAAATCAACTAAACCATAACCGATCATCACGTGAGATGGAGTAGTTTTCAATGGTGAACATCACTATGTTGATCATATCTACTATATGATTCACGCTCGACCTTTCGGTCTCCGTGTTCCGAGGCCATATCTGCATATGCTAGGCTCGTCAAGTTTAACCTGAGTATTCTGCGTGTGCAAAACTGGCTTGCACCCGTTGTAGATGGACGTAGAGCTTATCACACCCGATCATCACGTGGTGTCTGGGCACGACGAACTTTGCCAACGGTGCATACTCAGGGAGAACACTTCTTGATAATTTTTAGTGAGAGATCATCTTAAAATGCTACCGTCAATCAAAGCAAGATAAGATGCATAAAGGATAAACATCACATGCAATCAATATAAGTGATATGATATGGCCATCATCATCTTGTGCTTGTGATCTCCATCTCCGATGCACCGTCGTGATCACCATCGTCACCGGCGCGACACCTTGATCTCCATCGCAACATCGTTGTCGTTTACGCCATCTATTGCTTCTACGACTATCGCTACCGCTTAGTGATAAAATAAAGCAATTACAGGGCGTTTGCATTTCATACAATAAAGCGACAACCATATGGCTCCTGCCAGTTGCCGATAACTTCGGTTACAAAACATGATCATCTCATACAATAAAATATAGCATCACGTCTTGACCATATCACATCACAACATGCCCTGCAAAAACAAGTTAGACGTCCTCTACTTTGTTGTTGCAAATTTTACGTGGCTGCTACGGGCTTAGCAAGAACCGTTCTTACCTACGCATCAAAACCACAACGATAGTTTGTCAAATAGACTCCGTTTTAACCTTCACAAGGACCGGGTGTAGCCATACTCGGTTCAACTAAAGTGAGAGAGACAGACACTCGCCAGCCACCTTTAAGCACGAGTGCTCGTAACGGTGAAACCAGTCTCGCGTAAGCGTACGCGTAATGTCGGTCCGGGCCGCTTCATCTCACAATACCGCTGAACCAAAGTATGACATGCTGGTAGGCAGTATGACTTATATCGTCCACAACTCACTTGTGTTCTACTCGTGCATATAACATCAACACATAAAACCTAGGCTCGGATGCCACTGTTGGGGAACGTAGTAATTTCAAAAAATTTCCTACGCACACGCAAGATCATGGTGATGGCATATCAACGAGAGAGGAGAGTGTATGTCCACGTACCCTCGTAGACCGTAAGCGGAAGCGTTATCACAACGCGGTTGATGTAGTCGTACGTCTTCACGATCCGACCGACCCAAGCACCGAACGTACGGAGCCTCCGACTTCAGCACACGTTCAGCTCGATGACGATCTCCGGCCTCCGATCCAGCCGAGCTCCGGAGATGAGTTCCGTCAGCACGACGGCGTAGTGACGATGATGATGTTCTACCGGCGCAGGGCTTCGCCTAAACTCCTCGACGATATGACCGAGGTGGAATATGGTGGAAGAGGGCACCGCACACGGCTAAGGAACGATCCGTAGATCAACTTGTGTGTCTATGGGGTGCCCCCTGCCCCCGTATATAAAGGAGCAAGGGAGGAGGGGGCGGCCGGCCTAGGCGGGGGCGCGCCAGGATGTGGAGTCCTACTAGGACTCCAAGTCCTAGTAGGAGACCACCAAGACGGGAGGAAGGGAGAAGGAAGTGGAGGAGAAGGAAAGGTGGTCGGCCCCCTTTTCCCTACTGCAATTCGGACTAGAGGGGAGGGGGGGCGCAGCAGCCCCTTGGCCCTTTCTCCTCTTCCCACTAAAGCCCATCAAGGCCCAATACTCTTCCCCGTATTCCCGTAACTCCCCGGTACTCCCGAAAATACCCGAATCACTCGAAACCTTTCCGAACTCCGAATATAGTCGTCCAATATATCGATCTTTACGTCTCGACCATTTCGAGACTCCTCGTCATGTCCCCGATCTCATCCGGGACTCCGAACTCCTTCGGTACATCAAAACTCATAAACTCATAATATAACTGTCATCGAAACCTTAAGCGTGCGGACCCTACGGGTTCGAGAACTATGTAGACATGACCTAGAACTATTCTTGGTCAATAACCAATAGCGGGACCTAGATGCCCATATTGGTTCCTACATATTCTATGAAGATCTTTATCGGTCAAACCGCATAACAACATACGTTGTTCCCTTTGTCATCGGTATGTTACTTGCCCAAGATTCGATCGTCGGTATCCAATACCTAGTTCAATATCGTTACCGGCAAGTCTCTTTACTCGTTCCGTAATACATCATCTCGCAACTAACTCATTGGTTGCAATGCTTGCAAGGCTTAAGTGATGTATATTACCGAGAGGGCCCAGAGATACCTCTCCGACAATCGGAGTGACAAAACCTAATCTCGAATTATGCCAACCCAACATATACCTTCGGAGACACCTGTAGAGCACCTTTATAATCACCCAGTTACGTTGTGACATTTGGTAGCACACAAAGTGTTCCTCCGGTAAACGGGAGTTGCATAATTCTCATAGTTACAGGAACTTGTATAAGTCATGAAGAATGCAATAGCAGTATACTAAACGATCAAGTGCTAGGCTAATGGAATGGGTCATGTCAATCACATCATTCTCCTAATGATGTGATCCCATTAATCAAATGACAACTCATGTCTATGGTTAGGAAACTTAACCATCTCTGATTAACGAGCTAGTCAAGTAGAGGCATACTAGTGACACTATATTTGTCTATGTATTCACACATGTACTATTTTTTTCTTTTAATACAATTCTAGCATGAATAATAAACATTTATCATGAAATAAGGAAATAAATAATAACTTTATTATTGCCTCTAGGGCATATTTCCTTCACTTTTTGCGGTGTGTTTGTTGAGATCGATGAATTGTGGGTTTATGATCCAGTATTATCTATGGAAAATATTTGATTCTTCTCTGAATTCCTTTATGTATGATTGAGTTATCTTTGCAAGTCTCTTCGAATTATCTTTTTGGTTTGGCCAACTAGATTGGTAGTTCTTGCAATGGGAGAAGTGCTTAGCTTTGGGTTCAATCTTGCGGTGTCCTTACTCAGTGACAGAAAGAGTTGCAAGGCACGTATTGTATTGTTGCCATCGAGGATAACAAGATGGGGTTTTTATCATATTGCATGAATTTATCCCTCTACATCATGTCATCTTGCTTACGGCGTTACTCTGTTTTTACTTAATACTCTAGATGCATGCTGGATAGCGGTCGATGAGTGGAGTAATAGTAGTAGATGCAGAATCGTTTCGATCTTCTTGTTTTGGACGTGATGCCTATATACATGATCATTGCCTAGATATACTCATAACGATGCTCAGTTCTGTCAATTGCTCAACAGTAATTTGTTCACCCATCGTAGAATACTTATGCTCTTGAGAGAAGCCACTAGTGAAACCTATGGCCCCCGGGTCTATTCTCATCATATCAATTTATATCACTTTATTTACTTGCTTTTGTTTTACTTTGCCTTTACTTTGCATCTATCTATCAAAAATACCAAAAATATTATCTCTATCAGATCTCACTCTCGTAAGTGACCGTGAAGGGATTGACAACCCCTAAGCGTTGGTTGCGAGTTGCTATCGTTTTGTGTAGGTACGAGGGACTTGTGCGTGGTCTCCTACTGGATTGATACCTTGGTTCTCAAAAACTGAGGGAAATACTTACGCTACTTTACTGCATCATCCTCTCCTCTTCGAGGAAATCCAACGCAGTGCTCAAGAGGTAGCAGCATCCGGCTCGTAGTTGTTGGTGAACTCCGCGAGCATCTTGTGGGTACTGTTGATTCCACGCTCCACCATCCCCTGGCACATGAAAACTTGTTGCTCCATTGCTTCGAGCCTGGACTCCACGCTTCCGGTTCCCTTTGGTCCCTTAACATCGCGGATGTGCAGCAACCCATCACGCATCTCAATGGTTTGAGGGTGTCGCAGCACCTCCGTGAGGTAAGGGTTGATCACCTTCTCGAAGAACTTGTCCTTGGAAGCACTTGGGGTCGTCATGATGATCTAGACCTATCAGAAAAATAGCTCGAAACAAGAACATGGGAGATTTGCGTGATACGAGAGTCAAAACCTTCGGGAGTATATATAATGAATTTTTACTGGCCAAAATACGTATCGCTCAAGAAAACAGAGTCCGGAGGGCACACGAGGTGCTCACGAGGTAGGGGGGTGCGCCCAGGGGGGTAGGGCGCGCCCTCCACCCTCGTGGAGGCCTCGTGCCCTCCCCAGACTGCTACTTATTTTTCTACTTTTCTAAATATTCCAAAACGGAGAAATATTGCCTTAAAAATTGTTTTGGAGTCGGTTTACTTACCATACCACATACCTATTCCTTTTCGGAGTCTGGAACGTTCTAGAAAGTGTAATTTATGTATTCCTCCGGGGTTACGGTTTCAATAATATTAGTTTCAACATTTATAGGATTACCTGAGATATATTGTTTGATCCTTTGACCGTTTACCACCTTTGGATTTGTGCCTGCGAAGTTGTTGATTTTTATGGCACCGGAACGATAGACCTCCTCGATAACGTAGGGACCTTCCCATTTAGAGAGAAGTTTTCCTGCAAAAATCTTAAACGAGAGTCGTATAGCAACACATAATCACCTACATTAAACTCACGCTTTTGTATCCTTTTGTCATACCATCTTTAAATTTTTATTTAAACAACTTGGCATTTTCATAAGCTTGGGTTCTCCATTCATCAAGTGAGCTAATATCAAATAACCTCTTCTCACCAGCAAGTTTGAAATCATAGTTGAGCTCTTTAATAGCCCAGTATGCCTTCTGTTCTAGTTTGAGAGGTAAGTGACATGCTTTTCCATAAACCATTTTATACAAAGACATACCCATAGGGTTCTTATATGCAGTTCTATAGGCCCATAATGTGTCGCCCAGTTTCTTGGACCAATTCTTCCTAGACCTACTGACAGTCTTTTGCAAAATTAATTTGAGCTCTCTATTGCTCAATTCTACTTGACCACTAGACTGCGGGTGATATGGAGATGCAATTCTATGATTAACGTCATATTTAGCAAGCATCTTACGGAAAGCACGATGAATAAAGTGTGAACCACCATCAGTCATTAAATATCTAGGGACTCCAAACCTCGGAAAAATAACTTCCTTAAGCATTTTAATAGAAGTGTTATGATCAGCACTACTAGTTGGAATAGCTTCTACCCACTTACTAACGTAATCAACAGCACCTAAAATATGTGCATATCCATTAGAGTCAGGAAAAGGTCCCATATAATCAAAGCCCCAAACATCAAATGGTTCAATAAGAAGTGAATAATTCATAGGCATTTCTTGACGTCTACTAATATTACCAATTCTTTGACATTCATCGCAAGACAAAACAAACTTGCGGGCATCCTTGAAGAGAGTAGGCCAATAAAAACCGGATTGCAATACCTTATGTGCAGTTCTATCTCCAGCGTGGTGTCCTCCATAAGCTTCGGAGTGACACTTGCGTAGGATCTGTTCCTGTTCATGCTCAGGTACACAATGTCTAATAACACCATCTACTCCTTCTTTATAAAGATGTGGGTCATCCCAAAAATAATGTCGCAAGTCATTGAAAACCTTTTTCTTTTGTTGGTATGTGAAGCTAGGTGGTATAAATTTAGCAACAATATAATTAGCATAATCATCATACCATGGAGTGCTACGAGAGGTGCTTATGACATTTAATTGTTCATCACGAAAGCTATCATCAATAGGTAGTGGGTCATCAAGAACATTCTCTAACCTAGATAAATTGTCTGCAACGGGGTTCTCAGCTCCTTTTCTATCAACAATATGCAAATCAAATTCTTGCAGCAAGAGAAACCATCTAATAAGTCTAGGTTTTGCATCTTTCTTTTCCATAAGATATTTAATAGCAGCATGATCTGTATGAATAGTTACTTTAGAATCAACAATATAGGGTCTGAATTTATCACAAGCAAATACAACTGCTAAAAGTTCCTTTTCGGTAGTAGCATAATTTCTTTGAGCATTGTCTAGAGTCTTACTAGCATAATGGATAACATTTAATTTCTTATCGACTCTTTGCCCTAGAACAACACCTACAGCATAATCACTAGCATCACACATAATTTCAAAGGGTAAATTCCAATCAGGTGGCTGAACAACAGGTGCAGAGACTAATGCTTTCTTAAGTATTTCAAATGCTTCTACACAATCATCATCAAAGACAAATGGTACATCTTTTTGTAATAAATTAGTCAGAGGCCGAGAAATTTTTGAGAAGTCCTTAATGAACCTCCTATAGAACCCGGCGTGACCAAGGAAACTTCTTATACCTTTGATGTCCTTGGGACGTGGCATCTTTTCAATAGCATCAACCTTGGCTTTATCAACTTCAATACCTCTTTCAGAAACTTTGTGCCCCAAGACAATACCTTCATTAACCATAAAGTGGCACTTTTCCCAATTCAAGACAAGATTAGTTTCTTCACATCTCTGCAAAACTCGAGCAAGATTGCTTAAGCAATCATCAAAAGAGGAACCATAGACGGAAAAGTCGTCCATGAAAACCTCACAAATTTTCTCGCATAAGTCAGAGAATATAGCCATCATACATCTTTGAAAGGTAGCAGGTGCATTACATAAACCAAAAGGCATACGTCTATAAGCAAAAGTACCAAAAGGGCATGTAAAAGTAGTCTTTGATTGATCTTTAGCCGACACAGGTATTTGAGAGAAACCAGAATAACCATCTAGAAAGCAATAATGTGTATGGTTGCATAATCTTTCTAGCATTTGATCAATAAAAGGTAAGGGTTAATGATCTTTCTTAGTAGCTTTATTTAATTTGCAGAAATCAATTACCATCCTATAACCTGTGATAATTCTTTGCGGAATCAATTCATCTTTATCATTAGGGACAACAGTAATACCTCCCTTCTTAGGGACACAATGGACAGGACTTACCCAATGACTATCAGCAACGGGATAAATTATACCTGCCTCCAGAAGCTTGAGTATTTCTTTTCTTACCACTTCTTTCATTTTAGGATTCAGACATCATTGAGGATCACAAACTAGTTTGGCATCCGCTTCCAAATTTATTTTATGTTGACATAGAGTGGGACTGATGCCCTTAAGATCATCCAGAGTATATCCAATAGCGGCACGGTGCTTCTTCAGAGTTTTCAATAATCTTTCTTCTTCATGCTCTGAAAGATTAGCGCTAATAATGACAGGATATATTTTCTTTTCATCAAGATAAGCATATTTAAGATTATCAGGCAACGGTTTAAGCTCAAGCACGGGATCACCCTTGGGTGGAGGAGGATCCCCTAGGATTTCAACAGGCAAATTGTGTTGCAGAATAGGTTCCTATTTAAAGAATACTTCATCTATTTCCCTTCTTTCATTCATAAACATATCATTTTCGTGGTCTAGCAAATAGTGTTCTAAAGGATCACTAGGAGGTACGACAATAGAAGCAAGACCAATAATTTCATCCTTACTAGGCAATTCTTCCTCACGATGTTGTTTACTAAATTTAGAGAAATTAAACTCATGAACCATATCATCCAAGCCAATAGTAACAACATTCTTTTTGCAGTCTCTCTTAGCATTAACAGTATTCAAGAAGGGTCTACCAAATATAATGGGACAAAAGCTATCTTGTGGAGAACCAAGAACAAGAAAATCAGCGGGATATTTGGTTTTTCCACACAAGACTTCAACATCTCTAAAAATTCCTATTGCAGATATAGTATCTCTATTGGCAAGTTTAATTGTAACATCAATATCTTCTAACTCAGCAGGTGCAATATCATGCATAATTTCTTTGTATAAGTCAATGGGTATAACACTAGCACTAGCACCCATATCACATAAGCCATGATAACAATGATCTCCTATTTTAACATAAATAACAGGCACGCCTACCATAGGTCTATGTTTATCTCTATCACAGGGTTTAGCAATTCTAGCAGTTTCACCACAGAATTGAATAACATGCCCATCAATATTATCAGACAAGAGATATTTAACAATAGCAATATTAGGTTCTACTTTGACTTGCTCAGGAGGAGTATAAGTTCTAATATTGCTTTTACGAATAACAGTTGAAGCTTTAGCATGATCCTTCATTCTAACAGGGAAAGGTGGTTTCTCAACATAAGAAGCGGGAACAATAGGATCATTGTAAGTAACAGTCTTTTCTCAACTTTGATAGGTGCAGATACGTTTACTTCTATGGGGGGATGATATTTAAACCACTTCTCCTTGGGGAGATCAACATAGGTAGCAAAAGATTCACAGAAAGAAGCTACTATCTCAGAGTCAAGTCCATATTTAGTGCTAAACTTACGGAAAATATCGGTATCCATAAAAGATTTAGCACAATCAAACTTAGGTGTCATACCTGACTCCTTACCTTCGTCGAGGTCCCAATCTTCAGAGTTGTGTTTAATTCTATCCAGTAAATTCCATCTAAATTCAATAGACTTCATCATAAAAGAGCCAGCATAAGAAGTATCGAGCATGGTGCAATTGTTATCAAAAAGCCGAGCATAAAAACTTTGCATAATTATTTCTCTTGGGAGCTCATGATTGGGGCATGAATATAACATTGATTTAAGCCTCCCCCAAGCTTGAGCGATGCTTTCTCCTTTGCGAGGCCAAAAATTATATATATAATTGCGATCACGATGAACAAGATGCATAGGGTAATACTTTTGATGAAATTCCAATTTCAATCTTTTATAGTTCCATGATCCCATATCATCACATAGCCTATACCATGTCAATGCGTCTCCCTTCAAAGATAAAGGGAAGGCCTTCTTCTTAACAACATCATCGGGTATACCTGCAAGCTTAAATAGTCCACAAACATCATCCACATAGCGTAGATGTTCATCAGGATGCTTTGTTCCATCTCCAAAGGCGCTTCACTCCCCGGCAACAGTGCCAGAAAAGAGTCTTGATGACCCACAAGTATAGGGGATCTATTGTAGTCCTTTCGATAAGTAAGAGTGTCGAACCCAACGAGGAGCAGAAGGAAATGATAAGCAGTTTTCAGCAAGGTATTCTCTGCAAGTACTGAAATAAGTGGTAACAGATAGTTTTGTGATAAGATAAATTGTAACGAGCAACAAGTAATAAAAGTAAATAAAGTGCAGCAAGGTGGCCCAATCCTTTTTGTAGCAAAGGACAAGCCTGGACAAACTCTTATAATAGGAAAAACGCCCCCGAGGACACATGGGAATATCGTCAAGCTAGTTTTCATCACGCTCATATGATTCGCGTTCGGTACTTTGATAATTTGATATGTGGGTGGACTGGTGCTTGGGTGCTGTTCTTACTTGAACAAGCATCCCACTTATGATTAACCTCTATTGCAAGCATCCGCAACTACAACAAAAGTATTAAGGTAAACCTAACCATAGCATGAAACATGTGGGTCCAAATCAGCCCCTTACGAAGCAACGCATAAACTAGGGTTTAAGCTTCTGTTACTCTAGCAACCCATCATCTACTTATTACTTCCCAATGCCTTCCTCTAGGCCCAAATAATGGTGAAGTGTTATGTAGTCGACGTTCACATAACACCACTAGAGGTTAGACAACATACATCTTATCAAAATGTCGAACGAATACCAAATTCACATGACTACTAATAGCAAGACTTCTCCCTTGTCCTCAGGAACAAATGTAACTGCTCACAAAGCATGTTCATGTTCATAATCAGAGGGGTAATAATATGCATAAAGTATCTGAACATATGATCTTCCACCAAATAAACCAACTAGCATCAACTACAAGGAGTAATCAACACTACTAGCAACCTACTAGCACCAATCCCGGACTTGGAGACAAGAATTGGATACAAGAGATGAACTAGGGTTTGGAGATGAGATGGTGCTGGTGAAGATGTTGATGGAGATTGCCCTCTCCCGATGAGAGGAGCATTGGTGATGACGATGGTGATGATTTCCCCCTCCCGGAGGGAAGTGTCCCCGGCAGAACAGCTCCGCCGGAGCCCTAGATTGGGTCCGCTAAGGTTCAGCCTCGTGGCGGCGGAGTCTCGTCCCGAAAGGTGCCTTCTATTTTTTTCTCATCGAAAGACTTCATATAGGAGAAGATGGGCGTCGGAGAGCCACCAGGGGGCCCACGAGGTAGGGGGCACGCCCAGGGGGGTGGGGGGGGGGGGGGGGCGCCCCCACCCTCATGAACAGGGTGTGGGCCCCCTGGCCTTCATCTTTGGCGACAATTTTTCTTTATTTATTTTAAGGTTTTCCGTGGAGTTTCAGGACTTTTGGAGTTGCGCAGAATAGGCCTTCAATATTTGCTCCTTTTCCAGCCCAGAATTCCAGCTGCTGGCATTCTCCCTCTTTATGTAAACCTTGTAAAATAAGAGAGAATAGCCCTAAGTATTGTGACATAACATGGAATAACAGCCCATAATGCAATAAATATTGACATAAAAGCATGATACAAAATGGACGTATCAGTGGGTCCCTACTGTAATCCTCTCCACGTATAGTCATCTCCTTGTTCCTCTCGGTTGTTGACGACGTTGACAACGCAAGAGGGCGGCGCACCGCGCACGGCAAGCGAACCAAGGCCGCAAGGCGGAGGACGACGACGAGGCCTCGGACGGAACGAACAGGAGCCGTTGAAGATGTGCCGATCCAGTCGCAGGCGGAGGGGAGTATGAGGGTTGACTGGTTCGGGCGCAGGTGAGTGTTGGGGATGACATCGCCGGAGAATAACAGGACATGTGGGGGAATAGAGGGAGGGACTGGCCAACGTTGGAGGGTACGTACGGTAGGGCGGCGGAGGCGCAGCCAGCCATGGGAGGCGGGAGCAGGCGGAGCCGACGGGGTGGTTTGGTTTGGGCAGCTGGAGGAAGAAGAAGACAAGAGATAGAAGATACACGACAGATGTTGGATGTCAATCCAACGGCTGGTAGGCAGAATCGTTTGTTGACTGGCTAGTAAGTTGACACCACCTTGGATAGGCTATTTCCTCGCGGGTCCCAAATGTCAAAATCCAAATCTGTCACGGTCATGCAGCCTTTCCTATGAAAATTTACAACCCATTTGATGTGCTAGTTCGAAATAAGTTTGTGGGTGCTGGTGGGGGCTAATCACTTGGCTTCTGTAATGCACAGTGAGCTCAAGCAGCCGGCATGAGTGATGTTATTTCCCTTGGTTGTGATTTGTTACAATATTTCACTCTAAATTAAACAAATGGCAAGCCATTTGCCTTGTTTCAAAGAAAATATAATAGTCACAACCGAGTTGAAAAGGGCAGGAACATCTAACTCCAGCTTACAAACTGTACAAAAGCACGAGGGTTGATTGTTCATCAGGTTTACAAAAAGACCCAGATTGAAAAGGGCAACAACATCTAATTCCATCACTGTTTTCGGCAGTCACAGTCAAATGGATCGGTTAGGTCCATAGAATGAACATCCTGGGTCGTAAAATTTACTGGATTATGACCACAATATGTTGTAAATAGAAGCCCGACACGTTTAGAAGCTCTTTTGCCCACCTGAAACTCCTTTTTTTGCTCTTCGACATACCCATCCATCAAAACCATGTTGCTGATAAACTTAAGCCTGATGGACAATAGTAACCTCGCATTCAGCAGGAAAAATGTGAGAAATCTTGTGTTTGCACGGTTGGCTACATATCGTTCTAGCGTTATTGTCTTCAATCGAATCTCATGAGAAGTGAGAAAATCCCGATGCTTATGAATCCACCGATTGGTTATAACTTTCTTACCCTGTCCTATTGCCTAAATAGACATGAAGATTGAAAACAGTTAAGGTCTAAAAGAAGAGTGTCGAAAGAGCAACAGCTGAACGGTTAATTCTAGTACACTATATGCGGGCTTCCAATGTGCGTGAAATTATCACCTTTATATACAACTTCTCCAGACATGGAAAGCATTGCAGCAAGCCAATAATCTTGTTCAGATCAAAACTATTCATTTGGATATATAAGATCTTGACAGAATCCAGCACCATTGATAGGCCATCCAAGGAGAAATTCTTCATTGAGCATAGAACATAATATTAGTACAAAATGTGTACTCCAAGATGATATATAAATTATGCACAGAAATTAAAAATGCAGCGTATGGTTACAAGTGTAGATGATAATATAAAGTACCTGAAGAACTGTGGAGCCAAACACCATATTGAAATGAGCACAGATATCATGTATTACACCCAAGGTCTCCAGTTTAGGCGCAGAGAGGACGGTTATTTGCAACGGTGAATAACTAGAATCAAGGATCAACCTTTGAAGTGAAGGGGCATCTTGGATGATGAGCTGCCTTCCGTCAAAAGAAATTCCAATTCTTACAAGGTTAGGCGACTTTATTTGGAGACAACCGATTCTAACTGTGAAAACAAGCACCAAGCACTCCAGCGCAGGGCAACTGGAGTGGATGATGCTGTGCAATGAGGCCTCCGATATACGAACCCGCACAAGTGAAAGTTTCTTGAGAAATGGGAGTCGAAGGTTTAGTACCAGATTGTCTGGTAGGTAGCACAACGCAAAGGTGGCGGTGTGGAGAGAGGAGGAAAAATGCGAGATGGACATCGGTGCTGAGGGCACAAGTTCATGGCATTCGGTATGTGGTATGTGATTTCCAGGGGAATAGTAGAACTCAAGGAGCTGTAGTTCTGTGAATTCAGGGGATTTCAGCCAGGCGTCCACCATGCAGGGCATGGTATGCTTGCTCAGGTAGCATGACGGGATGCAGAGGCTTTGAACAGAGCCCTGGTGGGAGGAGACGATGGCTCTGGGGATTTCAAAATCATTGAAGAGAGATAGCTGACGATAGTCGAGATTAAGGGGCACGGCGCTCCATAGAGGGCGCCACCGAATTGAGAGGACTTGGGTGCGGCAGCAATCCTTGGTGGGGAGAAGCGAGATGATCTCCCCAAGGATGGTGTCCGGTAGATCGCTGATGCGGTCCACCCGAGATTCTACGGGTTCCTGGGATCCGGTGGGGGCGGGGTCGCCGCTTCTCCCTGTGCTGCTGGGTGCGGGATCTACAACAGGCGTCGCCGCTGGTGGGAGCCTCATCTTCTTGGTGCTGGGGTCAGCCGACTCCATTTTCCTTGAGGGTGTCATGTCACGCTCACGGATTTGAGCAGAGTAACGAATGACGAGCCTAGTTGTAGTGCGAGCGAAGAAGAAGGGGAGCTGGGGGTTTTCTGTAGGAGTGAGGAAGAAGGGGAGCTGGGGTTTTCTGTAGGAGTGAGGTGAGGAATTTGGGGGTACGAGTGGAGCGAGCTGACGTGAGGTGGGTGGGAGCGAGGAGGAAGACGAGCACCCAGGTTTTTTGGGGGGGGGGGGGGCGGTGTGCTGCGTGTGGGTAGCGCCTTCTGAATTGATTTTACTATTTGCTAGTGTGGATTGGCTATTTTGTCTTGGGCCTAGAGAAACAATTACTACTAGTACAATGGAGACACTCTCAGCTACCCAGAAAAACAATTACTACTAGTACAGTGGAGACACTCTACCGCTTCTGGCTCCTCCTAGGTCATTGAAACGTTTCCCTCTACTGAATGCCGTTATACTTTTGTTCACCGACATGCGGGCCATGCAGCACGCGGGCCCAAATGCCATCCACCAAATTAGAAGGCAGTATGCAGGCGGAGAGTCACCCCGGTCGTAGCGCGGCAGTAACGAGCCGTCGTATCACAAAACCCCACCTCCCCGCAGTCTAAGTTTGACGAACGAAGCAACCATCATTTCACTCTTCGCTGAATCCCCTTCTCCCTCACCGTCTTCAAGAAAGGCAACACTCGCATCTACCACTGTTCTTCTCTCCCAACAAAGGGAAGGTAAGCGGATCCGTGATGTTGCTATATTTTCGTTCAGAGAAAAAAAAGAACTTTTGCAAAGCAGTAACCGATCCTCACTCTCTTTTTTGTTTCATTGTCATTGCGATTGTGTTTTCCTTTCAGTGGTCTCCTAGTATTCATCAGTTTCATGATGGACCAAGGAGAACTAGGCAAAGATCTGCCGATATTGGAGCAGACGTGGGAGACTGATCCCCACGAGACAGAGAGCTCCAAGAAGATGGAGGCAACCACCGAGCCAACCCCAGATACGCTCACGGCCACTACTGAAATGGTCAACGCCCCGTTTGAGGTTACAGCCCCCCCGCCCCTTCCAGGTGTTCCTCTTGCCGCTGAGCTGCCCAAGGTGATTTCTTTCTTTGCCGATCTCGATTGTGGTTTTTCATCTAAGTATGTGGTGATTTTTTTAGAAAAGGAAGTATGTGGTGATTAATAATGCAAAATTTTATTAGCTTCGATGCCATGCTATACATAGTGGTTTAAATAACTTGTGTTTCTTATACTGAAAAGTAATTCAAAATTTGCTTCTGTTTCAATTAGAGCCCTGATGCAGACAAGGATTGTGTGGTTGTGCATGTCACTCGCTATGAGGCGGACGACCTGAATATACGCAGTGGGAAAACAGAGTTCTTAGGCTGTTGGATCCTGGAAGCCATTTGCGATTATACCAATGAAGAGTTGTATTCCAGCCTCACTATTGTCCGGCGTGTTGTCCAGGGTGTACTGAAGCACAAGAAGTTCAAAGCTACTCCTTCGTTTGTGAGGCATACTGTTCTTGTCAAGCTTACGCAGGAAGATGATGTGGCATGCCTCCACAAACAAGTTTATCAGTGGCAAGGCCACAAGGTTGTCTTCATGAAGGTTCACAGGATTGAGCTGCTACGGGACGTCCTCGATGATGTTCATGGCAAGGTCCGTCTTGTGTCCAGCCCAAATTAGATCGAGGCATGAAATAGTTGCCCCAGCAAGTGTTTAATAGTAGTTTGGATTGTGTCTAATTATCCGAACCTTGCCTGTTATCGACCCCTCTGGGGCTAGTACTCTGTTTGAATCCGTCTATGGGAACTGCTGCTACTTTTGTATGCCCGTGAATCATGTGAGAACCATCATAATTGTTGCCGAAACAGATGCGTCCTCACTAGTTTTTTCATGAATATGGCATGGTAAGACATAAATTGTCATGGTTTATCATATGAGCAGTGTGTGTTTTGATGAAATAGAGCACTCGTTCGAGAACCGTGCACCGACGTATACATAAGTACTTGTAAACACTGTTGGTGCTACCCCACTTGTAAGCAGTTGTGCAAAACACGTCACATTGGCTCAACTCGCTTCAACACTAGGCTATCGACCAGCTAACAATCAACAATCTGCTGTCTGACATATAAGCAACTATGTATCTTGTTACAGTGGTTCATGCAGTTCATTGAGGCCACAATGTAATAAATTCCAAACATTCATACGCTAGTCCAACGCTCATGTGGAACACTCACATTAAACTCGTCTTCATAAAAATCTTGAAAAGCATAAGTTAAGCAGTTTTATACATCTCAATGATTCATAGAACATAACAAACATATACTAGTTCACAATAAAAGACAAAGTTGTGAGAAGGTTTACAAATCAGGAAAGAACAAGCAAGGCTTCTCTGAGCAAAGGGCCTCACGGCAGGCTTAAATTTCCTGGAGTTCACTCTGGTTTTTTCTTGTTGCCACCATCCAGGGTTAGGTTCTCTCATTCCAGAATAACCAATTATAATTGTGGTCTCAGCTGGAATGCTGAACTTAACCATGCAGTGTAATGACCAGGTGAAATTCTTGTGCATTCCACTAAATTTAAGCACCGCTATTTGCAGAAATAAGCAGACCACAATGCCTCTTGTCCGCGCACCTGTCCAAAAAACCGCCGTGCAGCTGTGCCAGCTAGTCCTCGGTCAATGGATGAATTGGTAGAAAGTGCATTCCTGACTAGGATGTAGTTGTTTTCGCTCGTCCCTGCACTGCAATCAGGAAGTAAAACGTACGAATCAGCTTCTTTTAGATTGCGTTGGTCATTCTACCTTAGTTACTACCAATGTAGGGATACCTTGAAGACGGGAGGTTAGACGACGGCAACGAGGGATAGCCATCTCATTTTGCGCAGTTGTACTAAAACTGAGGTGTGTGCTTTTGATTGCGCGGATAGAAATGATACGGAGACCGACATCCTGAAACGATATGGAGACAGACATCCCTGTTTGTGCAAATACGAAATACGGTTATTTAAACAGTGACAGATATTACTACTTTCCCCCGTTTCCTCTTAGAACCAAGTCCTAGATTCATGCTATAGCTTTCCCACTTTCTTCCCTGTTTGAACCAACACTTTGAGTTGACTGTATGAACTAGCTTTACTTCTAATAATAGTAGAAGTCTAGGTGGCTTTGGAACATCGGACGGAAGTAGAAAAGGATCCACACGAAGGGGGAAGAGCTGGGGCAGTAGAGCAAGGCAGGTTTCGAAGGAATATATACCTGAGGGTCGTCGGCATGTGGCAAAGACGGCGTCGGGAGGCCGCATCTTGGCCACAATACCGCAAGGAGGAAGAAGGGGTCGGAGGCCCTCCCGAGCCAGCGCTCTCTTGGAGAGAACGACACGGCCGCCGATCGAGACGCGCGGGCAGCCGTTGGTCTCCTCCCTCACCGCCGATGACAGCGTGAACGACGCACCTACACCCCCTGCCCCGGTCAAGGTTGTCCGACCGGATTTGTGACCAGCCGTGAGCTGAGAGAGAGTGTGTGGCCACCTATGTCTTGCTTAGATCTGGAGAGCATGAGAGAGTGAATGAGAGGAACCCTAGTAAAGCAAGCGCTAAGGCTCCTGCTTTTATATATAATGGAGTGATTTTGTTGTACCAGCTTCAAAAAAATGCGCTCCTACGTGTACCCACGAGTGGGTGTGAGAGAACTAGTGCGTGCGTGCACCGCTTCTCTTCGTGAGAGTACAATATATACTATGCCCAAAGAATGTTCGTCGCAAGAGTAATAGTATAAGTGTGTGACGTGTGAGCTAAAATAAAATGTGCGCGCCGTCTTTTGTTTTTTAGAAGTTCTGAGGGTAGGGTGTGAAGAGCACATATGTGCGTGACGTCTACCTGCAGATAGACGGTGGGTGCGACGTGCGAGTCTGCGAGAGGACTCGGGAGAGTCGTGACTCGTGAGGGTGCGTGTGCGTGAGAGAGAGGGGGGCACGTATCAATGCAATGCATGTGTCCGTAAATCATTATCCGACAAACGTTCGCCACAAGCCTTTTCCTGACGAACGCCGTAAGAACCGTTAGATCGGCATCCGACAGTGTCAGTTTTGCCATGTCATTTAACAGAACAACCACTCCTCCTACACACAAATCTTCCACGTGAGTGTTAGCAACTGCCGTATGCTCCCTCCGTTCCGAAATGCAGTGCATATAGCTTTATTGAAAATTCGAACCTCGCAAACTTTTACCGAGTTTTCGTGTACCAAATTGCACATGTAGAATACCCTGTATATATCATTTCATTCATCTTCGAGAGGTAACTATAAAGATGGGTGAGGAGTCTACAAAGAAAGACCATCGTATCACCCGCAGCAATTTCAACCATCCTTTAGTGTCGAGGAATATCATAGGAACTCTATATGATATGATTTTTATAGGATTTTTTTCCTTTAGAGCCAATTGGTTCATAGGAATAGATTCATATACTCTACATTTCAAAGGAAATAAACATGATATCATTTCTATAGCTTTAGAGCCACTTGGTTCATATGAATGGATTCCTATACTCCCTTAATTTCAAAGGAAAATAAACATTAGCGTATATTCAATAGAAAAGTTCCTATGATATGAACCAAATTACATCTCTTTACTAATCCCTCCTCATAGGAATTGAGATACATGTCATCTCTAGATTCAATAGAAAAGTTCCTATGATGTGAACCAAATGACATCTCTTTTCCAATCCCTACTCATAGGAATTGAGATGCTCCATGTCATCTCTTTCCCTACAACTTCCATGTATACATCTTCTATTCCTAAATAGATAGTACAACCCACTAGTAGCTTTTTTCCAAAACATGCAACTATGGCACAAGAACTATATAGTGTGCCAATAACTTTGAAAGATGGTCGCTGGATGAAGCTAACCCGACAGTGCAGAGATGGGCAAATCCGAGCACTACTGGCCGTTGGATATCATCAACATTCCACCAGATCTGCCACATGTACAATTTAGAAGACTCCATGGTTGAACTTAAGCATAATGCACAAACCTCAAAACACAAGCACTTCTCCTTTGTTCTAGAATCTTCTGTATCATAATTGATTATTTTTTCTAAATGAATTGCCATTATTTGTTTTTTACTTTATGATTTACAATGCACAACCCCATGAATCTTAACATTTTTATAAAACTAATTGATTTTGAATGAGATGAACTATAAGAACTAAACGAACATCTACATCATGCATATATGACTCAAAGCTTTACATGCTATAGTGTGTATTTATTCATAATTTGGTTTCGAAATCTCATGCGTTCAATACATGTGTACCTTACTAGTTTTGAGTAGAGTAGCAAATTTCACGCGGCCCCGGGTATATCAAAATGCAGGGCCCATGCATCATTGCCTTTCGGTCGAACCTATGTCCATAATTTTTTGTACGTACTATATCTCCACTGGTCCCCGAACCCAAAATGCTGCCTCGTTCCCGTAAAACCAAGCGGCCCACACATATTTAAGGCGTCGACTCGAACCCGTTTACTACGACGTGGCCCCGCACGCCGTAGTACTCCTACAAACCCTACCGCCGCACTCATCATCGGTTTTCTTCAAGAGGACGAGGGAGAAGCCGATTTGTAGTGGAGGCGCTTTAAAAAAAAGGATCTGTAGTGGAGACCCCTACCCTAGGGTGCCCTAGGTAGCTGCCGCACGCATCATTGTTTTCTCTTTTCTTTATGCTCTTGCGCGCTAGAGTGAAATGATGGTTGCTTCGTCCGTCCAGCTTAATGCGGGAAAGGTGGGGCTTTGTGATTTGACCCCTCATCGCTCATTTTCTACTACTGCGGTGCTACGACCGGGGTGCCTCCAATTCCAACCGCTGCTCCGAACTGTAATTTGGTGCATCGCACGTGGAACAAGACGGTGGATGAGCCACATGTCTGCCAAAGGGGTCCTGTTAAGTGTGTCGCCATTTCGTGTGCGGACTGACCCTGCTTGAGTTGCTACGCCAACACGACAGGAGCAGCCTACCACTTGGTTTTGCTCCTTGGTGAATCCCGACTATATTGATCTAAAAAGATACGTGCTGAACTACCCTCTCCGTCTCGGTTTTTTATTTGTAGGCGTCTCGGTTTATAGGGCCTGCACGTAGTTCTAGGTCATCCATTTGACTAACTAAATATGAGTTACTATGTCACAAAAAGTATATCATTGGATTCTTATTGGTTGATATGTGAAGAAACAAGAAACGAGGTAGAAGTTAATGCACCGCGCCTTAGTATTTTGGGATTATTTGGTTTTCGTAAGATGACTTACTCACCTAGACGGAGGGAGTAGTTGTATTTAAAAGTCGAGGGCGGGGCTTTTCCTGCGCGGTAGGCGGGGCAGTTCCGCCTAGTCGGTTCGACAGAGACGCGAGAAGACGAGGGAGTAGGCTGCTGCAAACGTAGGGCTGTGTGATTTGACAGCGAGTTACTGCTGGACAGGTGGGGCCCCGTGATTTGACTTGCCATTATCATTTTAACTGCGGCGCTACGACCGGCGTGAGTCTCCCGATTCCTGACCACCTCCATACAGGTGCCTCTCCCAATGCTCCACCATGTAGTAGAGGCTGGCTCTTGCATGAGAGCCCACTTCTCCACTTTTTCCTTGCCTCTCTTTCCTCCACATATGCAAAAATGCCATGTAAAGCGCACTATTGTACTTACTTGCTCCTACAGGTGCTTAAGCTTGCCACATAGGCATAAAGTCTGATGTGGCAAGTTAATCAAGAAGAGAGAGACTAGTTTGGTGACCCAAGGAAGAAACGGTGCTAAGCGCGTGTACCTAGGTGAAAAGACAATTTTGAGTCTATAGCTAATTAAATGAAGCAAACTTAGCAACACCATTTCATTGGAAGAGGTCACTCCTTGGCAAATGCAATAAATACTAGTACTCCCTGTGTCCCATAATATAAGAACGTTTTTGACACTACACTAGTGTCAAAAACGTTCTTATATTATGGGACGGAGGGAGTACGAAGAAAGAGATAGAGAGGAGTAAAAAAATACACTTATAGCCAACCTTATAGCCAACCTTGTTGTAGTATCAGTGACTAAGTGATGACTATGTATGACATGCCAACATCAGATAGCCTAACGCACCGTGTTAAATCTCCAAGGGCGCGACCGCGCGAGCAACGCGACGGTCGTGGTAGGCGCGACCATGATACGGGCTGCTGGCAGCCCTTGGATCTGAGATCAAACGGTCGCATGCTAAGTTGCTGAAAATTTGCAGAATAACCCTCCAGGATAGGATATTCACCCATAGGTCAAGAATCACGCCATGCAACCGTTCGATCTCAGATCCAAGGGGTCTTGGAAGCCCATATCATGGGAGAATGAAAAGCCAGTACCCTGCTGTTCGCAAGCTGGCAATTCGCTCCTACTCGTCCCCGCACGTCCTTTAATACTACGGCGGTTCGCTCCTAGCATCCCGTCTATTCACATTACGGCAATTCCACTAATCCTAACCCTCCTCCCAAATCCATGGCGTCCCAAATCTCCCCGATCGGCGGTGAGTACAAGGTTAGAACCATCACCAGTGATGAGTTCGACGTCAACTACACCCGTACTTCAGCGACGGTGAAAGGATGCCTTTCTCGCTTCAGACACATGTTCGAAAACTCACATGATGAGTGGGTCGCTGGGCTAGATGTTGAGTACACCAAAGACGTGGGACAAGAGAAGGATCTAAAGGACGAAGAGAGGAAGAAGCCAGCCGTGATCCAGGTTTGCGTACATAACGTTTGCTTTCGTTGAGTGCCAGGATTTTAAGAACTTCCTCGAGGACAAAATAGTGAAATTCATTACTGTAGACTTTAAGAACGATAAAGAAGTCCTAGGTCGGATAGGCCTCGCTGTACGCAACCCCTTCGACCTCCAGAAGAATCGGCTGGTGCCCTCTCATCAGCCCTCAATGCTGACCCTGGCAGGAGCCATGGTTCATCCTTCGTACCGTAAACTGGAGAAACCTCATTACACGTCTCATCGTCATGCATGGCAGCGGAATGTACTAGATATAGACCACATCCACTACGCTGCAATGGATGGCTACCTTTGTTTCAATATCTACAAGGGTTGGATGAAGAGCAACAGCCAAGTTGGCGGTTCAAGCAAAGAAGTATCAGCCAAGAGGAAGAGGGACAAGGACGAAGTCGAGGACGTGGATGAGGACTCCGAGTAAGGTGGCAGTGTCGTTGCTCATGGTGGTTCTAAACTTCTAATGCAGTGTCTACTGGATTAGTTGCATAGTTTAATTTCAGGTGTGCTTAGTTTAATTTGAGGGGTGTGTTGTGCTGAGCCCCTAGCAGAACTATGTTATGTTTCTTCTCGTTACTTTAACTCTTCAGTATGTACATACTACTAGTATTTCTTTAATAGAATTTAGCACCCCAATTAAGCACGTACTAGCTTTTTTAATAGTACTATATGCATAATTTGGCAACGAGCGCTCTCTATATGTACCACCTTTTTTTTAAATTTCAATTTTTGCTCCATGGCACAATCCATCGATAGTACTACTGTACAAAAGTATACATTTTTAAAAGGCTAGCAGTACTGTTCATCACATATATATATATATATATATATAGCCAGTTAAATTCTCAACCTAGAACGATGTGCATGCCATGTAGTAAACCGATATGGAGGAAGTATAGTAAAAATGAGGTGATTTTACCGAGCGATCGGCGGGGGAGCATGGCCTGTCATGCGGTCCCACGTGTCATGATGTACCAAGGCGATGCGCGTGTCCCTCTTGAGGCAGAAGCAATACTAGTACGTGGTTTGAGATGATGTCGAACCGAAGTGTGAAATAATGGTTGCTTCGTCCGTCTGGGAAGGTGCGGCATTGTGATTTGACGTCTCATTGCTCATTACTACTACTGGGCCGGTACGAGTGGGGTGCGTCCCCCTGCTGTTCTGCACTGTTATTTGGTGCTTGACACGTCGACCCGGTTGCTATATGTCCCACATGTCGGCGACAGGAAGTACAGAATTCATGAAAGGGAGCGTCGACGGAGGAGTATACTACAGAATTCATGAAAGGGAGCGACTTAGTTTTGGAAAAATCTGTTTTTACGGAGTACGTACCCACTAGGGTTTATAGGGCTCATCTAAAAAACATTCGTTTTTCCGTTTGATAAGTCTCAATTCTACTATACTAGTAGTAGTACCATTACATGTTGGATTTCGAGGTGCGTTAGATCACCCGACGCAAGCAGTGTCAAGAGGAAACTAACCAATGCATGTACAAGTTCATGGAAATTTAGTGGTCATTCATGCATTCGTTCTAATTAATGCCTCGGTAAACATAACTTCTTGAGAAAAACGAGCGTACTGTGCAAACTACGAAATTAATTCGACCACTCATCGTCTACCTTGGTTGGAGAGATTTTGAAATTGAGCCATAAACTGGAAAGGAGGGAGTAGTAACTTTTGTCTCGATTACTATTTGTGGCCTTGTATAGATGCAAAATGTATTTTTTTTATAGTGGCATCGTATAAGTAAATGGAGGGAGTACTAACCAAAGTACGTACGTATTAGGGACGAGGAGTAAACAGAGGGAGTAGTAAAATTTTCTCCTCGTGCCGAGCCACCGCGCGCGTGGGCGAGGGAGCGGGCGTAAAGGCGTACAGTAGTAGTAAGCTTCACCTCATCCTGCGAGCCACCGCGCCCGTGGGCGGGGGAGACGGCGTACTAAGCAAGCTTCTCCTCGTTCTGCGAGTTGACGGGACACATCAAAAGTACTCCAGTGTATAGAGCCTTGCCTCTAAGGTAGGCCCCACATGGTTTGCCTCTTTTTTTAATTTAACATAATGCGTCAAGTAGCAATTTGTTTGTTCACCCATGGTAGACGATCCTCCCTCCACCAAGTGGACAACCAGTACACGTGCCAAATTACCACGTGGGCTGCCTTTTTCGTACAGAAATGAGCTCCACCGTGTACCCGCGCGGGTGTGGTTGGGAAAGAGACGGGAGTACGTGCGCCGTGCGTGCACCTCTTCTCTTCGTGCACGTCCCCCACCTACGTGGGTGTGTGTGAGAGAGATACAAACCTAGACATAATGCGCCGTCCATCCCCATGCCTCCGCCCAGTCCGACCACCAGTCACCACCACGGCACCACGCCCCACTCCTCCTCACCTTATCTCTCATATTTCTCCCTCCATTTTTATATACAAGGGGCCACTATCAAAATTACAATTTGCAGATATACAAGGCCACTAACACTAATCGATGCAATATTAATGGTGTTTGCCTCGTGGTACTAGCAAAGGAGGACATTAATTATCCCTTGCATGCATGCGGGAGTTTGTAAAAAATGCATCTTGATGTTCCGTGCAATGCACGGGCATCTTGCTAGTCCATGAAAACAACACATGGCAAAATTCCACGGCGAACGAGGGATTTGAATCTGTTGGGAGGGGCTGTTTGGATCTTGCCCGGGGTAGCCAAAATATTGGCGACCCTTTTGTCCACCGGTGCCTTTGCCACCGATGAACGAGGAATGGCTCGGGTGCTCATGCTGTCATGCATCCTCCAGCGCGCACGTTGGAGACGAGCTCGCACGAGCTGTGTTTTTTTGTCCCACAACACCGCCCGAGCCGCCCGCAGACCGACCGGCGACCCGCAAATTACGCCATCCAACCGTAGCCGCACACATTATGACAGCAACTCAACCAACCGGACGAAATTCACGCAAACACATAGACAAACTGATATTTCATATAAACAACGACGAAATCATATAAAATACCGGATTTTCACATAAACATGACGGATTTCATTACATTCAAATGAACTACGTGGTGCTAGTTCTGGACAACACAGGTATATAATACCTGGCCTAAATGGTCGCCCGCCGATCGATTTGTGTTCCTCATGTCCGGCAGCATGATCACCGGACTGCCGGGAGCCCCGGAGGTATATGCTTCAGCGCAAAGGACGGCTCGCTTCCCCACTGCCCAACTGATATCATTGGTTGGTGACGAAGATGATGGTGGCCGGCACCGGTTCGAGTTCATCACCGGCCACTACTTCGCCATGGCCGGCACCGGCTCGAGTTCATCCTAACATTCCCCTCTTCCGTGGAGCCCATGCGGGGTTGACGAAGGTCCTCGCAACAAAAGGATCCGGCAAGACACCTGTTGTGTACGCTGGCGTCGCCTCCGCGGTGGCCTTCATGGGACCCAAGCGGCGGCGGCCTCCCGTGTTCTACTTCTCCTCAATGATGGCGGCGGACGCGGAGGCGTTGGCCACCGACTCATCGCTCTCCGCGCACCTGGCTTCTGTCGCTGCTTGCATGGCGCGGCCAGCGACATGGGAGTCTCGGCCACAGAAACGGGAGACGCGGTACGAGGCGGCGGCGTGGACGGCAGCAACGACGCTCGTGTGCCGCTCCTCGTCGGGCTGGCCTAGAGCGGCGAGTTGCTGAACCGCGCGCCGGCTTGGGGTGGCAACTGGCTCCGTCGGGCGAGGGGAGGGAGGTGGATCAATGAGCTGCATAGCTCGTATCCGGCGGGCTACCCAGCCGGCTTGGATGTGGAATAACTACTCTTCGTAAGCCATCGTAAGAGTGGACAAAATGGTGGAGGAGATAGGGGAGCGGCGGAGGTGTGCGATTCTTGGCCGGCATTTGGCCTCGTTTAAATAGGAGATTAAATACACGGCGGACGGGAGGAGCTTGGCCAGTGTTGCGTTTAACGCCGGCCCAGTCATGAACTGACATGTGTCCAGAGTGGGTTTCTCGGCTTCCGCATGGGCGGGATTCATGGAGGCGTTTGAATGCGGCACGGAGGCGTGTTCAGCCGGGCGTGCCGCGAGTGGCGCCCTCGACTCTGACCTAGGACACCACGCTGTTCTTCCACTGATGTGTGGGATCTTTGGGTGCATGGCCTGCATGTTAGTGACCCAACGCAGGCAGCGCACAACAGAGGAACCTTTGGTGGGCCAGGGCGGTCAGAAGCGGGCATTTCATAAACCGATGATTGTTCATTGAGTGTGACGTCATCTTTTTTCATGTAGTTAAGCCTACTATGTTGATAGCCCGTTTGATACATTGTGATTCATAAAGACCGCTGCAAACATCAATGTTCTGCTTATCACAAATAAGATTGATTAATACCCGTAACAATCCATGTCCTTAACAAAGGGTGCATGCACGTATATGTTGAGCGTGTGTCTTGTGTCGTGTGCTGTGTGCATGCAGGCGTGCGAGTGTTGCGTGCGTGCAAGGGTGCGTTTCAGTGTTGCATGCATGGGTGTGTACGCGTGTGTGTTTGTGAGTGCATGTGTACGTGTCAGTGTTGCACGCCAGCATGCGTGCGTGTGTACGTTATGTGTACATGTTAGTGTTGCACGCCTACATGCGTGCGTGCATGTGTACGTGCGGGGTGAGGCTACACATCAGTTGACTGACTTTTTCATCTCTAGTCATTAGATTTTCCAGCCGTTGGATACGAAATCAAGGGCCTCCAGTTTATCGTCAAACTCCACCCCCCTGAGCCGCCAGCCACCACCGGCCGAACCGCCCACCCCCGCCGCCCGCGGCCGGCCCGCCCTCCCCGAAAGCACTCCCCACCGCCGGTCCGTCGCCGCACCGGCCATCCCTCTAGCCCCCCCCCCCCCCCCCCGTGCCGAGCTTTTTCTCCGGGGATCCCCACCCCACCGCCCAATGAACGCCCTCACTGCCGGTGACTGCCAGCCAGAGGTCTCACGACTTCGAATACCCACCGAACACTAGTTTATTACCATTTCTGTCCTTTATATACGCGCTGACGGGTGGGCCCTATGGTAATGTGCGCTGCTGAATGTGGACCGTTTGACTGGTCAATTGATTGTGTCATCAACAAAATACGGAGTTGTACGGGTGAGCCAGTGACAGTATAATCATGACATGTATTTGTTTAACACGGTATAGACGCAAGGGCTCATATATACGCACAAGCACTCACCGCTATAAGCGCACACACGCGAACCCTACCCCTATGAGCACCTTCGAGAGAGTGGGCCAGCATATATGATCTTGAGATTTTACGAAGTCACCATAGGTGCCTCGTAGTCGAGTGGAACGTCTCCTCCCACTGATCGTACATCGCCGGAAAATACTGAAATTAACACAAGATAAATGCGAGCACCGGGACTTTAACCTTGGTGGGCTCGAGAAACCACTGTCCTCTAACCATCCAACCACATGTTGGTTAGCACGACAAAATGTATGTAGTGACCGTGATGAGCTTATTCTGAAGTGGAGTGACCATATCGTGCTTTTGCTTCAAATACAATGACCGTAAGTGTCGTCAACAAAATACGGAGCACGCATCAAATGCAAAGTCCGTCAGTGTCATCAACAAAATATGGAGACGTATCATGAGATAGATACCGTTGTACTATTGTATATGCTTATTTTCTTAGTGGCCGATTACGTGTGTGGTGTGGTGGGCACATCATTTCTAGTTGTGGTGGGTCAACATGAAGACTCATGGGTCGGTTCCATCCTGCTCCACATATAGGTTGGACGAAGACGTGTTATACGAAGACCCATGTGGAGGACTTAGCGTACAATACGAAGCTACCAGAGTCGCGGAGGACTCTATCCCCACTGGTGATAAGCCGACTTTATACGATTTGTAACCCTAGGCCCTTAGTATGTTATACAAGCTTGGGGGCTAGTTCGTCAATAGTATACACACACGCACAATGCCTGGTATTCACGTGTACTTTGTACACGCCCCTATCACTAATATACAGTACCAGGAGTAGGCTCTTCCTTCAACTGCAAGGGTCCGATCTGAACTAGGGTAAAACTTTGCCTCGTATTACCATCCAACCTAATAGCCAGGGATATCCTACCGAATGATATGATGAAATCATATTTGCCAACTACTATTAGAGAGGTGTGTCGGGGGGGGGGGGCAATGTGTGCGAGAGAGGCCTAAAGATAATGTGCGTGCGGGAGACACGTAGGCACATATATGTGCGTATAGAGGGCTAGTAGAGACTAGGCATGTGTATATATGCATGTGAGAGAAATAGTGTTTTCCAACTGAGATTAGTGAAAAGAGTGGTACATAGTAGTTAGAAAGAGAGAGAGAGAGAAACAGAGAGAGCATGTGCGTGAGACACCCCAAGACCCTGAGAAAGATTGTGAGCATGTGTGAAAGAGAAATGCCGATGCATATAAAGTGTGTGCACTTATGCGTTAGATAGAGAGATATATAACGCGTTTGTGAGAACGGGGCGAGGCATAGTGCATCTACGTGTAAAAGGCTGTTCTACGCATTAAATTAAAATATAAATGGCATTATTATTTTTGGATGAGATCATGAATTTTGTAAAATTGCGTATGGACGAAAATCGGTCTATCAGACACCCATACTCTATTGAATTCTAGCATGTGCATGTGTTTATTTCATATTATCGATCCATAGAGTGAGAGCGGTTTGAAATACAGGCAATGGATGCTTTTGCAATTCATATATAAACATTAATTAGTGCACTCCATGTTGTTAGTGTGAAGCACTTTATACATTTGTCACTTGCATGGATACATTCCAAATTGCTAGCTACGAAATAAAATACATGTCGAATTCAACATAAAGGGGGTTTCGAAGATTCGAATTCATAGGAAGTGCATTCATCTATTTGAACCCGAGATAATGTCATTTGTAAATCAGATGTAAAAGGGGGCATCAATCTTTGTTGTGAGTTCGAACATGGTATATATATTCATACACATATCTAACTTTTTTTGCAACCAAGGTGATTATATCTGGAACCATGCATGAACTGAGGTAAGTTGCATATTTTTTTAATATATACTCGTGTACAATGTATATTAAAATGTACCCCCTCCATTCCAAAATAATCGTAGCTTTAGGATTTTCAAGAGTAAAGATTTGTGAAGTTTGACAAATCCTGAAAGTTCAATTCAATTCAATTCAATCCCAAATATTGAACGAAGCGCCAAATAGGCCTCTGGTCACCTGAAACCGCGCGAGACTAATGCTTTGGTGGTAGGAAATTACTGTCCTAACTTTGGCTCGTGTAGCCTATCGGCCCGATGTCCAAAGGTCTAAACCGGGGTAGGTTTGTAACTTCACCAAGACGCCAGTCTCAACCGCCTCCGAGAAGCATTCATACGCTGTGGGAGCCCAAACACCCATGCGCTCGGCCGAAATCTATCCCGCCCACATTTGGGACACCTGACATGACTGTCCTACCCCCAACCCGCAATATGTCCGAAATTTCAGATGGGGGCAAAGTTGCAACTTTCCCCAAATTTCAAACAAGCGTGTCTCAAACCGAAACATTGTTCCCCCTTAGTTCCCCGCCTCCCTCCGTTTCCCCATTCATACTCCGTGGGCGTGAAAATGCCCTCTCCACCAGCTGCGAAACCCCAGCCTCCTCCGTCCTCAACCCCATAGCGGCCAATCCACCGCCGCCCTCCTCCATCACGCCGAAGCCGGTACCCCGACGTCGTCGTCCAACGCAACCGCAACCGCAATGCCCTCAAGGACTTAGCAGCTGAAGCCGAGGCAGAGCTGCCTCCACGACGCCGACACCGACGTGCACCGTACCAGAACCACTCCGACCACGCCGTCCTGCGCCTCACTGCTGCGGCTCCACTGTCGCAACCGTCCATCGCACCGGAACTGTTCCCGCTACACCGTCGTTCGCCGCCTCGGATCTGCTTCCCCGCCGCTGACAGACGGCCACCGCACCACATTCAACAACTTGGCCATGGGTTCGTCCAAGGCTGCACCGTCCTCCACAACTTCTGGTTTCCGGCGAACAACATGATAGTCGGAAAAACAGAAGGAGGACACAACACTGCCAGCAGAAAGAGGTACTCCTCTTCCCTTATTCGTGCAAATCTTATGTCTCCGCTCACACCGTATTCATCCCATGAAAGAAACTAGTTGAGAACTTCTTACTGCATCTTCTTCGTGATACTAAATGGACAAGGTTTCCTCCCTTTTACTATTTCACCTTTGCTAGAGGTCAGTAGCTCGCCTGGATTTCAATTCAGGGTCAATCGAACCGTAATTAAAAGAAGCAGCACCCGCTTAGGCGCGCGGAGCACCTAGTCCGCCTGTTCCCCGGGGAAGCGGCGCATCGGTGTCTATCATAGGGGTGTGGGGCGCAGGAGCTGCTTGCGCCCGATCTGGAGGTCAGCGGGGCTTGAATGGATGGCCGGGGGGCGGTGCCAAGCACGGCGGTGCGGTGAGGTCGAGGGGAGGGCACAGGCAGGGGAGGAATACTAGGCCGATGGTCGCTGGCGTTTTGAGGAAGATCGTCAACACTGACTGGCTGGAGGTAGATGAAGGCGATCTGCCTGTTCTTTGTACATCGGACGGTGCAGAAAAAATGGACTGACCTATTTGCTTTCAATCGACTGTTATTTTCATAGAATCCTGTAGAATTGAGTGTGCCATGCATGTTGTAGAGCTATCATATGTCTCCCGTCATTTATTTCTCACCGACCTGCTATCTGCTACCTTTACACTGTACTAATTGTGCACACACTTCACCCATACTCACACTATTGTTTTTTTATGCATGGGTATTTCAGACTCTGACGCAATGTTGATGAATGCAGAGAAGAAAAGACGGAAGTCGCTCCAGTGTAATTCAAAGTTAAGCACTAAGCGTTTCAGCGCTCTAATGGGTGCAGTGTCAGCAGTTGGAGACAGTAAACGTAGCTCTGCAGTTGATGATCTCAATTGCCACACACAACCATCCCAGGTGCTTGCTTTAACTTCGCGCTGTCAAATGTGGTTGCATGTTGCATATGGTGTCTAGCTTGTATTGCTTCCAATTTGGTTAAATTGCATCTGCTTACTTTACACATTATACCTTTGATAATGACATGCCTTCCTGTTTTTGATACATACTACATATGTCTATTAACCATGTTCGTACATCAAACTAATGCTCTTTTGTATCCCTCGTCAATCACTTATGATGAGACAGTCATCCGGGTGGGTTACTGTGAGACGCCCTACTCGTTTAAAGAGTGCAGTGTCATCCTCCCCACATGATTCTCAAGAAACAGCAAGGCTAAATGAAGATAGTCAACGTAGCTCTCTAGTTGATCACCGCAATTCCCCCACACCACCATCGCAGGTGCTTGCTCTTACTTGGCAGTGTGATATGTGGTTGCATGTTGCATATGGTGTCTACCTTGTAATGCTTCTAATTAGTGTAAATTGCATCTGCTTAGTTAACATATTATACCTGTGAATATGACATGCCTTCCTATTTTTGGTACATACTACGTCTTTCTATTAACCATGTTCTTACATCAAACTACTTTTCTTGTGTATCCCTCATCAATGCTCCTAATTTGTTAAATTGCATCTCCTTAGCTTACACATTATACATGTGAATATGACATGCCTTCCTATTTTTGGTACATACTACATCTACCTAACACATGATGTTCTTACATCAAACTACTATTCTTGTGTATCCTGCGTCTATCGCTTATGATGAGACAGTCACGCGTGTGGGTTAATATGAGATGCAATACTCTTATAAAGAATGCAATTTCATCCTCTCCACATGATTCTCAAGAAACAACAAGCCTAAATGAAGATATTGAACGTTGCTCTGTACCTGAAGACCGCACTTCCCCTACACCACCATCACAGGTGCTTGCTCCAACTTCGCAGTGTGATATGTGGTTGCATGTTACATACGGTGTCTAGCTTGTAATGCTTCTAATTAGGGTAAATTGCATCTGCTTAGTTTACACACTATACATGTGAATATGACATGCCTTCCTATTTTTGGTACACACTACATCTATGTGTTAACCTTGTTCTTACATGAAACTACCTCTCTTCTGTATCCTGCATCAATCACTTATGACGAGTCACCTTTATTCGTTGCATATCGCATATTATTTCTAGCCTGTTGCCATGTATTGCTTCTAATTTGGTCAAATACATTTGTTAGGGCACCCTTTTAATTTGGTAGAGTGATATTGGTTTCATCTTTCATATGGTTTCTAGCTTGCATCGATTCTAACAAGTTCAAGCACCTTGTGCTTAGTTTACACTTTATACATCATACATGTCAATATGTCACGCCGTCCTGTTTTTCATACATATTCCATCCTCCTATCATGCGGTTGCCTTACATGAAAGTAGTGTTCGTCAGTATCATGCATCAATAAGTTCTGAAGAGCAAATTTTATTCCTTTTTCTTGTGGGTTTGACTTGACAAGGCAAAATAAAGAAAGAGGAAGGAAAAGAGTAAGGAAGGCGATGATGGTGGTCCTCTGCAGTAACGTAAACGGGGCATCTGTACCGATTCTCCTTGTACTGATAGTGCATTACAAGGTCCAAGTCTCCGCTCCCCTACTCCACCATCCAAGGTGCTTGCTCTAACTTGGCAGTGTGATATCTGGTTGCATGTTGCATATGGTGTCTAGCTTGTATTGCTCCTAATTAGTGTAAACTGCATCTGCTTAGCTTACACATGATACATGTGAATATGACACGCTTTCCTGTTTTTGGTACATACTATATCTGTCTATCACACCATGTTTTTACATGAAACTACTCTTCTTGTGTATCCTGCATCAGTTACTTATGATGGGACACCTATAAGTTGGCAGTGTGATATTGGTTTGCGTCTTGAATATGATTTCTAGCATGTATTGCTTCTAGTTTGATGAACGCCACCTATGACGAGACAATTTTAACTTGGCAGAGTGATATTGGTTGCACCTTCCATATGGTGTCTTGTAGTGTTTCTAATTTGTTGAAGTGCCTTCTGCTTAGTTACCACATCATAGGTGTGAATATGTCAAGCCGTCCATTTTTTCGTACATATTCCATCCTCGTATCATGACTTTGCCTTTCATCAGAGTAGTGTTCGTTAGTATCATGCATGAATGAGTTCTGAAGAGCGAATGATATTCCTTTTTCTTGTCGGTATGACCTCACTGTTGTGTAACGTAGTAATTTCAAAATAAATAAATTCCTAGGCACACGCAAGATCATGATGATGCATAGCAACGAGAGGGGGAGTGTATCTTCGTACCCTTGAAGATCGCTAAGAGGAAGCGTTTATCAATGCGGTTGATGTAGTCGTACGTCTTCACGATCCGACCGACCAAGTACTGAACGCACGACACCTCCAAGTTCTGCACACGTTCAGCTCGATGATGTCCTCGGCTTCTCGATCCAACAAGACGGGCGAAGTAGTAGATGAGTTCCGGCAGCACGACGGCATGGTGACGGTGTTGGTGAAGAACAATCTCCGCAGGGCTTCGCCTAAGCACTACGGAAACTATGACGGAGGATAAACTAGAAGGGACGGGGTTGCCGGCACACGGCTTGGTGTTTCTTGATGTGTCTTTGGTGCTAGCCCTGCCCCTCTATTTATATGTTGAGCCCTGTGGTCGAAACTTGGAGTAAAAGCCTCCTCAAAGTCGGTTTTGCCCGAAAGGCAAGAGTCCTACACGGACTCCAGGGCTAGACGCCAGGGTTCCCGGCGTCTACCCCCTAGACGCCAGGGTTCCTGGCGTCTAGCCTCTGGTCTCTGCAAAACTTCCCTTTGCACTTTCCAAAAGCCTCGTGGGCTTTCCCCTTTGGCCCAAATAACGTGTTCTTGTACCCAAACATTTCAGGAAACATCGGGAACCCCTTCCGGTGAATTCCGGAACCCTTCCGGAGATCAAACACTCTTATCCCATATATTAAACTTTATCTCCGGACCATTCCTGAGTTCCTCGTCATGTCCATGATCTCATCCGGGACTCCGAACAACATTCGGTCACCAACATACATAACTCATATAATACTATATCGTCAATGAAACGTTAAGCGTGCGGACCCTACGGGTTCGAGAACTACGTAGACATGACCGAGGCACGTCTCCGGTCAATAACCAATAGCTGGACCTGGATGCCCATATTGGCTCCCACATATTCTACGAAGGTCTTTATCGGTCAAACCGCATAACAACATACGTTGTTCCCTTTGTCATCGGTATGTTACTTGCCCGAGATTCGATCGTCGGTATCTCAATACCTAGTTCAATCTCATTACCGAAAAGTCTTTTTACTCGTTCCATAATACATCATCCCATAACTAACTCATTAGTTGCAATGCTTGCAAGGCTTTAAGTGATGTGCATTACCGAGTGCGCCCAGAGATACCTCTCCGACAATCGGAGTGACAAATCCTAATCTCGAAATACGCCAACCCAACAAGTACCTTCGGAGACACCTGTAGAGCACCTTTATAATCACCCAGTTATGTTGTGACGTTTGGTAGCACACAAAGTGTTCCTCCGGTAAACGGGAGTTGCATAATCTCATAGTCATAGGAACATGTATAAGTCATGAAGAAAGCAATAGCAACATACTAAACGATCGAGTGCTAAGCTAACAGAATGGTTCAAGTCAATCACATCATTCTTCTAATGATGTGATCCCGTTAATCAAATGACAACACATATCTATGGCTAGGAAACATAACCATCTTTAATCAACGAGCTAGTCAAGTAGAGGCATACTAGTGACACTCTGTTTGTCTATGTATTCACACAAGTATTATGTTTCCAGTTAATACAATTATAGCATGAATAACAAACATTTATCATGATATAAGGAAATAAATAATAACTTTATTATTGCCTCTAGGGCATATTTCCTTCACTCACAATGCAAAATCAATAAAGCTGAAGGAAATTGGTAAGGCATTGGATGATGGTGGTCCTTCCGAGCAACTGAAACGGAGGTTCTCTACAGATTCTACTCCGCCATCCTCCCAACAAGATTCGCAAGACAACGCAAGGCTAGACAGTCAATGTAGCTGTGTAGATGATGAGCACATCTCCCCTACTCCACGATCATAGGTGCTTGCTCTAACTTGGCACAATTATATGTGGTTGCATGTTGCGTATGATGTCTAGCTTGTATTGCTTCTAACTTTGTTGAATTGCATCTGCTTACTTTACACATAATGCCTGTGAATATGACATGTGTTCCTATTTCTACATCAGACTACTATTCTTGCATATCCTGCATCAGTCACTTATGATAAGGCACCTTTAAGTCGCCACTGTGATATTGGTTGTGTCTTGCATATGATTTCTAGCATATACTGCTTCTAATTTGTTGAAACGCCATACAGTTTGAACTTGGCAGAGTGATATTGGTTGCATCTTTCATATGGTGTCTTGCTTGTAGTGCTTCTAATTTGTTGAAATGCCTTCTGCTTAGTTACCACATCATAGGTGTGAATATGTCACACCATCCTGTTTTTCATACATATTCCATCCTCGCATCATGTGTTTGCCTTTCATCCGAGTAGTGTTCGTCAGTATCATGCATGAATGAGTTCTGAAGAGCGAATTTTATTCCTTTTTCTTATCGGTTTGACTTCACAATGCAAAATCATTACAGCTGAAGGAAATTAGTCCGGCAGTGGATGATGGTGGTCCTTCGGAGCAACTCAAACAGGGGTCTCTACAGATTCTACTCCGCCATCCTCCCAACAAGATTCGCAAGACAACACAAGGCTGGACAGTCAATGTAGCTGTGTAGATGATGAGCACATATCCCCTACTCCACCATCACAGGTGCATGCTCTAACTTGACACTATTATATGTGGTTGCATGTTGCGTATGATGTCTAGCTTGTATTGCTTCTAACTTGAATTGCATCTGCTTACTTTACACATAATGCCTGTGAATATGACACGTGTTCCTGTTTCTAGAACATACGTGTACATGATGAGCACATCTCCCCTACTCCACCATCACAGGTGCTTGCTCTTACTTGGAACTGTTATACGTGGTTGCGTTTTCCATATGATGTCTAGTTTGTATTGCCTCTGATTATGTAGAATTGCATCTGCGTAGCTTACAACTTATACCTACAACTTGTATTGCCTCTGATCACTTACCCATAAGACACATTTAACTTGGGACCATGATGTAGGTTGCATCTTGCATTGTCTTCTAGCTTGTACTGCTTCTAATTTCTTGAAATGGCACTTACGACGAGACACTTTTTACCTGATAGAGTGATATTGGTTGCATGTTCATATGGTGCCTAGCTTTCATTTCTTATAATTTTGTTGAAATGCCTTCCGCTTACTGTTTTTTCATACATATTCCATCCTCCTATCGTACGTGTGAATATGAAACACTGTCTTTTTTTTGTATATATTCCATCCTCCTATCCTGGGCTTGCCTTACATCAAAGTAGTGTTCGTCTGTATCATGCATCAACCAGTTATGCAGAGCTAATTTTATTCATCTTCTTGTGGTTTTTACTTCATAAGGCAATATCAGAAAATAGGAAGGAAAAGAGTAAGTTAGGGGATGTTGGTGGTACTCTGCACCGACGCAAACAGAGACTCTCTAGATTTGCCACTGCTACTGCTAATGAAGTTGAAGTCCCAAGTCTACATGATGAGTTCATCTCCCACACTCCACCATCGCAGGTGCTTGCTCTAAGTTGACAGTGTGATAATTGGTTTCATGTTGCATATGTTGTCTAGCCTGTATTTCTTCTATTTTGATTAAATTGCACCTGCTGAGTTTATACGTTATACATGTGCATATGACATGGCTTTCTGTGTCTAGAATACACTGAAACTATCTACCATACCATGTTCTTACATCAAAGTACTGCTGTTGTGTATCCCGCATCAGTAACTCATGATTGGACACTTTTAACATGGCAGTTTGATAGTGGTTGCATCTTGCATTGATTTCTACATTGTACTTCTTCTAATTTTTCGAATTGCCACTTATGACAAGACACTTTTAACTTGGCAGAGTAATATTGGTTGCATCTTTCATATGGTGTCTAGCTTGCATTACTTCTATTTTCTTGAAAATCCTTCTGCTTAGTTTGCACATCGTAGCTGTGAATATGTCATGCTGTCCTGTTTTTCTTACATATTCCATCCTCATACAGTTGTCTTACATCAAAGTATTGCTTGTCTGTATCATGCATCACTGAGTTCTGAAGAGTGATTTTATTCTTTTGTGTTGTGGGTACAGCTTGACTCGTCGGGAGTGCTGTTACTCGTCGGGAGAAACGGAAAAGGTTCTGCCGTCGAGATTCTGCTGGTACTTATAGTGCAGTAGAAGGTCCAAGTCCACCGGCTAAATCTACAAACACAGTATCACCTGCTCCACCAGCTGCAGCATCCGCTTCAACTGTACCAGCATCTCAACCAGTTACTCGTTCGTTTGCTCCAGAACTAGCTAGTTCCCAAGCTGCCTTCACACCTAACACTACTTCCGAAGCACTGCGGACACAATAGGACTTGGCAAGATCAGATGAACCTCATGAGCATCAACACTAAGATGGTACCTGACCGAGTCAAGTTGCAGTTGCATGCTCCTTTATATGTACTCTCACAGTTTGATGTACACTAACACTTTCCATATTCGTTGTTGAACTAGCACCATGGCGCAAGCGGAAATAGACATCAGGGGTAATGCTTGACAGATTAACAAAATCTAAAGGAGGAAGAATGGAGATCCATTTTGAGGCAGGTTTAAAAAGGCCACGTGATGCTACAGAGTCAGCCAAGTTAGTATCAGAGGCAGCCGTTGCCGTTAGGTGTCATGCCCGTATCCTCCCAACGTGGATCCAGTACAGGAATGAGAAAGACAATACCTAGTTTAACACCTTCCTTGACCATTTATCCGTAAGTAATGTTATTCATCGCAATTAGTAATATTGTCTTTCTCTATCCCATACTTTCTAGCTTCGTCCTAATAAGACTCACATTCTTTTTTCAACATATGAGGTTCAAGTTGGATCCGAAAGATGACGCAACTAAACAAGCATGCACTCATGTTTTTCAGTCTGCTCTGCGACAGTATCGGTACCACCTTAGAAAATCTCACTTTGAAGGCAAGGCTAACAATGAAATCGCCCAAACATCTCCAGTGGAATATATTACAGATGAAGACTGGACAGCCCTCGTTAAACACTGGTCTGATCCAAAATATCAGGTAGGCTATATGTATTTGATCAGACCACATATTGAACTTGTATTTATGTATGTGCCTTACAAGTGTATCTTCTTCTAGGCTAACTGTTTGAAGAACAAAACCAACCGTTCTAAAGTGAAATTCCAACAGACAACAGGATCTCGTAGCTATATTGCACACTGCGAGGCTCTTGTAAATAGCTGCTACTTCCTTCTTTTTTTGTGCCATATTATCGTATCTATATTGACTTGTTCCAAATACAGAGGAAAGCCCGTGCGTACCAAAAAGAACCTGAACCGAATGCAGTGCAAATCTTCAAGGATTGCCACACCAGTAAGATGAAGTGCATGAGCACACCAGTTCAAGCCGCTGTTGTAAGTCCTTACTCCTCCTGCCTTGAATTGAATGGTACTGTGATGTGTTCATTTAACTACTTGGTTTGCAGCCAATGTCAGTTACTCTGTTCACTTTTATACACAGTTGTCTTAACGTATCATTTCACCTTACATGGTTTAAAAGAGATGAATGATATTCTTTTGGTCTTGATCTGTAATCTAGTTGTTATGTTCACGTGCGCACACAATGATAAAATAGCCTGTTTGTTTTATATCTGTTTGCCCATGATACGAATGATGTCATACTATGTTCATCCTACTTTAAACCATGTATCTTTATCCTTAGATGTCAATGAATGTGAGGAAATAGACAATACAGTAGGCATGCTACATGGACATATGTTCCGAAAGTGATTTTATTATGTAGTTGGCACTACAATACATGCTAATGTATTACAGTAGTTCACCAAAATAAGTTATGTATAAACGTTTAACCTACTTTGTTTGTTTTTGTCTCATTAGTAACTTATCTGGTACACTAATCTACAAGTTCAAATTTTCAGGAAGCTATCAAACAAATGATTGAACAAACACAACCAACTGAAGGTGACGAGGCTACTACAGGCACAATGTCACCTCTTGCTGCAATGCATCAGTATCTCTCCACTAACAGTGCAAAAAGCACCTTCCTGCGTAATTCTGGGTTGGTTGTCAAGGTAACCTCGTCCAAATCGCCTACTGAACAAAATCTTCCTGCTAGACAAAGTGATATATCCGTGCTCCAGACACAAGTCCAATCCCTAATGGACATTGTTTCGGAAACAAGAATAGTGGTTGAGAAATGTCGTCAAGATATGAATGGTTTTGAAACCAGACTATCAGACATTCGCCTCGTTGTTGAAGAGCAATGGCGGAATGATCTGTGCTGCTCCATCGGATTCTATAGCCTGAAACATTAGCACTCAGGTCAAATGATCTATGCTTCTATACATCTGATGGTGCTTTTATCTGGAAGGACTGTAAACTTTATGCCAACAGGCCTTTTGTTGTATGATTGGAATTTATTTTGTTGTGATACAACATTTATGATGCTACCACAGGCTGCAGTAATTACGATGCTATTTTTGTATAGTGTAGGTTTATCTTAGTAATGTATTCGGTCGAAAGCATCGTAGGAGCCCAACATGCCAACATTCGTCGGGCCCATTCCAATTGGGCTAAAAACAATTACGGGCCGAAATTGGCATGTAGCCCACTAAAAATATCTGGGCTTAAATCAGCATAAGCTTTCAAATTTTTCTGGTAGGCCTGTGCCCATAGTGGGCCTTTAACAGGCCTAAACATAATTTGGGCCCTCAGTAAAAATAGGTCATTTACAGGTGTAAATATCTCGAGCCCATAAAAAACATGGGCCTTTAATAGACCGAAAGTGAGATTGGGCCCTGATTGTGCCATATAACCCACTGGACTTAGCAGGCCGAAATGGTGGCCCATTTACGATGCGGATATTTGACAGGCCGAAAGTCAGACGGGCCGTAAATGGCCGACCTAATACACGGGCCTTTAACAGGTCGGAACTTCGGTCGGGCTAGATTATCGTCATTTTTATATGGGCCGTTAATGGGCCCGATATGACGATGGGCCACATATGGCCCATGGTTTACATCCGACATTAACATGCCGAAAATGACAATAGGCCGAAAGTGGCCCAAATCTATAGTGGGCCTCTAACAGGCCGAATGACAGACATGGCCGAATATGACCCAAATCCTTCACAGTAGTTTATGGGCCGAAAGTTTTGATGGCCTGTAAATGGGCCCAAATGAAGCCGGGCCTTTAACAGGCCGGAAATACACCGGGCCGTAATTTGGCCCAATTACTTAGCGGACTGTTAACGGGCCACAAGTGACCATGGGCCGCATTGATGACAAGTTTAGACCAGGCCGTTGACGGGCCGATTTGACAGAGAATGTTGGGCCTTTAGCTGGGCCGACCCATTATGGTCTACAGAATCTTGTGGGCCTTTAGCTGGGCCGGCCCATTGTGGTCCGCAAAATCTAGTGGGCCTTTTGCTAGGCCGGCCCATTATGGTCCACTGAATTTTGTGGGCCTTTAGCTGGGCCGGCCCATTATGGTCCGCTAAATCTTATGGGCCTTCGGTTGGGCCGGCCCATTTAAACTTTGTGGCCCACTTTTGGGCCGGTCCACGTGTCAACATATAATAGGCCCATCTCGACCGTTGGATGAGTGACACCTGTGCCAATGCGGAGCTGACATGTGGATCCGTCAGCCAATGAGAATTTTACACGTGGAAAATCGGCATTGGTCGTGGCTGTTAACGGGTTATCGGATCCAAAATCCGACCCGATAGCTTAACGGCGTTCCACTACAGTGGATGACACATGTCGGTCACCCTTGATGAAAGCACCTATGTGACGCGCGATTTATCGTCATGGAAGTGGACACTTCCGTGATGATAATTTTGGTAATGTCATGGAACACTTGTACGACAGCACAGGATGACTATCTTGATTCTGTCATAAATTTGTCATGGATGTACATGCATGACAAAAAACGCGACCTACTGTGACAAACACTTATCATCACGAAAGTGTATTTTTTTGTAGTGCACTAAAGATCATTAAGGTAAAACCCAACCATAGCATTAAAGTATCAAGTCCCCTTTATCCCATACGCAAACAACCAACTTACTCGGGTCTGTGCTTCTGTCACTCACGCCACCCACCATAAGCAAATCATAAACATATTGCAAACCCTACAGCGAGGATCCCTCACGCTTGCGCGACACGGAGAGCACCATAGGACAGCACCAATAATAAAACATGCAACTCAAACCAGTCATAGCAATTCATCAATCACCGATAGGACAACGAAAATCTACTCAGCCATCATAGGATGGCAACACATCATTTGATAATAATATGAAGCATAAAGCACCATGTGGGTACAACGGGTTGCAGGAGAGTGGACCGCTGAATATAGAAGGGGGAAGGTGATGGAGATGTTGGTGAAGATGGTGGAGGTGTTGGTGAAGATCGCGGTGATGATGATGGCCCCCGGCAGCGTTCCGGCGCCACCGGAAGCAAGGGAGAGAGAGGCCCCCTTCTTCTTCTTCTTCCTTGACCTCCTCCCTAGATGGGAGAAGGGTTTCCCCTCTGGTCCTTGGCTCCCATGGCGTGGGAGGGGCGAGAGCCCCACCAAGATTGGATCTATCTCTCTGTCTCTCTCTGTTTGTGCGTTCTCAGATCCTTCCCCTTCACCGTTTCTTTTATATCCGGAGATCCGTAACTCTGATTGGGGTGAATCTTTCGCCCAGGTTTTTCTCATAAAATTAGCTTTCTTGCGGCAAAAGAAGAGCGTCAACCGCCTTACAGGTGGGCCACGAGGGTGCCAGGCGCGCCCAGGGGGGAGGGCGCGCCCCCTGTCTCGTGGCCACCTCGGGCACCGTTTCGCGTTGATTCTTCCAACGGAAAATCCCAAATATTCCAAAATAATTCTCCGTCCGTTTTTATCCCGTTTGGATTCCGTTTGATATTGGGTTTATGCGAAACATAAAACATGCAACAAATAGGAACTGGCACTAGGCACTGGATCAATATGTTAGTCCCAAAAATAGTATAAAAAGTTGCCAAAAGTATATGAAAGTTGAAGAATATTGGCATGGAACAATCAAAAATTATAGATACGACGGAGATGTATCAGCATCCCCAAGCTTAATTCTTGCTCGTCCTCGAGTAGGTAAATGATAAAAAGATAATTTTTGATGTGGACTGCTACATAGCATAATCTTGATCATATGTCTAATCATGGCATGAATATTAAGATACGAGTGATTCAAAGCAATAGTCTATCATTTTACATAAAAACAATAATACTTCGAGCGTACCAATAAAGCAATCATGTCTTTTCAAAACAACAAGGCCAAAGCAAGCTTATCCCTACAAAATCATATAGTTTGGCCATGCTTCATTTTTGTCACACAAAATGCTCCCATCATGCACAACCCCGATGACAAGCCGAGCAATTGGTTCATACTTTTTAATGCGCTTCAGCTTTTTCAACCCTCACGCAATACATGAGCGCAAGCCATGGATATAGCACTATAGGTGGAATAGAATATGATGGTGGGGTTTATGTGGAGAAGACAAAAAGGGAGAAAGTCTCACATCGACGCGGCTAATCAATGGGCTATGGAGATGCCCATCAATTGATGTCAATGCGAGGAGTAGGGATTGCATGCAACGGATGCACCAGAGCTATAAGTGTATGAAAGCTCACACTGAAAACTAAGTGGGTGTGCATCCAACTTGCTTGCTCATGAAGACCTAGGGCATTTGAGGAAGCCCATCGTTGGAATATACAAGCCAAGTTCTATAATGAAAAATTCCCACTAGTATATGAAAGTGACAACATAGGAGACTCTCTATATGAAGAACATAGTGCTACTTTGAAGCACAAGTGTGGTAAAAGGATAGTAACATTGCCCCTTTTCTTTTTTTGGGTGGGTTTCTTTGCCCCCCTTTTTTTATTTAGGCTTCTTTGGCCTTTCCTTTTTTTTCTTTTTTTTTCTTTTTTTTTCATGGGGCATGCTCTATAATGATGATCATCACACTTTTATTTACTTACAACTCAATATTACAACTTGATACTAGAACAAAGATATGACTCTATATGAATGCTTCCGGCGGTGTACCGGGATGTGCAATGATCTAGCATAGCAATGACATAAAAAAACGGACAAGCCATGAAAACATCATGCTAGCTATCTTACGATCATGCAAAGCAATATGACAATAAATGTTCAAGTCATGTATATGATGATGATGGAAGTTTCATGGCAGTATATCTCGGAATGGCTATGGAAATGCCATGATAGGTAGGTATGGTGGCTGTTTTGAGGAAGATATAAGGAGGCTTACATGTGATAGAGCATATCATATCACAGGGATTGGATGCACCGGGGAAGTTTGCACTAACTCTCGAGGTGAGAAAGGGCAATGCACGATACCGAAGAGGCTAGCAATGATGGAAAGGTAAAAGTGCGTATGATCCATGGACTCACATTAGTCATAAAGAAGTCATATACTTATTGCAAAAGTTTATTAGCCCTCGAAGCAAAGTACTACTACGCATGCCCCTAGGGGGATAGATTGGTAGGAAAAGACCATCGCTCGTCCCCGACCGCCACTCATAAGGAAGACAATCAAAGAAACACCCCATGCTTCAAATTTGTCACACAATGGTTACCATACGTGCATGCTATGGGACTTGCAAACATCAACACAAGTGTCTCTACAATCCACAACCACCCACTAGCATGACTCTAATATCACCATCTTTATATCGCAAAACTATTGCAAGGAATCAAACATATCATATTCAGCGATCTACAAGTTTATGTAGGATTTTATAACTAACCATGTGATTGACCAATTCCTGTCATCTCTCTAAATTGATATAAGTGAAGCAAGAGAGTTTAATTCTTTCTACAAAAGATATGCCCATGCTCTAACAAATATAAGTGAAGCTAAAGAGCATTCTACAAATGGTGGTTTTCTATGTGAAGAGAAACAGACAATCCAAACTTCAAATGATATAAGTGAAGCACATGAAGCATTCTATAAAGCCATACTCAAAAGATTTAAGTGAAGTGCAATGAGCATTCTATAAATTAACCAAGGACTATATCATACTAGCATGGTGCATAAAAGAAAAGTGAAAACTAAATGCAAAAGACGCTCCAAGACTTGCACATATCGCATGAACGAAGCGAATACGAAAACATACCGATACTTATTGAAGAAAGAGGGGATGCCTTCCGGGGCATCCCCAAGCTTAGACGCTTGAGTCTCCTTGAATATTTACTTGGGGTGCCTTCGGAATCCCCAAGCTTGAGCTCTTGGCTCTCTTTCTTTTCCTCATATCGATACCTTCTCGATCAAACACTTCATCCACACAAAACTTCAACAGAAAACTCGGTAAGATCCGTTAGTGTAATAAAGCAAATCACTACTCTAAGTACTGTTAAAAACCAATTCATATTTTGTTTTTGCATTGTGTATACTGTAATATAACTTTTTCATGGCTTAATCCACTGATAGAAATTGATAGTTCCATCAAAACAAGCAAACTATGCATCAAAAACAGAATCTGTCAAAAACAGAACAGTCTGTAGCAATCTGAACATTCACCATATTTATGTTAACCCAAAAATTATACAATAATTAGGAAAAATAAATAATTTGTACATAAAGACAATGCAAAAAGAATCATAACCGTTTGACGTTCCAGTAAGAAACGTAAAATCGCGCACTACAGCAAAAGTTTCTGTCCTGCACCGTACAAACCAACAAGCATTGTAAACATCCTAAAGGTAAACCTTGGCACATTATTTTTATAATACAATGGAATTGTACAAGGGGATAATTATTTTTGTTGAAAAGTTTCTGTAATCAAGATTCACAAAGTTTCCATGAGCATGAACAAAGTTCAAGGCTAGCTCCTACTTCAACAATGCTTGTCTATCTCACTTCGCTTTTCTTTTTGAAAAGTTTTTAGGTTCCCCTCTTTATTTTTTTTTGTTTTTAGAATATATAAAAGCACTCAACAGAAATAAATGACTCTCTAAAACTTCCAGGTTGTCTCCCTGGCAGCGCTTTCTTTAAAGCCATTAAGCTAGGCATATAATGCTCAAGTAATGGATCCACCCGGATCCCAAGGTATATCAAAGTCAATTTTAATTAACAATGATTTGTAATTTAGTAGTGAGCACAAAGTAACATATATCAATAAATGACGAAGTCTAACTCTCTTCCTATGCATCAGCATGTCATAAAAGAACAATTCATGCACACTAAGTAAAGACCAATGCATAGTATAAGCAGCTTCTTGCAATTTTATCATATTGGAAACATAGGGAGGTGGAGATATAGTTCCTCTCTCATAATAATTGCAAGTAGGAGAAGCAAGCACATGCATATTATATCTATCAAAATCATCATGTGCAACAGTAAAATGCAACCCATGAACATAATCCTTAATAAGCACAAACTTCTCTTATATAGTGTGGTAGGGAAAATTCAAAAATATAATAGGACTATCATGCGTGGGTGCAATAGCAACAATTTAATGTTTAACATAAGGAACTATAGCAAGTTCATGTCCATAAGCATCATTCATATTGGCATCTTGGCCAGAAGCATAACAAGCATCATCAAAAAGGGATATTTCAATAGAATCAACATGATCATAACAATCATCATAGCAATCATCATAGCAATCATCCTTCGGTAAGCACGAAGGGGAATTAAACAATGTATGAGTTGAAGAGTTACTCTCATTAGAAGGTGGGCACGGGTAGCTAACCCGCTCTTCCTCCTTTTGTTCTTCGCTCTCCTCATCATTTTTTTCATCCAATAAGCTCACAGTTTCATCAATTTCTTCTTCCATAGCTTCCTGCAAAATATTAGTCTCTTCTTGGACAGTGGAGACTTTCTCAATAAATGCATCAATATTGTAATTGTATTCATAATTTTTATAGCAATATCTAAGTATAGCAAAATTTTCAGGTCTATAAACTGAATCATCAAAATCATCAAACTCTTTAAACATAGATTCAATCTCATAAGCACCCATAAAAGCAACGAATTCTTCTATTTGTTCCACATCAAAGTAATCATATCTACCATTAACATAAGAAGCTAAGGTTTCACTATCATTGAATTTGCATGAAAAGGGAAGGTGTGGAGCCTTCATCCTAGGGCAACAAGTATAATCATGTATCAAGCATAGTTGACGAGCATACCAACGCAACATAGAAATTTGATCCCATAATATTTTCCCTTTTTGTGTCAAGCGATAATCCCTAAAGTATTCACGTTGATCCAACGTGTCTCCCATAATAAAGTTGAATGGGGTTTTCTCAGGATTATCAAAGTAGTACATAATTTCTGTCACATAACAAGCATCGAGGGTTTTAGGAGGTTCCCCATCTCCATGAGTAGCAAGTACACCTAATTTTTTGGTATTTCGTGTTCCATATCCATAACTAAAGATAGAGAACAACTAAGAACAACAAATAAAAATTACTTAGTGATAAAGCAAACAAGCACACACAAGAATATTCACCCCACACTATGACTCCCGGCAACGGCGCCAGAAAAAGGTCTTGCTGACTCGCAAGTATATGGGATAATTGTAGCCTATTTTGATAAGTAAGAGTGTCGAACCCAACGAGGAGCTAAAGGTAGAACAATATTCTCTCAAGTCCTATCTGCCACTGATACGACTCTACGCACACTTAGTGTTCGCTTTACCTAGAACAAGTATGAAACTAGAAGTACTTTGTAGGTGTTGTTGGATAGGTTTGCAAGATAATAAAGAACACGTAAATAAAAAGTAGGGGTTGTTTAGATAAATAAGCAATAAAGTAAATATAGTGAGTGTGGAAAAGTCGTGGTAGGAGTTGTGGAATTGTCCCTAAGCAATTGACTACATTACTAGACCGGTAATCACTATTGCAATTCTATTTTAGGGGGAGGCATAAGCTAACATACTTTCTCTTCTTGGATCATATGCACTTATGATTGGAACTCTAGCAAGCATCTGCAACTACTAAAGATCATTAAGGTAAAACCCAACCATAGCATTAAAGTATCAAGTCCCCTTTATCCCATACGCAAACAACCTACTTACTTGGGTATGTGCTTCTGTCACTCACGCCATCCACCATAAGCAAATCATAAACATATTGCAAACCCTACAGCAGGGATCCCTCAGGCTTGCCCGACACGGAGAGCACCATAGGACAGCACCAATAATAAAACATGCAACTCAAACCAATCATAGCAATTCATCAATCACCGATAGGACAACGAAAATCTACTCAGACATCATAGGATGGCAACACATTATTGAATAATAATATGAAGCATAAAGCACCATGTTCAAGTAGAGGGTACAACGGGTTTCGGGATAGTGGACTGCTGAATATAGAAGGGGGAAGGTGATGGAGATGTTGGTGAAGATGGTGGAGGTGTTGTTGAAGATCGTGGTGATGATGATGGCCCCCGGCAATGTTCCAGCGCCACCGGAAGCAAGGGGGAGAGAGGCCCCCTTCTTCTTCTTCTTCCTTGACCTCCCCCTAGATGGGAGAAGGGTTTCCCCTCTGGTCCTCGGCTCCCATGGCGTGGGAGGGGCGAGAGCCCCTCCGAGATTGGATCTATCTCTCTGTCTCTCTTTGTTTCTGCGTTCTCAGATCCTTCCCCTTCACCGTTTCTTTTAGATCCGGAGATCCATAACTCCGATTGGGGTGAATCTTTTGCCCAGATTTTCTCACAAAATTAGCTTTCTTGCGGCAAAAGAAGAGCGTCAACCGCCTTACGGGTGGCCCACAAAGGTGCCAGGCCCGCCCGGGGGGGGGGGGGCATGCCCCCTGTCTCGTGGCCACCTCGGGCACCGTTTCGCTTTGATTCTTCGAAAATCCCAAATATTCCAAAATAATTCTCCACCCGTTCTTATCCCATTTGGATTCCGTTTGATATTGGGTTTCTGCGAAACATAAAACACGCAACAAACAGGAACTGGCACCGGGCACTGGATCAATATGTTAGTCCCAAAATAGTATAAAAAGTTGCCAAAAGTATATGAAAGTTGAAGAATATTGGCATGGAACAATCAAAAATTATAGATACGATGGAGACGTATCAAGGGGTAGAGCCCCTCGCCCATCTCTCCTTTGTCTTGCTTCTGTCTTCCTCTTTCTTCTCCATCTTGCTTTCATGGCACCGATCAGGAGGTATTCTGCGGCCGAAAAGGGGAAGGCTCCTAGGGAGGGGCCCGATACTCTCCCACCGAAGAAGCGGCTACGCCTCCCTCACGACGCCGGCACGGGGCCAGAGGTGACCAGGCCTTGGCAGTCGAGGCCTCCGCCTGGCTTCCTTCTCCCCATATACGCCCGTGCTCAGGACGAAGGTGTGCGCCGTTGAGCGGTGCCCGACAATGATGGCAGGGCCGTCATTGCCCTGCCGACCGCCCCACGGACCCACGCTGAGGGTAGCTTGCGTGAGTTTGTGGTGTGGGCGGTGATGCCTCCCGACACCTGGATCTGACTCTCGCGGTTCTTCGCCAGCGAGCTGCCTCCGAGGGGGCCGGTTGAGCTGTGGCTGCAGCACGCTGGGTGCTGCAGCTTGGCCACCGGAGCTGAAGTCAAGGTGGTGCCCCTGGAGATGTCTTCATGACGTGAGGATGGGGTGAGGTCGCCCGGGCTTGCCACGCAGAGGGAGCCCTGGCGATCCACTTCGAGTATGACGGTGCGGCCACTCTGTTTTTCAAGGTCTTCAATGAGGAGGGCGAATGGCTAGAATGCTGCCCCGGAGGAGATAGCCCGAGGGACGCTGTAGCGGGTGCCAGGCCTGCTGCTGTCCTCCTTGGCGCTTCGTCCGGCAGTAGCGACAATTCCTGGGAATACAGTGACTCTCCTGAGCCCAGTGATACTCCGGAGTCGAGGCCGAAGTACGGCCACGGCTGCCACCCGGTGTTGCCAGTGATCCCATAGGGCTTACTAGCTGATTTCCCTGCACGGAATGGAGATCAGCCCCCGTGGGGTTTGTAAAGGTCGGAATGTACTTAATATCGGCGTTGCTTCTTTTGATTTTTTGATGAACTCGCGTATCTGAAAGCACAAGTGCTCCCTAGGTGGTTTTGGTAATTAATGTCAACATATCTCTTGTTCGACTAACACCTTTATCTAGCATGTTTCAGATAAGTTCAACAATGGAGTGGCATGGACTAAAGGATGTGGGGACTCCTTCAAGATGCTCAGGACAAAGGATTGGCTCAAGCTTCAAGCTCAAGACTCTTCATTTTATTAGTGGTCCAAGATCACATTGACTCTATAGGAAAAGCCAATATTATCAAGGAGGGATGAGGTGTTGCTTAATGAGCCTCTTGCTTCATGTGCTTAGTGATATGCTCCAAAACCCTCAGCTACTTTCCCACTTCCACAAATGACCTAAACCCAAAGCCAAAATCAGTCACACCGATTATCCCTATCCGACGCAACCGATTCCAAAGGTCATAGCCACTGCCACAAACCCTAAGCAAATCGGTCTTACCGATAGGGATCTCGGTCTCACCGAGATGGGATTGTAATCTCTCTGTGTATGTCCATTATCAAAATCGGTCTCACCGAGTTTGAGCAATCGGCACTACCGAGATTACAATGCAAACTCTCTGGTTAACTTATTACCAAAATCGGTCCCACCGAGTTTGTGTAATCGGTCAAACCAAGTTTGCCTGACCAACTCTCTGGAAAGCTTATTACCAAAATCGGTCTCACCAAGTTTGTGTAATCGGTCTTACCGAGATCATGTTATGCCCTAACCCTAACCATATCGGTCTCACCGAGATGCATGTCAGTCCCACCGAAAATCCTAACGGTCACATTATTTGCTAAATCGGTCTGACCGAGTTTAACGATTCGGTCCCACCGAGTTTGGTAGATTGTGTGTAACGGTTAGATTTTGTGTGGAGGCTATATATACCCCTCCACCTCCTCTTCATTTATGGAGAGAGCCATCAGAACGAACATACACTTCCAACTTATCATTTCTGAGAGAGAACTACCTACTCATGTGTTGAGGCCAAGATATTCTATTCCTACCATATGAATCTTGATCTCTAGCCTTCCCCAAGTTGCTTTCCACTCAAATCTTCTTTCCACCAGATCCAAAACCTATGAGAGAGAGTTGAGTGTTGGGGAGACTATCATTTGAAGCACAAGAGCAAGGAGTTCATCATCAACGCACCATTTGTTACTTCTTGGAGAGTGGTGTCTCCTAGATTGGCTAGGTGTCACTTGGGAGCCTCCGACAAGATTGTGGAGTTGAACCAAGGAGTTTGTAAGGGCAAGGAGATCGCCTACTTCGTGAAGATCTACCACTAGTGAGGCAAGTCCTTCGTGGGCGACGGCCATGGTGGGATAGACAAGGTTGCTTCTTCGTGGACCCCTCGTGGGTGGAGCCCTCCGTGGACTCGCGCAACCGTTACCCTTCGTGGGTTGAAGTCTCCATCAACGTGGATGTACGATAGCACCACCTATCGGAACCACGCCAAAAACATCCGTGTCTCCAATTGCGTTTGAATCCTCAAAACCCTTCCCTTTACTTTCTTGCAAATTGCATGCTTTACTTTCCGCTGCTCATATACTCTTTGCATGCATGCTTTATATGTATTGTGAATGTTGAAATTGTGCCTAATCTCCACTTAAACTTAAAGAATCTTAAAAACTGCAACTTTGGTACTTAGTGTCTAATCACCCCCCCTCTAGACACCTCTTTTCAAGGTCCTACAAGTGGTATTAGAGCCAGGTTTCCATTGCTGTGGTTTAATCACCGTTGGAGGAAGATGGATGAGTCTACTATTGGGAGTCTTAGACATAAAGTGCCTATTCTTGATGGAGAGTATTTTCATGAGTGGAAAAATGAGATGCTTGTTATTTTCAATCAATATCATTTGAACAAGTACATTGCTAGCCCTTGTGCACCTTGTGTTGATCCTATGCATCCTACCCATGATGAGTCAATTGACAAGATTAGGAATCTTAGAACTGCCGAACTTATCATTAGAGGATTGCCTAGAAACTTGATTGGATGTTTGCCTGCTTTCAAGTGTCCTACACCATATGGAAATTTCTTGAGGAATGATTTCCAGATTATTCCTTGAAAAATCTTGATGAAATTCTTCATAAGTCTATTGCCTTGAGTAAGATGAATACTAGTGATCCTATGTTTGGTGATCGTCTATTTGAGCTTACAAACCTCATGCGTGCCAAAGGAAATGTTGGTATTATTAGTGATATTATTTCCGAAGCTATAAAAATTCATAAGCAAGATCATTGTCAAACTCACTCTAATGAATCACCCTCTCTAGGACTTGATCCACCACATGACGATGTTGAACATGGATACTATGATGAGGATGATGATAGTGACTTTGATCTTGATGATGCAATGAGACATTTTGGTCTTATGGCAAATCTTCGGGGATATATGTCAGGAGGAAAGGAATGATTTCTTGATAGTGGATGTACCGATCACATGACCAGAGATGAAGACATGTTTCGTGAGCTTGCTGATAATGATAGTCCTCGAAAGTATGTCACTTTCGGTGACAACTCAAAGGGTAAGGTGGTTGGCCTCGGTAAGGTGGCCATATCACATGATAGCTCCATACAAAATGTTATGCTCGTTGAATCTCTTGGATACAACTTACTTTCAGTATCTAGACTTGCTGATTTTGGTTTCAATGTTCTATTTACTGAAGTAGATTGCCAAGTGTTTCGTCGAGACAATCATAAAATGGTCTTTACCGGTGTGCGTAGAGGTGATCTATACATTGTTGATTTCACTAAAAAGGCTCAACCTAAAACTTGCTTCATTGCTAAATCCTCAAAAGGTTGGTTATGGCATAGAAGACTAGGTATGTTGGTATGCGAAACCTTGACAAGCTTATAAAAGGAAATCATATCCTTGGAGTTAACGATGTCATATTTGATAAGGATAGACTTTGTAGTGCTTGTCAAGCAGGTAAACAGGTTGGAGGAAGGCATCCCGTGAAGAACATCATGACCACAAGGAGACCACTCGAGCTACTTCACATGGATCTTTTTGGTCCCAACTCTTACAAGAGTCTCGGTGGAAATTCTTTTGGTCTAGTTATAGTTGATGATTTTTCAAGATTTACGTGGGTGTTCTTTCTCGACGATAAATCGCGGGTCCAAAAGATCTTGAAAAACTTAGCTAGGAAGGCCCAAAATCAATTTGAAGTAAAGATCAAGAAGGTTCGCAGCGACAACGGAATGGAGTTCAAGAACGCAAATGTGGACACCTTTCTTGATGAAGAAGGGATTTCACACGAGTTCTCGGCTACATACACAACTCAACAAAACGGAGTTGTTGAGAGGAAGAACCGGACGCTCATTGAAATGGCGAGAACGATGCTTGATGAGTACAAGACAACGAAGCACTTTTGGGAAGAAGCGGTTGAGACAGCTTGTCATGCAACAAATCGCTTGTATCTTCACAAGCTACTCGGCAAGACAGCATACGAGCTCCTCACCGGTAACAAACCCCAAGTTGGATACTTTCGAGTATTCGGCTCAAAGTGCTACATTCTTGATAAGCATCATCGCTCTAAATTTGCTCCTAAGTCTCATGAAGGTTTCCTACTAGGTTATGGCTCAAACTCTCACACTTACCGTGTCTACAACAATTTCACCCGAAAGGTTGAAGAAATGGTAGATGTGAAGTTTGATGAATTTAACGGCTCGCAAGTAGAGCAATTGCCAATTGATGTAGGAGACAAAGATCCTTCGGAAGCAATTCAAGACTTGGCTATTGGCAAGGTTCGTCCAACGGAGGTGAAGGAGAGTACCTTGTCCGTCCAAGTGGAAGCTTCAACTTCACGACAAGGTGAACCAAGAGTTGATATGGAAGCATCCACAAGTGGGACACACCAAGATGAAGAAAACGAGGAAGTGCATCAAGATGAACGTCAACAACCTCCTTCTCCACCACGACAAGAGAACGGCAACGCCGACAATGAAGAAGGCCAAGAAGAAGAACAAGATGAAGAATAAGTTCAATGAAGACCCAAGCAAAAGCTTTCACGAGTTCGAGCAAGAGTTGCTAAAGATCATCCCGTCGAGCAAATCTACAATGACATTCAAACCGGGAGAATCACTCGCTCTAAAACTCGTTTAGCTAACTTTTGTGAAAACTATTCTTTCATCTCTAGCATTGAACCTATGAAGGTTGAAGAAGCATTGGAAGATCCGGATTGGATAAATGCCATGCATGAAGAGCTACATAACTTTGAGAGGAACCAAGTTTGGACATTGGTTGAGAAGCCCGACAATAACCACAACGTCATCGGAACCAAATGGGTGTTTCGCAACAAGCAAGATGAAGATGGACAAGTAGTTCGCAACAAAGCACGTCTCGTCGCCCAAGGCTACACACAAGTCGAAGGTATGGACTATGGTGAGACTTACGCCCCCGTTGCTAGACTTGAGTCCATTCGCATCTTACTTGCCTATGCTAATCATCATGATATCACCTTGTACCAAATGGACATTAAAAGTAATTTTCTAAATGGTGAAATAGAGGAGGAAGTTTATGTTAAGCAACCTCCCGGCTTTGTCAATCCTAAGAAACCCAATCATGTTTACAAACTTCACAAAGCTCTTTATGGTCTTAACCAAGCTCCTAGAGCATGGTATAAATGCTTGACCAAGTTTCTTATTGAAAAAGGCTTTGAAATTGGGAAAATTGATTCTACTCTTTTTACTAAAAGTGTTAATGGAGAACTATTTGTGTGCCAAATTTATGTTGATGATATTATATTTGGTTCGACTAACCCTCATTTTAGTGAAAAGTTTGGGAAGCTAATGTCGGAGAAGTTTGAGATGTCTATGATGAGTGAACTCAAATTCTTTCTTGGGCTGCAAATCAAGCAAACTAAGGAAGGTACCTTTGTTTCTCAAACGAAGTACACTGTAACACCCCGGGTTCGATGCGCCAGGTGTCTGCCAGTTATTCGCCGTCCTTGCCATGTCTTGTGCTTGCGTGTTGCATTTTGCCATGTCATCATCTGCATTTCATATCATGTCATCATGTGCATCGCATTGGCATACGTGTTCGTCTCTTGCATCCGAGCTTTTTCCCCGTTGTCCATTTTGCAATCCGACACTCCTATGTTCCCTGGCGCCCCCTTTTGCCTCTTTTTGTGTGCAGGTGTTAAACGTTCTCGGAATGGCCCGAGGTTTGCCAAGCGGCCTTGGTATAGCACCGGTAGACCGCCTGTCAAGTTTCGTGCCATTTGGAGGTCGTTTGATGCTCCAACGGTTAACCGGTAACCGCAAAGGCCTCTTTTGTGTTGCAGCCCAACACCCCTCCGCCCAATAACCCAGCCAAACCCCCTCCATGCTCTCGGTCGTTCGATCATGATCGTGTGGGCGAAAACTGCTCCCCATTTGGACTGTCCTAGCTCCCTCTACCTATAAAAAGGTCCTCCCCCTCCATTTTTCGCGGATGAATCCCCCCTAACCCTAGATCCACCTCCTCTGCGCCGCCGGACACGTCCGGACGACGCCGGACACGTCCGCCCGCCGCCGCCCGGCCAACCGGAACCTGCCACGTGACACTTCGCCGCCGCCCACCGCCGCGGCCAGCCAGGCCCATCGTGGGCCCACGCAAGCCCGCGCGCCGCCGCCGCTCAGCCCGAGAGCGCCGCCCTGCGCCTCCCTTCGACCTCGCCGCCGGCCACCGAGCGCCGCCACCGGAGTGCGCCCCGCCGCCCGCCAGTGCGCTGCCGCCCGGTCCCGCCATTGCCGGACCCCGCCCTCCAGCGCCGCCGCCCGCTCGGCCCCGCGCCGCCGCGCCCGTCCCCTCCTTCTCGCCCCGGTCGCCGCCTCCGCTGGACCTTGCCGCTCTGGTCGCCGCCCGCCATCGTCGCTCCGGCCACCGTGCCCCTGCCCCGTCGCCGAGCTCCTCCCGCCGGCACCCCGCGCCTCCCTGCGCCTCCACCTCGCCGGAGCCACTCGCCGCATTGTCGGAAGTTCACCGGAGCCGCCCTTCCCCGCTGCTCCGGCCGCCTTCTCCCTCCTCTCCGACGTCTTCTCCGGCGAGATCCTGCGCCGCCTCGTGATGCGTACCCGGTCAACCCTAGATCCGGGATGGTAATTTCTGCTAAGTCCCCGAAACCCCTGATATTCTGGTGCCATGTTTGACCTGCTGTAACTTCATGTGTGCTACTCCGTTTTGTGCGTGTAATATTTCAAAATGTTCATCATGAGATGCTCTACATTTCATTCCATTGTGCCATGTTTGTTTGAGTCCATCTTGATGCCCTAATCGTCGTTGCAAGAGTGCTATATGATGTTAACCTGCTGAAACTGTTATAACTTGCGGTTTTGTCTTTTTCATTGCATTTTGTGTGTGCATCCTATGAGTTTGATGTCTACATGTGTTTTGTGCTACATCATGCCATCTTTATAGTGGTGCCATCCATGTATTTTTGTGACTCTTGTAGTGAGTGCATCAAGCTTGTTAAGTAGGGTACTTGCTGTTACTGTTTTGCTAGGCTGAATCTGCTATATCATGTTGCTATGTTAACCTGCTTCTACAAGTCATTCTATGCATAATCTGAAGATGTTCACTAAGGATGTTTTGTTATGAATGTCATGCTCTATCCATTCATGCCCCTGGTTGCATTTATAGCCTCCGTAACTTGTTGTTATCTTGCTCCAAACTTGCTAAATAATGTTGCTGTCAGCCTATTAACATTAAGGTCATTTTTGCCATGTGTTTTGCTAGTGATCCATGCACCCTATGAACTTGTTGTTGCCATGCATAACTTCATAAACATGTCTTCTTACTGTTGGTTGCCTTGTCATGCCATGTATTGCTCTGTGGTGAGTGGTTCAAGCTCACCAACATGCTTATTGTTTTCCTGCCATGTATGAATCTGTCATATCTTTTGCCATGTTTACATGGGTGCCATCATATTTTTTGTGCCCTTTTGGCTCATGGTCAGTAAAGGACTTTCGTTATATGCAATTAGTAGATTCATGCCATGCCTTTGTTTGCCATGATAAGTTTCTGTAACATGTTTTTTGATAGCTCTAAACATTGCAACCTGATGTTATTTCTACTGAGTCCTTTTGAGCATGTTAGGGTGCTGTAGCATGTTGTTTTGATGCTTGTAAGATGCCTAGTTGCTGTTTTGGACAGCTTGTCCTTTAAACGTGTATAGAGTGTATGTTGAATCGTTGCTCCATTTTGAGTGTGCTCTATATGAAACTTGCTTAGAATTGCATGTAGTTTCATATTATCATGTTGCATCATTGTTTTGAAGTGTTTGCTTGATGTTTGGATGCATTAGCATCAATGCCATGCTTACCTTGTTTTGCTCATATCTTCTAGGCCGTAGCTCCGAACCAAATGAACTTTACATGTAACTTGACTATAATTTCGTGTAGATTCTCTTGGTGCTCTTTAACTTGCTGGTTAAGAACTTGAACATAAGGTTTATTCAGCTCTGGACCAACTTTGAAACTTGCATATGAGGATTTATCGGAATTGTTCTATGTTGTTTCCGGCCTCATTTAACCTTGCTTTGATGTGTTGTTCTTGTTTGCATCATCTCTTGCCATGAGTAGCCTCATCTAGCTTTGTCATGCATCATGCTTGGTTGTGCATCATGCCATGTTTATGTGTGGTGTGTTTACCATGTTGTGTGCTTCTTCTCGATAGTTCCCATTTTGTTGCGATCGTGAGGATTCGGTCGTCTACGCTTGGTTCGTCTTCGTGGCTTCATCTTCTTCATGGACTCGTTCTACTTCCTTGCGGGATTTCAGGCAAGATGATCGTCACCTTGGATCTCACTACTATCATTGCTATGCTAGTTGCCTCGTTCTATCGCTATGCTGTGCTACCTATCACTTGTTTACCATGCCTCCCAAATTGCCATGTCAGCCTCTAACCTTTTCACCCTTCCCAGCAAACCATTGCTTGGCTATGTTACCGCTTTTGCTCAGCCCCTCTTATAGCGTTGCTAGTTGCAGGTGAAGTTGAAGATTGCTCCATGGTGGACAGGATTATGTTGGGATATCACAATATCTCTTATTTAATTAATGCATCTATATACTTGGTAAAGGGTGGAAGGCTCGGCCTTATGCTTGGTGTTTTGTTCCACTCTTGCCACCCTAGTTTCCGTCATACCGGTGTTATGTTCCCGAATTTGGCGTTCCTTACGCGGTTGGGTGATTTATGGGACTCCCTTGACAGTTCGCTTTGAATAAAACTCCTACAGCAAGGCCCAACCTTGGTTTTACCATTTGCCTCACCACCACCTATACCCTTCCCTTGGGTCGGCCAACCCGAGGGTCATCTTTATTTTAGCCCCCCCCGGGCCAGTGCTTGTCTAAGTGCTGGTCCAAACCAGAGCCACTTGCAGCGCCACCTCGGGGAAACTTGAGGTCTGGTTTTAGTTGTACGTAGTGTTCATCCGGTGTTGCCCTGAGAACGAGATATGTGCAGCTCCTATCAGGATTGTCGGCGCATCGGGCGGTCTTGCTGGACTTGTTTTACCATAGTCGAAATGTCTTGTAAACCGGGATACCGAGACTGATCGGTTCTTCCTGGGAGAAGGAATACCTTCGTTGATCGCGAGAGCTTATCATGGGCTAAGTTGGGACACCCCTGTAGGGTTATAAACTTTCGAAAGCCGTGCCCGCGGTTATGTGGCAGATGGGAATTTGTTAATGTCTGGTTGTAGATAACTTGACACCAGATCCGAATTAAAACGCATCAACCGCGTGTGTAGTCGTGATGGTCTCTTCTCGGCGGAGTCCGGGAAGTGAACACGGTTTTGGGTTTTGTTTGACGTAAGTAGGAGTTCGGGATCACCTCTTGATCATTGCTAGCTTCACGACTGTTCCTTTGCTTCTCTTCTCGCTCTTATTTGCGTATGTTAGCCAACATATCATGCTTAGTCGCTGCGACAACCTCACCACTTTACCCCTTCCTTTCCCATTAAGCTTTGCTAGTCTTGGTACCCATGGTAATGGGATTGCTGAGTCCTCGTGGCTCACAGATTACTACAACAACAGTTGCAGGTACAGGTTATGCGATGATCATGACGCGAGAGCGATGTTTGCTTGTTTTGGAGTTCTTCTTCTGCTTCATCTTCGATCAGGGGATAGGTTCCAGGCCGGCAGCCTGGGCTAGCAGGGTGGATGTCGTTTGAGTTTCTGTTTGTCTTTCATCCGTAGTCGGATGGTACTCTTATGTAAGATGATGGTGTATTCGTGTGGCATTGTATGCCTTATGTATGTATCCTTATCTATTATGTAATGTTGATGTAATGATATCCACCTTGCAAAAGCGTCTTCAAGATGCGCTTCTATCCTTGTTGGGACCTTCGAGTTCCTTTAGGATAGGGTCGCATCTTGGGTGTGACAAGTTGGTATCACAGCCTCGACGGACCATAGGAGCCCCCTTGATTGATCGTGTAGTTTGGCCATTGTCGAGTCTAGAAGAAATCTGTTTTCGGAGTCTAATTATATCGGAGAGTAGGAATTCTTTTTACTCCTCAGCCCCTTCGTCGCTCTGGTGAGGAATCTTGACATAGGTGTTTTGACTTACTCCTCTTCCCCTTCAAACTTCTTTTAGGATCACGCAGTTGGTTTTCCGATTGTTGGTTCTCAGCTCTTTTTATCCGGTGCATCCTCTCGTCAAGGCGGTTCGACTCTCTTTGTTTTTGCAAGTTCAATCCTCAGTTCTTTCTCATCAACGTTGTTTTCCCCATCCGAAGTTGTCTTTCTTTTTCCCACCCACCCTCCCTTTTTCTTCTCGAAGCCGGAGTCCGTAATCGAGTATCCATCCTACTCGTGCGAAGTCTTTGCCGTCTTTCCTCAATTATTTCAACCGGTGTTTTCTCTTCAAGATATTCATCGGTTCCCACTTCCAAGTTGCCTTTGTTTTTCCTACCCTCCCACCCTCTTCTTCCCGGAGCTTGAGTCTCTTTCGAGCATCAATTTAATTCGTGCTGAGCCTCTTCAGTTGTCCATCAATTGTTTCAACCGGTGAATTCTCGTTTTGTTCGACTTTCTTCATCTCTTTTCTTCTCCGGTGGATACAATTCAAGTTTTTTTTCGGGTTGATCATATTCTTTCCCATAGCTCAAGTGTTTTCCCTGCTCGTTCGCCTCTCGCCAGTTTTTTCCTTCCGGAGTGCTCAAGACATCTCAGGAGATTCGTCGGTGTTGAAATTAATTCGAGGTTGTCACCTCATTCAAATATTTCAATTGTTCCGGTGCATCATCTATCTCTTCAACAATCCTTGCCAACGGTGTTTTCTCTTCAGTGGGCCCTAGCCCACAGGTCTTTTCCCAGGATCTTACCTGACTCTTCTAATTATTTCGGGGTTATTCTCAAATTCTTTTTCAACGGTGACGTAAGAATGAATTTCATCAGTCACATGCCTTTTCCAAGATCGATTTCGAATCATTTCATTGTTGGCTCAACCTCTTCACTTTTCATTCTCCCAGAGTATCTTAGTAATTTTTGTGGTGTTTCTCGTCATCATTTGAAGACCGAAGAAGAGTTTTTTTCCTCGAAATCTTGTCTCTTCTCCCGAAGTTTCGTGGTTCTAGTTTCATGCTACCATCTCGAATTATTCCATTTGTCAGATATTCCTTTTCTAAACCATCCGGAGCATGTCAGAAGTTGTTTTTCCATTTCTTTTAACCGGAGGCATCATTCCAGCTACCATTATCCAATTATCCCGGTGCTTCGTTCAAGTGTTCTTTAATCAGCTCATGAGCTCTTTGTTCTTTTGCATCTAAATCCCCTCTAGCATATTGGTTCTTCTAATTCTTCCCGGTGATTCATTCTATTTCGTCATTCAATTTTCGAATTCTTACGGTGGTTCGTTCAAGATTCTTTTTCCTTGATTATCTTTTTAATCCATTCGTTCTTTCCAATCATATCGGTGGTTTAGTAAGACCTTCTCAAGTTCACGATATGCCACTTCTCAATCCTTTTCAAGAAGAATAAGTAGTATGCAAAATCCATTGTGTGTCATCAATTCAATTTGATGAAGGATAAGCATAAAATAAATATTATTCTTCTTCATCCAAGTGAGTAATCCCTTTTCTTCGGAGTTTGTTCTTGGTGAATAAATTCTTGTTCCAAGTCTTTTCATCTTTTCTTTTCCGGAGTTCAATTTCCTCGGCCATGTCGTCGAAACCCCCATATAAATCATTGCAAGCCTTAATCTTATTCTTTCATCCTTCATTCTATCTCGTCATCATTTTTGTCACCGGAGTTCTTCATGGTGGTTCTTCATGATTTAATTCATTCTTCAAGAGTTCATCAAGATTTTGTTGGTGATGTTCAAGTATCTTTTCTTCTCGCATCTCGAAGTGCAATTAATCTTCGTATTATTTTGAAATGGAGTTTTTCATTTCTTTGCTCTTCTCAGCTATCCAATCATTTCCGTTTGTGGACGGTTATCACCTTATGATCTCGATATGTTACCTATAAGACCACAACAAGCTTATTCTTTTCGTTGTTGATTTTTCAACAACTCCGTTTAAACCTTCCTTCTAAAGATGCTCTCAATTTCATTCGTGGCACAAGTTGTCATTTTCTTCTCCGTTCTTTTCATTCAACTCTTTCAATTCTTTCCGGAGGTTTTGTGTCATGTCTTCATCAAGTATCATTCCATCCTCTCAAGCTCGTGTTCTATTCCTCCATGTTTCAGCCGGAGTGCTGCCTAAATCCTTTCAGTCTTATTCGTTTCTTATCTCGTTCTAACCGGAGTAGTTTCATAGTCTACCTGATTCCGTGAGCTTTCGATTCTCGTCATTCTCGTCGCTCCTCTCTTCTTCTCGAGGGCTCTTGATTCTTTGCTTCTTCTCTTGAGTTCTTGTTTAACCTCATCCCTTTTCCCCTCCGTCTCGGTTCTAAGATCTCGGGACCAGATCTCTTGTTAGTGGAGGAGAGTTGTAACGCCCCGGATTTGATGCGCCAGGTGTCTGCTAGTTATTCGCCGTCCTTGCCATGTCTTGTGCTTGCGTGTTGCATTTTGCCATGTCATCATCTGCATTTCATATCATGTCATCATGTGCATCGCATTGGCATACGTGTTCGTCTCTTGCATCCGAGCTTTTTCCCCGTTATCCGTTTTGCAATGCGACACTCCTATGTTCCTCGGCGCCCCCTTTTGCCTCTTTTCGTGTGCGGGTGTTAAACGTTCTCGGAATGGCCCGAGGTTTGCCAAGCGGCCTTGGTATAGCACTGGTAGACCGCCTGACAAGTTTCGTGCCATTTGGAGGTCGTTTGATGCTCCAATGGTTAACCGGGTAACCGCAAAGGCCTCTTTTGTGTTGCAGCCAAACACCCCTCCAAAGTGGCCCAATAACCCATCCAAACCCCCTCCATTCTCTCGGTCATTCGATCACGATCGTGTGGGCGAAAACCGCTCCCCATTTGGACTCTCCTAGCTCCCTCTACCTATAAAAAGGTACTCCCCCTCCATTTTTCGCGGATGAATCCCCCCTAACCCTAGATCCACCTCCTCTGCGCCGCCGGACATGTCCGCCCGCCGCTGCCCGGCCAATCGGAAGCTGCCACGTGACTCTTCGCCGCCGCCCACCGCCGCGGCCCGCCAGGCCCATCACGGGCCCGCGTGAGCCCGCGCGCCGCCGCCGCTCAGCCCGAGCGCGCCGCCCTGCGCCTTCCTTCGACCCCGCCGCCAGCCACCGAGCGCCGCCGCCGGAGTGCGCCCCGCCGCCCACCGGTGCGCTGCCGCCCGGCCCCGCCATCGCCGGACCCGCCCTCCAGCGCCGCCGCCCGCTCGGCCCCGTGCCGCCGCGCCCGTCCCGCTCCTCGTCGCCCCGGTCGCCGCCTCCACTGGACCTCGCCGCTCTGGTCACCGCCCGCCATCGTCGCTCTGGCTACCGCGCCCCTGCCCCGTCGCTGGAGGTCCTCCCGCCGGCACCCCACACCTCCCTGCGCCTCCACCTCGCCGGAGCCCCTCGCCGCCTCGCCGGAAGTTCGCCGCCGCCGCCGTTCCCCGCTGCTCCGGCCGCCTTCCCCCTCCTCTCCGACGTCTTCTCCGGCAAGATCCGCCGCTGCCTCGTGATGCGTGCCCGGTCAACCCTAGATCTGGGATGGTAATTTCTGCCGAGTCCCTGAAACCCCTAATATTCTGGTGCCATGTTTGACCTGCTGTAACTTCATGTGTGCTACTCCATTTTGTGCGTGTAATATATCAAAATGTTCATCATGAGATGCTCTACATTTCATTCCATTGTGCCATGTTTGTTTGAGTCCATCTTGATGCCCTAACCATCATTGCAATAGTGCTATATGATGTTAACCTGCTGAAACTGTTATAACTTGCGGTTTTGTCTTTTTCATTGTATTTTGTGTGTGCATCCTATGAGTTTGATGTCTACATGTGTTTTGTGCTACATCATGCCGTATTTACAGTGGTGCCGTCCATGTATTTTTGTGAATCTTGTAGTGAGTGCATCAAGCTTGTTAAGTAGGGTACTTGCTGTTACTGTTTTGCTAGGCTGAATCTGCTATATCATGTTGCTATGTTAACCTGCTGCTACAAGTCATTCTTTGCATAATCTGAAGATGTTCACTAAGGATGTTTTGTTATAAATGTCATGCTCTATCCATTCATGCCCCTGGTTGAATTTATATCCTGCCGTAACTTGTTGTTATCTTGCTCCAAACTTGCTAAATAATGTTGCTGTCAGCCTGTTAACATTAAGGTCATTTTTGCCATGCGTTTTGCTAGTGATCCATGCACCCTATGAACTTTCTGTTGCCATGCATAGCTTCATAAACATGTCTTCTTACTGTTGGTTGCCTTGTCATGCCATGTAATGCTCTGTGGTGAGTTGTTTAAGCTCACCAACATGCTTACTTATTGTTGTTCCTGCCATGTATGAATCTGTCATATCTTTTGCCATGTTTACATGGGTGCCATCATATTTTCTGTGCCCTTTTGGCTCATGGTGAGTAAAGGACTTTCGTTATATGCAATTAGTAGATTCATGCCATGCCTTTGTTTGCCATGATAAGTTTCTATAACATGTTTGTTGATAGCTCTAAACATTGCAACCTAATGTTATTTCTGCAAGTCTGAAACTGTTATTATTTACAATCTTGCCATGTCCTTTTGAGCATGTTATGGTGTTTTCTGGAGATAGCTCAGTGTTCATGTTTTGTCATGCTCTACCTATACTTCACGTCCCTGCCTTTTGTTATCATGTTAGAGTGCTGTAGCATGTTGTTTTCATGCTTGTAAGATGCCTAGTTGCTGTTTTGGACAGCTTGTCCTTTAAACGTGTATAGAGTGTATGTTGAATCGTTGCTCCATTTTGAGTGTGCTCTATATGAAACTTGCTTAGAATTGCATGTAGTTTCATATTATCATGTTGCATCCTTGTTTTGAGGTGTTTTCTTGATGTTCGGATGCATTAGCATCAATGCCATGCTTAACTTGTTTTGCTCATATCTTCTAGGCCGTAGCTCCGAACCAAATGAACTTTACATGTAACTTGACTAGAATTTCATGTAGATTCTCTTGGTGCTATTTAACTTGCTGGTTAAGAACTTGAACATAAGGTTTATTCAGATCTGGACCAACTTGAAAACTTGCATATGAGGATTTACCGGAATTGTTCTATGTTGTTTCCGGCCTAATTTAACCTTGCTTTGATGTGTTGTTCTTGTTTGCATCATCTCTTGCCATGAGTAGCCCCATCTAGATTTGTCATGCATCATGATTGGTTGTGCATCATGCCATGTTTATGTGTGGTGTGTTTACCATGTTGTGTGCTTCTTCTTGATAGTTCCCGTTTCGTTGAGATCGTGAGGATTCGTTCGTCTACGCTTGGTTCGTCTTCGTGGCTTCATCTTCTTCATGGACTCGTTCTTATTCCTTGCGGGATTTCAGGCAAGATGACCGTCACCTTGGATCTCACTACTATCATTGCTATGCTAGTTGCCTCGTTCTATCGCTATGCTGCGCTACCTATCACTTGTTTACCATGCCTCCCAAATTGCCATGTCAGCCTCTAACCTTTTCACCCTTCCCAGCAAACCGTTGCTTGGCTATGTAACTGCTTTCGCTCAGCCCCTCTTATAGCGTTGCTGGTTGCAGGTGAAGTTGAAGATTGCTCCATGGTGGACAGGATTATGTTGGGATATCACAATATCTCTTATTTAATTAATGCATCTATATACTTGGTAAAGGGTGGAAGGCTCGGCCTTATGCCTGGTGTTTGGTTCCACTCTTGCCACCCTAGTTTCCGTCATACCGGTGTTATGTTCCTGGATTTTGTGTTCCTTACGCGGTTGGGTGATTTATGGGACCCCCTTGACAGTTCGCTTTGAATAAAACTCCTCCAGCAAGGCCCAACCTTGGTTTTACCATTTGCCTCACCACCACCTATACCCTTCCCTTGGGTCGGCCAACCCGAGGGTCATCTTTATTTTAGCCCCCCCGGGCCAGTGCTTGTCTAAGTGCTGGTCCGAACCAGAGCCACTTGCAGCGCCACCTCAGGGAAACTTGAGGTCTGGTTTTAGTTGTACGTTGTGTTCATCCAGTGTTTCCCTGAGAACGAGATATGTGCAGCTCCTATCGGGAATTTCGGCTCATCGAGCGGTCTTGCTGGACTTGTTTTACCATTGTCAAAATGTCTTGTAAACCGGGATTCCGTGACTGATCGGGTCTTCCTGGGAGAAGGAATATCCTTCTTTGATCGCGAGAGCTTATCATGAGCTAAGTTGGGACACCCCTGCAGGGTTATAAACTTTCGAAAGCCGTGCCCACGGTTATGTGGCAGATGGGAATTTGTTAATGTCCGGTTGTAGATAACTTGACACCAGATCCGAATTAAAACGCATCAACCGCGTGTGTAGCCGTGATGGCCTCTTCTCGGCGGAGTCCGGGAAGTGAACATGGTTTTGGGTTATGTTTGACTTAAGTAGGAGTTTAGGATCACCTCTTGATCATTGCTCTTCACGACCGTTCCTTTGCTTCTCTTCTCGCTCTTATTTGCATATGTTAACCAACATATCATGCTTAGTCGCTGTGGCAACCTCACCACTTTACCCCTTCCTTTCCCATTAAGCTTTCTAGTCTTGATACCCATGGTAATGGGATTGCTGAGTCCTCGTGGCTCACAGATTACTACAACAACAGTTGCAGGTACAGGTTATGCGATGATCATGATGCGAGAGCGATGTTTGCTTGTTTTGGAGTTCTTCTGCTTCATCTTCGATCAGGGGATAGGTTCCAGGTCGGCAGCCTGGGCTAGCAGGGTGGATGTCGTTTGAGTTTCTGTTTGTGTTTCATCCGTAGTCGGATGGTACTCTTATGTAAGATGATGGTGTATTCGTGTGGCATTGTATGCCTTATGTATATATCCCTATCTATTATGTAATGTTGATGTAATGATATCCACCTTGCAAAAGTGTCTTCAAGATGCGCTTCTATCCTTGTTGGGACCTTCGAGTTCCTTTAGGATAGGGTCGCATCTTGGGCGTGACAAGTAGTTCAATATGCAAGAATGCAAAGGTATGTCTACACCCATGCCTACTAGTGGACATAATGACTTGACCAAAGATGGTGAACCGGTTGATCAAAAGGTTTATCGCTCTATGATTGGTTCATTGTTATATCTATGTGCTTCACGTCCCGATATCATGCTAAGTGTGTGCATGTGTGCACGATATCAAGCTGCTCCTAAAGAATGTCATCTCAAGGCCGTGAAAAGGATAGTGAGATACTTAATCCATACACCAAACTTTGGCATTTGGTATCCTAAGAGGGCCTCTTTCGATCTTGTTGGCTTTTCCGACTTGGACTATGTCAGAGACAAGGTTGATAGAAAGTCCACTTCAGGTACGTATCAATTTCTTGGTAGATCTCTTGTGTCTTGGTCCTCCAAGAAACAAAACTCGGTATCCTTATCCACTGCCGAAGCTGAATATATTGCCGCTGGTTCATGTTGTGCTCAATTACTTTGGATGACCCAAACTCTTAAAGATTATGGGATATATGTGAGACATGTTCCATTGCTTTGTGACAATGAAAGTGCTATCAAAATTGGTCATGATCCTGTGCAACATTCTCGAACTAATCATATTGAAGTTTGTCATCATTTCATTTGAGATCATGTTGCTAAGGGTGACATTGATCTTAAGCATGTTTGCACCGAAAAGCAATTAGCGGATATATTCACTAAACCTCTTGATGAGAAAGTGTTTTGCAGGTTAAGAGGAGAATTGAACATCATTGATGCTTCAAACTTGGAGTAGAAACTCCACTGGATACATGCAAGACATGAGCTTATGACTAATCCTTGATACTTCTCTTATGTTGAAAATCTTATGTCTTGGATATATTGGTATCTTGCATGTTATCTAACCCATGTAGGTACTTGGTGGAATCAAATTCCATGAGATTGTAATCTACTCACATCTTGAGCAATCTCTACATCACCAAGTCTCTACACTATGGTGGTTGAAGACAAGGAAGCACGAAACCACTCAAACATATCCTTTGACAAATTCTATGTTGAGCTTCATGATTGTAATTTTTGGATACACAAGTGCTCCTCCTTGCAAGAACTAACCCATGTAGGTAGATGGACTAAAATTCCAAGTGGTGCTCCAAATTCTTGATGAGCTACATCAATCTTGAGCAACCCACACAAGTTCAACTACATGGACAACACCACCAACCAAGGTATGTTATTCCATCTTAGAGGAGCTTTATTCCAAGTCATGAGCTAAAGCAACTCGACAAGATGTGAATACATCAAGATGCTTAAACGAAAAATGGCAACCCCATTTTGAGCTTAAACGATGAGTATGACCTATGATCAAGTGATCTCACTTGACTCCTAAGTCAATATACTCTAACATAGGTGACTTTGTCACCGACCATCTCTAGATGAAGTTCTCTTGTGTTCTTTTTTGTGTTTTTGCATTTGTCACATGCATATTTGTTTCCCCTTTCAAAAAAAACTTCATCTAGATTTCTTTCTGTTTGCTCTGCATTTTCTGCATTCCAATTCATTGCACATCTTTCAGTACATTCCTTGAAAATCTTTGTGAGATCTTACCAAGTCTAGTGAGCTGAGGTGACAAGTGTTTTCTCTGTGTTGAACTCGGTTTCACCGATCTGTTATCTTCGGTCCAACCGAATCCTTTCGGTCTAACCGAAGCATACCACTCGGTGCCACCGATTTCACAATAGGAAAAACAGTTTGCCACATAATTCTGTGTTCTTCTGATCCATCTCCACTCAATGAATCTTGTCCTCTACAAGCATCACATTTTTATCATTGCGTTGTGCTGTGTCTCAAGGACTAAACCCATTAGACGGATTCCAGAAAACCCTTCTTGGATATTGATGTCAAAAGGGGAGAGAGAGAACATCAAAGCTTATCATTTAGAAAGAGATCACATCAAAGAAGAAAGAGTTTATCACCTTCTTAAGGGGGAGAGAGATATCATCTCCTAAAGGGGGAAAGAAATCCTTAAGGGGGAGAGAGACCTTCTAGGGGGAGAGACCCTCAAAGGAGAGAGAGATCTCCAGGGGGAGAGAATACTTAAGTAGAAAGTATTTCTCAAGGATCCCAGATGCTTGGTGTTCAAGAGGAGAGATGCCCACATGTCTTCTTGAGGGGAGAGACATGTTCATATGATCTGTGTGCTTATTTGCATCAGCACACATCAGTTCTGATCATCATTCATATCTTTCAGCTCTGATTTTTCAGCTTCGATTTTCTGTTCCCTATCTTCTCCCAGTATCCCATGTTAGATTCAGGGGAGCAAGACATCTAAGGGAAAGAAATCATTTAAATTCATTGCATATCTTTACTCTTGGGGACATGTCTAATCCAATGTGGTACTTAGTACTCACCTTCTACATGTCATCCCAGTCTTGGTATTCTTGTGGTTTCTTTTGTTTGCTCTGGCTAGTAGATGTATCTGTGTTATCTAACCTTGTTTACGCAGGTTCATTTCATCCTAAGCCAACTCAAGACTGCAAGGTAAGTATATGCATCACAATCATGCGTATGAGGAATTCTTGCTGATGTACATATTGTTTGCAAGAAAGACTTATGAGCATGAAGGTATTTTCTTTAATATTCTATGCTCTGATGCATATGGCCAAGATACATGTAACACATTGCCTGCTCTATCATGGTTATGCTCTCACATGCTTTTATATTTCATATTCACTCGATTGCATACATGTAGGGGGAGCCTATGTTTGTTACATGTCTTTCCAAAGCTTTACTTGCTACTCTTTATATCTTTATCTAAAGCTTTGATGTATGTTGTCATCAATTACCAAAAAGGGGGAGATTGAAAGCACAAGTGCTCCCTAGGTGGTTTCGGTAATTAATGTCAACATATCTCTTCTTGGACTAACACCTTTATCTAGCATGTTTCAGATAAGTTCAACAATGGAGTGGCATGGACTAAAGGATGTGGGGACTCCTTCAAGATGCTCGGGACAAAGGATTGGCTCAAGCTTCAAGCTCAAGACTCTTCATTTTATTAGTGGTCCAAGATCACATTGAGTCTATAGGAAAAGCCAATACTATCAAGGAGGGATGAGGTATTGCTTAATGAGCCTCTTGCTTCATGTGCTTAGTGATATGCTCCAAAACCCTCAGCTACTTTCCCACTTCCACAAATGACCTAAACCCAAAGCCAAAATCGGTCACACCGATTCTCCCTATCTGGCGCCACCAATTCCAAAGGTCATAGCCACTGCCACAAACCCTAAGCAAATCGGTCTTACCTATAGGAATCTCGGTCTCACCGAGATGGGATTGTAATCTCTCTGTGTATGTCCATTATCAAAATCGGTCTCACCGACTTTGAGCAATCGGCACTACCGAGATTACAATGCAAACTCTCTGGTTAACTTATTACCAAAATCGGTCCCACTGAGTTTGTGTAATCGGTCAAACCGAGTTTGCCTGACCAACTCTCTGGAAAGCTTATTACCAAAATCGGTCTCACCGAGTTTGTGTAATCGGTCTTACCGAGATTACGTTATTCCCTAACCCTAACCATATCAGTCTCACCGAGATGCATGTTAGTGCCACCGAAAATCCTAACGGTCACATTATTTGCTAAATCGGTCTGACCGAGTTTAACGATTCGGTCCCACCGAGTTTGGTAGATTGTGTGTAATGGTTAAATTTTGTGTGGAGGCTATATATACCCCTCCACCTCCTCTTCATTCGTGGAGAGTTCCATCAGAACGAACCTACACTTCCAACTTATCATTTCTGAGAGAGAACTACCTACTCATGTGTTGAGGCCAAGATATTCCATTCCTACCATATGAATCTTGATCTCTAGCCTTCCCCAAGTTGCTTTCCACTCAAATCTTCTTTCCACCAGATCCAAAACCTATGCGAGAGAGAGTTGAGTGTTGGGGAGACTATCATTTGAAGCACAAGAGCAAGGAGTTCACCATCAACGCACCATTTGTTACTTCTTGGAGAGTGGTGTCTCCTAGATTGGCTAGGTGTCACTTGGGAGCCTCCGACAAGATTGTGGAGTTGAACCAAGGAGTTTGTAAGGGCAAGGAGATCGCCTACTTCGTGAAGATCTACCTCTAGTGAGGCAAATCCTTCGTGGGCGACGGCCATGGTGGGATAGACAAGGTTGCTTCTTCGTGGACCCTTCGTGGGTTGAGCCCTCCGTGGACTCACGCAACCGTTACCCTTCATGGGTTGAAGTCTCCATCAACGTGGATGTACGATAGCACCACCTATCGGAACCACGCGAAAAACATCCGTGTCTCCAATTGCATTTGAATCCTCCAAACCCTTCCCTTTACTTTCTTGCAAATTGCATGCTTTACTTTCTGCTGCTCATATACTCTTTGCATGCATGCTTGATATGTATTGTGAATGTTGAAATTGTGCCTAATCTCCACTTAAACTTAAAGAATCTTAAAAACTGCAACTTTGGTACTTAGTGTCTAATCACCCCCCCTCTAGACACCTCTTCTCAAGGTCCTACAGTATCCCTGTTAGGCACGGTTCCTTCCTTTTCTTTTTCCTCGGCAGCGCGGCACTCTATGCTGACATGACCCAGTCCCCAGGCAGGCTTCAGCCGTCGCTAGTATGCCAGGTTGCGATGTCATGGTCAAGGCTAGGAGGTGAGTGGCCCGATGTCCGGTAAGATCTCATGAGACGCGATGCTCATGAGGTACCTCTTGGCGTGCAAGCAGCTGCCCAAAGAATCGAAAAGGGGAGTGGAACTGCCAAAATGGAACTGCGAGGCGGGGTGTGCAGGGAGCGAAGTTGGTGTCGCAGCGGATTATGACTTATCTTTTGGTGTCTTGGTCCGTCAGGAAGATGGTGCTTGCTCCCGCGCCTGTGGCGGTACCATAGGGCTCGGCCTGCAGCGGCCACCTTCCTGTCCCGCTTGCCCAGGTGCTCTACATCCTCGGGACCCGGCCCTCGAGCGAGCTCAGCCGCCGCTGGTATGCCACGTCGCGATGTCATGGTCAAGGCCAGGGGGTGAGGACTGAAGAGCCGGTAGGAACTCCCGAGACGCGATGCTTGGGAGGTCCCCCTTTAACGTGCAAGCGACTCAGGAGGCCAGATGGCGGTCGTCCAAGACGACCCGTGGCCCATTGCCAGATGGACCTACATGTTAGATGGCAGGAAAGACCGGGAACCCCTACGGAGCGGGCCTGCAGCCCAGGGCATAGGATAGAGGCACCAAGGGCCTGGCGAGGTGGTGTGCACGAGGCGGGTCGCAAACCAGAGCTCGATCCCCAGGTTTGCCAGTGTTGCAGGGACAGACCTGAGCACAAGCGTCGTGCCGACGTGGGCTATCATGCAGCGATGCGGGAGAGGTACAAGCCAGCGAACACATAGGGGGCCACGAGGCGGCGGTCATAGGGTGACGATCATAGGTAAACTCATAGAAATGGTTAGATAGTCCTGGTGAATGCAAAACGATACATGCCGTAGGGCCAAACCCACACGGCCTAGGGACGGCGTAGCCCGAGGGGCGCCCCCAAACTGAATGAACTAGAGAGATGTCACCTGGTACCATCGCTGAAGAGGTGTTGAGGTTGCCAAAAAATGCGCGCTGTTGGAGTCTTTCCTCACGAGCCACTCTGGTGCCGAACCTCGGGAGGCTTAGAGGGATCGGGAGGCTCAGAGGGCTCGGGAGCCTCAGAGGGCTCAACAGGCTTCTGGAGGTGCTCCTCCATCTCCGCCAGGATCGCGTGATGCCTGGCCTTGCAAGCTGCCAGGGCGTCTCTCATGCAGCATTGGAACACCACAGCTGTGCCCGGCAGGCCGAAAGGCATGCAGACATAGCTGTGAGGTGGACCCTCGCACTGGCCGACATGAGATGGACAGATGAGCTGCCGAGACGCGGCCCTTGTCAGATATCGGGTTCTGGCAAAACCCTTAAGGTTCGAACTCGGGAGTGCGCTCGAAGATCTTGTCCCTACCGAAACACGCCCACAACCTCGCCGCGATTCAAAGCTAGCACGATGAACAACACAAGAGACACGAGGTTTATACTGGTTCGGGCCACCGTTGTGGTGTAATACCCTAATCCAGTGTGTGGTGTGGTGGATTGCCTCTTGCGCTGATGATGAATAGTACAGAGGAAGAACATCATCGCGAGAGGTGCTCTTGTGGGTGAGTGCATGAGCTAGGTCTCGGTCAGATTCCAGATGCCTTCCTACTGTGGTGGCTATCTCTATTTATAGAGGCCCTGGTCCTCTTCCCAAATACTGGGCGGGAAGGGAGCCAACAACGGCCATTTTGAAATGGGACAGCTAGTACAAGATATCCTGACTAAAGGTGGTCTTCGACTGAAAAAGGCACTCGCGATGATGCCGTCTTGGGCTCCACGGTGACCTTCCTCCTGCCGTCCTGCTGGTCTTGGTCTCGTTGCACTGATATGGAAACTTTTGCTTGATGCCTCGATACTCCGCGCCTGCGCTTGCCCCCTTTGCACCAAAGAGGAAACGAGGACACTACGCAGGTTGGCACCCGCCTAGCGCCCGCCTGGTCTTGATTGTCATGGCTTGCGTCATGAGCACCTCGCGAGGTGTAACACCCCGGATGTATCTTTCCATATTTGTAACTCCAACTCTTGCCATTTTTGGCTATGTGCTATGGTATTCCCTCCGTGGTTGGGTTTTGTCTTTTGTTTTGCATTTTGTTCATGTCATGCATTTCATACCATGTCATCATGTGCATCTCATTTGTATACGTGTTCGTCTCATGCATCCGAGCATTTTCCCCGTTGTCCATTTTGCATTCCGACACTCCCACATGCACCGGCGCACCCCTCTTGTCTCTTTTTGTGTGCGGGTGTGAAACATTCTCGGAATGGACCGAGGCTTGCCAAGTGGCCTTGGTACACCACCGGTAGACCACCTGTCAAGTTTCGTGTCATTTGGAGCTCGTTTGACACTCCAACGGTTAACCGGGTAACCACGAAGGCCTCTTGTGTGTTGCAGCCCAACACTCCTTCAAAACAGCCCCAAAGCCATCTAAGTCACTTCCATGCTCTCCGTCGTCCGATCACGATCGTGTGGGCGAAAACTACACTCCATTTGGAGCCTCCTAGCTCCCTCTACCTATAAATATGTGAGTCTCCCCGAAATCCCGCAGTCCAAAAAACCTAGCCCCGCTCCCTCCGCGCGCCGGACACGTCCGGTCCGCGCCGGACAAACCCCGCCACCGCGCCCGCAGCTAGCGCGCGCCGCCACATGGCGAGCCGCGCCCACTTCGCCGCCCCGCCGACGAAGCCCACAGGGCCCGCGGGAGGCCCTCCCGGCCCAGATCCGTCGTGCCGCCACGCGCAGGACCCCACCCGCGCCTCCTCCCGCGCGCGCCGCCGGCCACCGCCGCCGCGGTCCCGCGCTCCGCCGCCCGCCACCGCCGGACGTCGCCGCCGCGCCCCGTCGCCTCCCCGTCGCCTCCTCGCCGCCGACGCGTCCCCGGGCGGATCCGGTCGCCCCAGCCGGCCCTGACCCTCCTCCCCGGCCTCCTCTTCGCCAACTCCGGCGGCCGCTCCGGTGAACCTCGATCCGCGCGCCCGGATCCAGATCTGGAAGAACTTAGGTTGACTTCGAATTTCCACCAAGTCTGCACATTATCATGCCATATTCATCGTGTCATAATTTTTCACTCGTGGCTCCGTTTTGGGCGTGTAGCATACCAAATTGTTTGTCTGGATGAGTACATCATTTTAATCATTGCATCATTTTCATTTGAGCTCATGTTGATGCCCGAAATGCTGTTGGAAGAGGGCTATGTGATGTTAGTTTCAGATTCTTATCAGAACATGCACTTTTGTCATTTTTTCCATGATTGATGTGTGCATCTTATGAACTTGAGCCCTACATGTGTTTTGAACTATTCCATGCCATCTTTACAGGGGTGTATGCCATGTATTTTTGTGATCTCTGTGGTGACTAGCACAAGCATGCAAACTAGGCTTCGTGATGTTGCTGATTTCAGTCCCTGTTCTGCTGTTATTTTTATGCCATGTAAACTTGATGCTACAGAGAGATCCATGCATATTTTGAGATACTTCAGTAAGGATGTTTTGAACTTATGGTTATGCTCTATCCATTAACGCCCCTATTTGAAATTATGGAGTAGTCTAGCATGTCATTTTCTTTCTCTACTTTTGCTATAAAATGTTTCCTGGCAGATTGTTTACATGATATTCGATTTTGCCAAGGTTGTTGTAGTTGATCCTTGCATGCTATGATCTTGTTCTTGCCATGTTTAGTTTCATAAACATGTCTTCTTGCTGATGCTATGCTTATCTTGTCATGCAATGACTTGTGGTGAGTGAATCGAGCTCACAAAGATGCCTTCATAATGATGTTAATGCCATGCTCTGTTTCCTGATTCTGCTAACAAAACTTGCTATGTTCACATGGGTGCAATCATATCTTATGATCCTTTTTGGCTCATGGTCAGTAAGGGACTTTTGTTCTATGCTTTGAGTAGAATCATGTCATGCCTTGTTTTGCTATTATAAGTTCCTGTAGCATGTTTATTGCTTGCTCTGAACATTGCTACCTGATACTGTTTATGCCATGTCCAAGCTGATATCTTTTTAACTTTTGCCATGCTTGTTTGAACCTGTTATGGTGTGATTTAGCCGTAGCTCAGTGTTCCTCTTTTGTCAAGCATTTCCTATAGATCACTGCCATATGCTTTGTTTTTATGTTGGGGTGCTGTAGCATAGATTCTTGTTGCATGCTAAGTAGCATCGTGCTGTTAACCGCAGATTTGTGTCATTCTTGTTTTGCTTGCCATTTGCAAACCGTGCATCCGATTCCGATGATCTTTATATCGATTTCAACCGAAATCATCTCATATTTCCAGTGGCATACTTGGTTTGCCAAGTTGATGCCTTGTTCATCATTTTCCTTCCGGAGCACGCATAAGCATTGCATATCACATCTCGCATATCATGCCATGTATTGCATCATGTTGCTTGTGCATTGCACCGTGATTTATTGTGGTTCCATTGCTTGTGTTCTTGCTTTGGGTAGAGCCGGGAGACGAGTACGTGTACGAGGAACCTGTGGAGTACGCTAACGAGGATCAAGCTTTCGACAACTCTGAGAACCTTGCAGGCAAGATGACCATACCCTTGATATCACTTCTATCTTTGCTTTGCTAGTTGCTCGCTCTATCGCTATGTTAGCTCTACCTACCACTTGTTTATCATGCCTGCCATATTGCCATGTCAAGCCTCTAACCATCCTTTCCTAGCAAACCGTTGTTTGGCTATGTCACCGCTTTTGCTCAGCCCCTCTTATAGCGTTGCTAGTTGCAGGTGAAGATGAAGTTTGTTCCTTGTTGGAACATGGATACCTTGGGATATCACAATATATCTTGTTTAATTAATGAACCTATATACTTGGTAAAGGGTGGAAGGCTCGGCCTTATGCCTGGTGTTTTGTTCCACCCTTGCCACCCTAGTTTCCGTCATACCGGTGTCATGTTCCTTGATTTTGCGTTCCTTACGCGGTTGGGTGATTTATGGGACCCCCTTGACAGTTCGCTTTGAATAAAACTCCTCCAGCAAGGCCCAACCTTGGTTTTACCATTTGCCACCTAAGCCTTTTTCCCTCGGGTTTTCGCGAGCCCGAGGGTCATCTTTATTTACCCCCCCCCCCGGGCCAGTGCTCATCGTGAGTGTTGGTCCAACCTGTCAGCCGCCGGTGGCCACCAGGGGCAACTCTGGGATGGCCTATCAGAAGTTTGGACAATCCGGTGTGCCCTGAGAACGAGATATGTGCAGCTCCTATCGGGATTTGTCGGCACAGTCGGGTGGCTTTGCTGGTCTTGTTTTACCATTGTCGAAATGTCTTGCGAACCAGGATTCCGAGACTGATCAGGTCTTCCCGGGAGAAGGTATATCCTTCGTTGACCGTGAGAGCTTATGATGGGCTAATTTGGGACACCCCTGCAGGGTATTATCTTTCGAAAGCCGTGCCCGCGGTTATGAGGCAGAAGAGAATTTGTTAATGTCCGGTTGTGATCACTTCTAGCTTCTCGACCGATGCGTTGCTTCTCTTCTCACTCTCACTTGCGTATGTTAGCCACCATATATGCTTAGTGCTTGCTGCAGTTCCACCATATTACCCCCTTTTTCCTACCTATAAGCTTAAATAGTCTTGATCTCGCGGGTGTGAGATTGCTTAGTCCCTGTGGCTCACAGATTCTACCAAAACAGATGCATGTACCGAGGATACCAGCGCAAGTGGCGCAACCGAGCTTAAGTGGGAGTTTGATGAGGAACTTGGTCGTTACTATGTTTCGTTTCCCGATGATCAGTAGTGGGCCCAGTTGGGACGATCGGGGATCTAGCATTTGGGGTTGTCTTCTTTTCATTTGGATTTGACCGTAGTCGGTCTATGAGTGTATTTTGGATGATGTATGGATTAAATTATGTATTGTGTGAAGTGGCAATTGTAAGCCAACTCTCTTTATCCCATTCTTGTTCATTACATGGGATTGTGTGAAGATGACACTTCTTGCGACAAAACCACCATGCGGTTATGCCTCTAAGTCGTGCTTCGACACGTGGGAGATATAGCCGCATCGTGGGCGTTACAAGTTGGTAATCAGAGCCATCCCCGACTTAGGAGCCCCCTGCTTGATTGATTGCTGGCGTTGTTGAGTCTAGAACAAAAAATGTTTTGAGTCTTAGGATTATATATATCAGAGAGTAGGATTCTTTTTACTCCTCAGTCCCTTCGTCGCTCTGGTGAGGTCTCCTGACGTAGAAGTTTTGACTCTCCTCTCCTCAGATTTCACTAAAAAAAAATTTTAGGATCACGCGGGTATCTTGGAATCGTTTCGATGGTTTTGTGACGAGAACATTGTTCTTGGTGCCTCCTAACATTTAGGGGTTGTGGCAGTGTCCCGGGGAGGTTGAGCTCCGAGGTGTTGTCGTCACAATTTTATCGTTGCAGTTCTGAAGTAACTGAGTTTTGCCGACATCGAAAATCTCTTTTATGCAGTTGTTGGTGAGATAACCTCGACGTCACCCAGTACTGGGGAGTTCGGGAGTATTGCCATAACTCGTATAACGGATGCTTTTCAAAGGTTGAGGTACACGATTTCCGAAGGTTTCTTGGTTATGTGTTGACGGATGGATACGGCTGGATGTAGGGATTGTTAGTTTGGGTGAGATATATTGCTTCCCCTGTATCCCCAACACATGATTGCATAACTGGAAAGTTTCGGGAGTTTATAGGTGGGATTCAAGTAGCTCTAGCATTTCTTCCCGCAGATATTTGGTTTGTGATTGGGTAATCCTTACCACTTATTTGTTCCAGTTGTACCTTGTTTATTTCATTCATCAATCTCTTATCAAGTGGCTTCTCACCTTAATGGACGTGATGTTTGCTTTCGAATTCATTCGTTCATCATTGTTCGAATGTTTATTGTGAAGACTACATGTTGCAATTTCTATCCGTTGATTCAACTTGTCTATCTGTCTATCAAGATGCTAACGGATGTCACCCTCTTCAGGATGGCCCCGCCAACGTGTCAGAATCCGGAACACAATGATGGGAGTTAGGCGAACCCTCCACCTCCACCTCCGCCTCCGGAGGCATGGCAAACTTTGATGGCAACCACAAACGCCAACGCTTAGTTGTTGATTCATCTGATGCAAGAGCGCAACCAAGGCCAAGGCAACCAAGGGAATCAAGGTCAATGGCAGTTCAACCATTAGCCTCAGTTTCCTACCCTCAACCAGTTCCTTGCAAATTAGCCGAAGTCTTTCAGCTACTGTGCCGAGGCCACAGACGCCGACGATTGGCTCGTGGATATCAACAAGCATTTTGAATGCAGCAATGTCAGGCATGAGGACTACGTCAAGTTCGCTTCTTTTCAGCTCAAGGACCAAGCAGCTGATTGGTTCCAGCAATACAAGGATTCCAGAGGAGGTCGAGTGATTACTTGGACTGACTTCTGTCGGGACTTTAAAGCTCACCACATCCCTACCAGTGTTGTTGAGAGAAAGCGTGAGGAGTTCCGCAATCTCAAGCAAGGCACCTTGTCAGTGTACGAATACAACAAGCAGTTTCAGAAACTTGCTCGCTTCACTAAACAAGACGTTCCTGATGAGAAGAGTATGATCTATCAATTCAGAGGTGGCCTTAGAGAGGATCTGTAGTTAGCTCTTGTTCTTGTTGAGCCTACTCAGTTTGATCAATTCTACAATATGGCCCTCAAGCAAGAAGGTGCTCAGCTCAAGTGTGAGGATTCTAAGAAGAGAATCAGGGATGCAGTTCAGTCTTCTTCTTCCTCACAAGTGGCAGCTAAGCAGCAGAAGTTCTACCTTCCTCCTCCTCCGTTTCGCCAGCCTTATGAGCAGAAGAACTCAGGTGGTCGTGGATCTTCCCACCTACCCAACCCAGGTTATCAGAACAAGTCAAATTCTCAAGCTCCAAGGTCAAATGCTCCGTATCATCGTCCGCTCTCAGAGGTGACTTGCAACAAGTGCCAGCAGAAAGGTCACTACGCGAAAAAATGCTTCAACCAAAGGCGCCTTCCTCCTCCTCCTCCTATGAGGTCTTCAAGCGATGCAGTGGTCAAGCATAATTCCAAGTTTGAAAAGGTCAACATGATGAATGCAGCTCAGGCAGAGGATTCTTCAGACGTGATCATGGGTAATCTTCCTGTTAATGATATTCCTGCAAAACTTCTTTTTGACACTGGTGCATCGCTTAGTTTCATCTCAAGACCATTTGCATCTAAGAATGAGTTGTCTTTCCAAGATTTGCCTAGACCGTTAGCAGTTGTCTCTCCGGGTAAATGCATGAACGCAAGCTACATGGTTCCGGATGTTTCTATCAAGATGGGCGACTATAAATTTCTGTCTTCTCCAATTGTTCTTGGTGAATCTGATATCGATCTAATTCTCGGGATGGACTGGCTTTCTAAGCACAAGGCTTAGCTTGATTGTGCTGCCAGGCAGATTCAATTGACACACTCTTCTGAGGATGTTATCATCTATGCCGCTCATGATGAAACCATTCGGTTGTTTTCTCTCAATGAGAACGGCGAGTTGGATGCTATCTCTCAGATTCCAGCCGTTTGTGAGTACCAAGATGTCTTTCCAGAAGAGCTTCCGGGTATGCCTCCGCACCGGCCAGTCGAGTTCGTTATCGATCTTGAGCCTGGCACTGAACCCGTTTGCAAGCGTCCATACAAGCTTGGACCTGAAGAACTGAAGGAATTGAAGAAACAGCTCGATGAACAAGAGCGTCTGGGTTTGATCAGACCGAGTTCATCTCCATGGGGTTGTGGAGTTCTTTTTGTCCAGAAGAAGGATGGCACGGACCGACTGTGCGTCGATTACCGTCCATTGAACAAGAAGACAACCAAGAACAAGTATCCACTTCCCAACATCAATGAGCTATTCGAGAAACTCAAAGGTGCTAAAGTATTCTCCAAGCTTGACCTTCGGATGGGTTATCATCAAATTCGCATTCGTGAACAAGATATTTCCCAAGACAACATTCAGAACAAGCTATAGTTCTTATGAATATACTGTCATGTCTTTCGGCCTTGTCAATGCTCCTCCAACATTCTCTCGAATGATGAACTTAATCTTCAACCCCTACACCAATGAATTCGTCTTGGTGTATCTCGATGATATTTTGGTCTTCTCCAAGAATAAGTCGGATCATGCCAAACATTTGCGATTGGTGCTCGACAAGCTCAGAGAGCATCAATTCTATGCGAAGTTTTCCAAATGTGAGTTCTGGCTTGATGAAGTTCTTTATCTTGGTCACATCATCTCCACCAAGGGCATTGCTGTTAATCCCGAGAAGGTGTCTGCAATTGTGAATTGGGAACCTCCTCAGAATGTCAAGCAGCTCCGCAGTTTTCTTGGTCTTGCAAGCTATTGCTGAAGATTCGTTGAGAACTTATCTAAGATTGCAAAGCCTCTTTCCAACCTCCTTCAGAAGCATGTCAAGTATGTCTGGACGCCTGAGTGTGACGTTGCTTTCAACACCCTCAAAGAGAAGCTAGTCACAGCTCCTGTCTTGACTCCTCCTGATGAATCCAAGTCATTCGAAGTTTTCTGTGATGCTTCTCTTCAAGGTCTCGGCGTTGTGTTAATGCAAGAGAAGAAAGTTGTGGCCTATACCTCTCGTCAGTTGAAGCCCAACGAAAAGAACTACCCCACTCACGATCTCGAGTTGGCAGCAGTTGTCCATGCATTGATAACATGGAGACATCTCTTGTTGGGAAGGAAAGTGGACATATTCACCGATCACAAGAGTCTCAAGTATATCTTCACTCAACCCAACCTCAACCTCAGACAAACTCGATGGGTCGAAATGATTCAAGAGTACAATACAAGTATTGAATATACTCCTGGCAAGGCGAATGTGATTGCATATGCTCTGAGCAGAAAGGCTTATTGCAACAGTCTAATTCTCAAGCCATTTCAACCGGATCTTTGTGAAGCTTTCCACAAGCTGAATCTTCAAGTTGTTCCTCAAGGCTTTCTTGCCAACCTCATAGTCTCTCCTACTTTGGAAGATCAAATTCGTGAGGCACAACTCTTGGATACCATGGTGAAAAAGGTGAAACGCGGTATCGACAAGGGCATTTCCAAGTACAAGTGCTTCCACATTGATGGCAAAGATACTCTCTTCTTCGAGGACCGAATTGTGGTTCCTAAAGGTGATCTGAGAAAAGTCATTATGAACGAGGCACACAATTCCCTTCTATCCATTCATCCTGGAAGTACAAAGATGTACCATGACCTCAAGCAGTCGTATTGGTGGACTCGAATGAAGCGAGAGATTGCTCAATTCGTGAATGAATGTGATGTCTGCAGAAGGGTGAAAGAAGAACACCAACGACTAGCTGGTCTCCTCCAACCTCTTGCTATTCCGGAATGGAAGTTTGATCATATCGAGATGGACTTCGTGACTGGATTTCCTAAGTCCAAGCGTGGAAATGATGCTATCTTCGTTGTCATTGACAAGCTTACTAAAGTGGCTCATTTCCTTCCTATCAAAGAATCCATCACAATAGCTCAGCTGGAAGAGTTATACACCTCCAGAATTGTCTCGTTGCACGGCATTCCGCAATTGATCTCTTCAGACCGCGGAAGCATCTTCACTTCTAAGTTCTGGGACTCCTTTCAGAAGTCCATGGGCACCAACATTCATTTCAGCACAGCTTTCCATCCTCAAACTAGTGGCCAAGTCGAGCGAGTCAATCAAATCCTCGAAGACATGCTCAGGGCTTGTGTCATTTCCTTCGGTATGAAGTGGGAAGATTGTCTTCCATATGCCGAGTTCTCCTACAACAACAGCTTCCAAGCGAGTTCGGGCAAGGCCCCATTCAAAATTCTCTATGGCAGAAAGTGTCGTACTCCTCTCAATTGGTCCGAGACAGGTGAACGCCAACTTCTTGGCAACGACTTGATCACAGAAGCCGAAGAAATGTGCAAAGTCATTCGTGAGAATCTCAAGGCCGCGCAATCGCGTGAGAAGAGCTATTATGATGACAAGCACCGTGATGTGGCTTTTGAAATCGGAGACCATGTCTACCTCCACGTCTCTCCAATGAAAGGCACTCATCGCTTTGGTATCAAAGGGAAGCTTGCCCCTAGATACGTGGGTCCTTTCAAGATCATTGGCAAAAGAGGCGATCTCGCCTATCAACTTGAGCTTCCGTCCAATTTTGCAAACGTGCATGATGTGTTTCACGTGTCACAGCTTCGCAAGTGCTTTAAGACTCCTGAGCGCACTATCAACTTCGAAGAAATTGACCTCCAAGAAGATCTCTCTTATCATGAGCACCCCATTGCTATTATTGAAGAAACTGAGCGCAAGACTCGCAACAAGTCAATCAAATTCCTGAAAGTGAAGTGGTCACACCATTCCGACCGAGAAGCCACCTGGGAGCGCGAGGATCACCTCCGTTCCGAATATACGGAGTTCTTTCAGTCCTAGATCTCGGGACGAGATCCTCTTCTAGTGGTGGAGTGTTGTAACACCCCGGATGTATCTTTCCATATTTGTAACTCCAACTTTTGCCATTTTCGGCTATGTGCTATGGTATTCCCTCCGTGGTTGGGTTTTGTCTTTTGTTTTGCATTTTGTTCATGTCATGCATTTCATACCATGTCATCATGTGCATCTCATTTGCATACGTGTTTGTCTCATGCATCCGAGCATTTTCCTCGTTGTCTGTTTTGCATTCCGACACTCCCACATGCACCGGCGCACCCCTCTTGTCTCTTTTTGTGTGCGGGTGTGAAACGTTCTCGGAATGGACCGAGGCTTGCCAAGTGGCCTTGGTACACCACCGGTAGACCACCTGTCAAGTTTCGTGTCATTTGGAGCTCGTTTGACACTCCAACGGTTAATCAGGTAACCACGAAGGCCTCTTGTGTGTTGCAGCCCAACACCCCTTCAAAACAGCCCCAAAACCCATCTAAGTCACTTCCATGCTCTCTGTCGTCGGATCATGATCATGTGGGCGAAAACTACACTCCATTTCGAGCCTCCTAGATCCCTCTACCTATAAATATGTGAGTCTCCCCGAAATCCCGCAGTCCAAAAAACCTAGCCCCGCTCCCTCCGCGCGCCGGACACGTCCGGTCCGCGCCGGACAAACCCCGCCGCCGCGCCCGCACCTACCGCCCGCCACCACATTGCGAGCCGCGCCCACTTCACCGCCCCGCCGACGAAGCCCGCAGGGCCTGCGGGAGGCCCTCCCGGCCCAGATCCGTCGCGCCACCCCGCGCGGGACCCCGCCCGCGCCTCCCGCGCGCGCCGCCTGCCGCCGCCGCCGCCGCTGCGGTCCCGCACTCCGCCGCCTGCCGACGCCGCCGCGCGCCCCGTCGCCTCCTCGCCGCCGACGCGTCCCCGGCCGGATCCGGTCGCCCCGGCCGGCCCCGACCCTCCTCTCCGGCCTCCTCTTCTCCAACTCCGGCGGCCGCTCCAGTGAACCTCGATCCGCGCGCCCGGATCCAGATCTGGAAGAACTTAGATTGACTTCGAATTTCCACCAAGTCTGCACATTATCATGCCATATTCATCGTGTCATAATATTGCACCCGTGGCTCCATTTTGGGCGTATAGCATACCGAATTGTTCGCCTCGATGAGTACATCATTTTATCTCATTGCATCATTTTCATTTGAGCTCATATTCATGCCCGAAATGCTGTTGGAAGAGGACTATGTGATGTTAGTTTCAGATTCTTTTCAGAACATGCACTTTTGTCATTTTTGCCATGATTGATGTGTGCATCTTATGAACTTGAGCCCTACATGTGTTTTGAACTATGCCATGCCATCGTTACAGGGGTGTATGCCATGTATTTTTGTGATCTCTATGGTGACTAGCACAAGCATGCAAACTAGGCTTCGTGATGTTGCTGATTTCAGTCCCTGTTCTGATGTTATTTTTATGCCATGTAAACTTGATGCTACAGAGAGATCCATGCATATTTTGAGATACTTCAGTAAGGATGTTTTGAACATATGGTTATGATCTATCCATTCATGCCCCTATTTGAAATTATGGAGTAGTCTAGCATGTCATTTTCTTGCTCTACTTTTGCTATAAAATGTTTCCTGGCAGATTGTTTACATGATATTCGATTTTGCCAAGGTTGTTGTAGTTGATCCTTGCATGCTATGATCTTGTTCTTGCCATGTTTAGTTTCATAAACATGTCTTCTTGCTGATGGTATGCTTATCTTTTCATGCAATGACTTGTGGTGAGTGAATCGAGCTCACAAAGATGCCTTCATAATGCTGTTAATGCCATGCTCTGTTTCCTGATTCTGTTAACAAAACTTGCTATGTTCACATGGGTGCAATCATATCTTCTGATCCTTTTTGGCTCATGGTCAGTAAGGGACTTTTGTTCTATGCTTTGAGTAGAATCATGTCATGCCTTGTTTTGCTATTATAAGTTCCTGTAGCATGTTGATTGCTTGCTCTGAACATTGCTACCTGATACTGTTTATGCCATGTCCAAGCTGATATCTTTTTAACTTTTGCCATGCTTGTTTGAACCTGTTATGGTGTGATTTAGCCATAGCTCAGTGTTCCTATTTTGTCAAGCATATCTTGTAGATCACTGCTGTATGCTTTGTTTTTATGTTGGGGTGCTGTAGCATAGATTCTTGTTGCATGCTAAGTAGCATCGTGCTGTTAACCGCAGATTTGTGTTATTCTTGTTTTGCTTGCCATTTGCAAACCGTGCATCCGATTCCGGTGATCTTTATATCGATTTCAACCAAAATCATCTCATCTTTCCAGTGGCATACTTGGTTTGCCAAGTTGATGCCTTTTTCATCATTTTCCTTCCGGAGCACGCATAAGCATTGCATATCACATCTCGCATATCATGCCATGTATTGCATCATGTTGCTTGTGCATTGCACCATGATTTATTGTGGTTCCATTGCTTGTGTTCATGCTTTGGATAGATCCGGGAGACGAGTACATGCACGAGGAACCTGTTGAGTACGCTAACGAGGATCAAGCTTTCGACAACTCTGAGAACCTTGCAGGCAAGATGACCATACCCTCGATATCACTTCTATCTTTGCTTTGCTAGTTGCTCGCTCTATCGCTATGTTAGCTCTACCTACCACTTGTTTATCATGCCTCCCATATTGCCATGTCAAGCCTCTAACCATCCTTTCCTAGCAAACCGTTGTTTGGCTATGTCACCGCTTTTGCTCAGCCCCTCTTATAGCGTTGCTAGTTGCAGGTGAAGATGAAGTTTGTTCCTTGTTGGAACATGGATACCTTGGGATATCATAATATCTCTTGTTTAATTAATGCACCTATATACTTGGTAAAGGGTGGAAGGCTCGGCCTTATGCCTGGTGTTTTGTTCCACCCTTGCCACCCTAGTTTCCGTCATACCGATGTTATGTTCCTTGATTTTGCGTTCCTTACGCGGTTGGGTGATTTATGGGACCCCCTTGACAGTTCGCTTTGAATAAAACTCCTCCAGCAAGGTCCAACCTTGGTTTTACCATTTGCCACCTAAGCCTTTTTCCCTCGGGTTTTTGCGAGCCCGAGGGTCATCTTTATTTACCCCCCCCCCCCCCCGGGCCAGTGCTCGTCATGAGTGTTGGTCCAACCTGTCAGCCGCCGGTGGCCACCAGGGGCAACTCTGGGATGGCCTATTGGAAGTTTGGACAATTCGGTGTGCCCTGAGAACAAGATATGTGCAGCTCCTATCGGGATTTATCAGCACAGTCGGGTGGCTTTGCTGGTCTTGTTTTACCATTGTCGAAATGTCTTGCGAACCGGGATTCTGAGACTGATCGGGTCTTCCCGGGAGAAGGTATATCCTTCGTTGACCGTGAGAGCTTATGATGGGCTAAGTTGGGACACCCCTGCAGGGTATTACCTTTCGAAAGCCGTGCCCGCGGTTATGAGGCAGATGGGAATTTGTTAATGTCTGGTTGTAGAGAACTTGACACTTGACTTCATTAAAATGCATCAACCGTGTGTGTGTAGCCGTGATGGTCTCTTCTCGGCGGAGTCCGGGAAGTGAACACGGTTTGGGTTATGTATGTACGTAAGTAGTTTCAGGATCACTTCTTGAGCACTTCTAGCTTCTCTACCGATGCGTTGCTTCTCTTCTCGCTCTCACTTGCGTATGTTAGCCACCATATATGCTTAGTGCTTGCTGCAGTTCCACCATATTACCCCCTTTTTCCTACCTACAAGCTTAAATAGTCTTGATCTCGCGGGTGTGAGATTGCTGAGTCCCTGTGGCTCACAGATTCTACCAAAACAGATGCAGGTACCGAGGATACCAGCGCAAGTGGCGCAACCGAGCTTAAGTGGGAGTTTGATGAGGAACTTGGTCGTTACTATGTTTCGTTTCCAGATGATCAGTAGTGGGCCCAGTTGGGACGATCGGGGATCTAGCATTTGGGGTTGTCTTCTTTTCATTTGGATTTGACCGTAGTCAGTCTATGAGTGTATTTTGGATGATGTATGGATTAAATTATGTATTGTGTGAAGTGGCGATTGTAAGCCAACTCTCTTTATCCCATTCTTGTTCATTACATGGGATTGTGTGAAGATGACCCTTCTTGCGACAAAACCACCATGCGGTTATGCCTCTAAGTCGTGCTTCGACACGTGGGAGATATAGCCGCATCGTGGGCGTTACACGAGGTACCCCTCGCCTTGATCTCTCCGCCTCCTCGCGATCCTACCTCGTGAGGACGCCCGTGAGGAGGCCTTGTGTCGTCCGCCCCGCGAGGCTTGGCCCCTCGCGAGGGTGTTGAGCATTTGTTGATGAAGACGGGCCATACTGGGCCACTGGTGAGCCATGCTGCAGGCCGCAGGTAAGCAAGTCTGGAGACCCCCGTTCCCAGAACGCCGACAGTAGCCCCCGGGCCCAAGGCACGCTCGGACTTGGCTTAGCAGCAGCCAAAGGGCAAGTGTGGAGCGCCGCAGGGCCCAACAGCCTGCGGCCTTGGTCGACGCGTGGCGGCTGATTGGACGTGGGCGTCTCCACTTCCCCACGCTCCCCCAATATCTGCCTAGCTAGGCGGCCACGAAGCTTTACACAGTTATTTCCCCTTCGCTGCCCGCGTGCTTCCTGTTCCACTTTCTTCCTCGAGCCTCTGTTCCGCCCCCAATCAGACTTGAGCTCTGCTCCCACCATTGTCATGGCGCCAACTAGCAAGGAGAAAGGGAAGAAGCCCCTGCCCTCGTCTAGTTCGTCCCCCACAATCGAGCCCGCCATCGGCCGGTTGCTGGTGCTCAATCTGGAGGCCTTGGGCAAGGTCCGCCCCGCGCTCGCCTCCAGCTTCAACGAGTGCGGAAAGACGATGGCTTGGCCTGCGTCCCATGCCTCCGTCGACAGGACCATCATGGAGGTTCGATTCTTCGTCGATGCCCTGTGGGCTGGCCTGGTTCCCCCTTTCTCCGCCTTCTTCAATGCGGTGCTTTCCCACTATCAGATCCACATGATGCATCTTGATCCTCAATATGTTACCCTTCTTGTTGTCTTCGCCTTTGTTTGTGAAGCCATGGTGGGATTGCTCCTTCCATTGCCCTCTTGCGCAACTTCTTTTCTCTGCGCCTGACTGACCCCTTGCAGTGCTTGCGGTGCGTGAGCTTCCAAGCCGTGGCAGAGACGGCCGCCTCGGGGATCGATTTCGGCCTCCTGCCTTCCATGGGTGGGTTCCGGACGCGGTGGCTGTATGTGGATGTCGGAGTGCCCAGCCCCCTGCTCTCGCCCCCGACATTGCCTACTGTCCCCAATCCAGGCTGGGGCCACGAGAGACTCGTGAGCCCCTGGCTCTCCTTTGTCTGGCACCGACTAAGGAGGTTGAGGGAGCTCGGTGTGACTGCTCCCCGGGTGGTGAAGGAGTTCCTCCAGTGTCGCATTGCTCCTCTTCAGCGCCACTCCCGGCCAATGTGGGCCCTGACGGGCGACCTCATTCTTGTGATTTCTCAATCGCTGCTCCCTTTCCTGACTGTGGCCCTTTAGGATCCCTCCTGCCAAACCTGCAGAGTCTCCCGAGAAGCAACTTCCTCCAGCCTCGCCTCCATCGCTGGCCTTGAGCATCCCGAGCTTGTGTGCCGCCCCTGACGCGGGGTCAGCCGGAGAAGCAGGCCTGCCTGCAGGGTGCCTTCAGCCCGCGCCCTTGCCACCTTTCCTTCGTGACCTCGCCTAGGGCGTGACCAGCCTGCCCAGGGCTCCTCCTCTGACCGTGGATGGCGAATGATTGAAGTCGTTCCTTGGCTCTTCTTCGGGGGATGGATCTGCGCCGGTCCGGGTCCCTTGCGGAGCCCGTCCAGCGATCGTGGGGGTGCCAGCCCCTAGCCCCCTGCGGAGAGGGGGCGAACCGCTTCAGGGCCTGCCGATAGGGCCGACGATGGAGGATGACCTTGGCAGCGTGCTCGAGCATGCGCGAGAGCGAAGCGCCGTTCGCCGAGAGTTCCTCCCGAGGGCGATGGATGCAATGGGCCAGCTTGGTAGAGAGCTCGCGGACGTGGACGCATGTCTTGAAGCTGCAGGCCTGTGGCTGATTGAGGAGCGGCGGAAGCTGAAGGTGTCATTCAACCTCGCGCTTCATCAGCGCAAGCTTGACAACACGAAGGCCGAAGCATCCCTCGCGGCCTCGTGAAAGGCCTGCTCCTGAGCTATACAGGAGGCTCGGGAAGCAGACCATCGACGCGAGATCACAGAGAAGCGCGCGTGGGAGCTCCAAGCCTAGAGCGCCTCCCTGGAGCAGTGGGTGGAGCTGCGTCAGGCCGCCCTTGCATCGCTGAAGGGGATGCCTGTCGAGGAGGAGGAGCTCCAGAGGCACGAGGAAGTGCTGACGCTGGAGGCTGCTGAGCGCAATCTTGACCATGAGCGGTTGGAAACAAGGGAGTGCCAGGTTACCCAGGCGGAGGACGAGGTTGGCGCGCCTGAGGCTCGAATCCAGGAGGAGGTTGACCGCCGCGTGGCGGAAGCTCGCGCAGATCTTGAGTGCAGGTATAACCAGAGGCTGGAGCTGATTGAAGCTGAGGCTGTGGGCAGGACTGCCGCCCTCAGGTCCAAGTTGACTGAAATGGGGCAATGCACGGAGGCCGCTGCAGCCGCCCTTGTCTCGGCGCAAACTGAGTTGGCCTCCACCCATGCCGAGCTTCTTCTTCTTCAACAGCGGGTCGATGACGCCAAGTCCGTTCCACGGCAAAATAGAGAAGAAATTCTTCAATGGCAGACGCTGGAACACATGCATGGTCCCATGCTCCAGCGGCTCAGGAACAGGGCCAACACGGCCCTGGGCAATATCTGCGAGGCGGACGCCCTGCATCCTCACGTGACCAACTATGCCAGTCATCTCCAATTCTTCACTGATGTGGTGACACACTTGGAGAACCGCTCCGAGAGAGCTCTCCAGCTTGTCAAGGAGAGGAGCCGTAGCCTACTCGGGCATGCATTCTCTCGCGTCTTTAGTCACCTTCAGAACGTAGATCCCCATTTCGACTTCGGCGCTGTCATCGCCCCAGTGCCCGAGGCCATACGGGGCGACCTGGCGCGGTGGGTAGAGGACAATGTGGATGCGCTTGTTAGGGCCTTTGCTTCTGACAATGATGGGGTGATAGTTGCCGCGGATGAAGGTGACATGGTCAATGGCAGTGAAGATGACGTCATTTATGGCAATGGTGATGCCCGTGACAGTGACAGCGGCGCCAGCGATGCCTCAGGAGGTGACCAAGAGGATGCGGTGAGCGATATGTCTGACTGATCCTATGTCCCCTGCTGTTTATCCTGCACACAAAAAGCTCGGGCGTGGCCCTGAAGGTTGTAAGAGCATTTTGGGAAGGGAAGGCCCTCATGTAAAAAGATTGTTGTCCACATGATTTTAGGAGCGACGCTGAATGTGCGCCTGCATGATGTTACTGGCCCTGTGATGAGTTAGTTGATGTGGTTTACCTTTAGCCCGAACAAGCCTTGAGTAGGCTTGCGAGGCCGTGATCCTCCGAGGTTCCTCTGGGGGACCTGTTGACCACGTGGTGAGAGCCTCGCGAGAGCGAGTGCTGGCCATGGAATGGCATGCGCACGTGTGCATACCCAGCCCTGCCCGCGAGAGGCTCGCGAGGGGGGGCAGCTAGTGCGAACTCCGAAGTATGGCAGAAACCAGAACACGAGAGAACACGCGAACGAGACAAGACACCCCTTCCCCGCATACGCAAAGGCAAATTCAATTTCAACTTAAATCCGAAGCAAGGAAGCTCGACCACAAAAAGGGGGCAAAAAGCAAAAGGCCGTGTACGGCATCTATTCTAGTCTTCGATGTCTTCTCACCAGCGCGGAGCTAAGTGCTGCCACTGGGCGTGGGAGGGAGCCCCCGAGGCCCGAGGGCGGCTCTCCGGAGACTCCGGGGCGTGTACAGCCCCAACTCATTTTTACGTGAGAGTGTCACAGGCGGCGAGCTTCACAGGCATTGGGCCTTCTTCACAGGTACCAGCCTTGCTTCATATCGCCAGACGAGGGTCCCGCCTTGCGCCACCCTCGACCACCATTAACGGCGGCCGGAGACCAAGGATGACGCCAATGGGGCAAAGGGGACGCCAGCGGTTTCCCCAACGACCACGTGTCCTCTGTCGGGGCAGGCTTTGCAGCACCTCCCCGTCAGAGGGCCTACCTCTGGGAAACACCTTTCTCCGCACGCCGTGGGGAGGGGCCTGGCTCCCGACCCCCCTCCTGCAGCCCCCAGTGCGCTCCTCCTGGCGGAAGGAAGGCCACTGAGCTGGGGCAGCCTTCTGCTGCAGTGACCTGAACTTCTTGTGGCCCATGGTTAGCATAAGCTTGCTCGTGAGGAATTAGCGGTACCCGATAGTTGCTGCTGCCAGCGCGGTTGGTGAGGCTTCCTTGGGGCTCCTCAAATGGCTCGGCTTCTGGCGTCTCTTCCTCCCAGCCTGATCTGAGAAACGAGCCAGGATGATCTTCCAGCGCGTACTCCGATCCACCATGTGGGGCACATAAGCCTCCGAGGCCGCCGCCCCAAAGACTTCGTCGTAGTGCCCCATGCTCCATGTGGCTTGGCCCGGCGCACCGTCTTGGGGATGATAGGGTGGCGGCCCGCCCGGACCATAGGCGGCGATGCGCATGCCCTCGCTCACCGGGGGTGGTGGTGGTGCAGCTTGACGCCCGGCGCCGATGGTTGAGCTGGTGTCGATGAAGTCTTGGGGCGCACCTGAGGGCCCACGGGCGCGGATGGGCCCGCCGCGTGATTCGCCCGGGGCCTGGGGTGGAAGCTGGACACAGAAGGAAGGCGCCCCCGAAGCTGTGGCATCCAGGAGCTCAACAACGCGCTCCAGCAACATGTCTCGGCCTCTCTCCTACAACTTGCACCGCAGCAGCTCTCGGGCCACAATGAGCGCAGCCCTCATGTTTGCTTGTTCCCATCGGGTGTGCGGCGCTGTGGCTGCGGTGTGGTTTGAGGCCCTTGCGGCCGATCGCACATGCCGCGGAGTGAGGGAAGGCAGTGCTTGACCACGTTACCCGCGTCCCGCATCGTTCTGCAGAGCGTGGGCTGCCTGAGGTGTGGGGTTGAAGTCTCCTTGGGCAGGCGGTGCAGCACGTGCTGGCCATGCCGCCCAGTGGTCGGCGTTGGTCGTCGGGTCGCCGGACATGGATGCGATGAAGCAGTGGAACGCAGATCAGCGGAAAGAAGATTTCGGCGCACCCCTACCTGGCGCGCCAAATGTCGGATATCTGGTTCCGGCAAAACCCTCAAGGTTCAAACTCTAGGGTGCGCTAGAAGATCTTCTCCCTACCGAAACACGCTCACAACCTCGCCGCGATTATAAACTAGCACGATGAACAACACAAGAGACACGAGGTTTATACTGGTTCGGGCCACCGTTGTGGTGTAATACCCTAATCCAGTGTGTGGTGTGGTGGATTGCCTCTTGGGCTGATGATGAACAGTACAGAGGAAGAACAGCCTCGCGAGAGGTGTTCTTGTGGGTGAGTGGATGAGCTAGGTCTCGGTCAGATTCCAGATGCCATCCTACTGTGCTGGCTATCTCTATTTATAGAGGCCCTGGTCCTCTTCCCAAATATTGAAGCCAACAACGGCCATTTTGAAAGGGACATCCAGTACAATCTATCCTGACTAAAGTTAGTCTTCGACTGCCAAAGGCACTAGCGATGACGCCGTCTTGGGCTCCATGGTGGCCTTCGTCCTGCCGTCCTGCTTGTCTTGGTCTCGTTGCACTGATATGGAGACCTTTGCTTGATGCCTCGATACTCCGCGCCTGTGCTTGCCCCCTTTGCACCAAAGAGGAAACAAGGACACTACGCAGGCTGGGCGCCCGCCTGGCGCCCGCCTGGTCTTGATTGTCATGGCTTGCGTCATGAGCACCTAACAAGGTACCCCTTGCCTTGATCTCTCCGCCGCCTCGTGAGCCTGCCTGGTGAGGCCGCCCCTGAGGAGGCCTTATGTCGTCCGCCCCACGAGGCTTGGCCCCTCGCGAGGGTCTTGAGCGCTTGTTGATGAAGACGGGCCGTACTGGGCTGCTGGTGAGCCATGCTGCAGGCCGCAGGTAGGCAAGTCTGGGGACCCCCGTTCCTAGAACACCGACATCCCTGTTGAGCCTAGGGACATCGATGCAGACGCGGAACTCCTTACCCTCGCCGGGGCAGTGAGATGCGCCTCACAACAAGCGATGATCACCTTGCAGAACCCTTGATTCTTGAATCTCCTCGATTGCCTTGCTGATGAACTCCTGACCACCTGGAGTATCCCGCCTGATGCCTTCTCCTGGGAAGCGTGCTCTGAAGAGCGCCTCCACATGGTTCCCGAGCGCCTCCCTCATGACCCTGGCTAGGTCTGAGGCCCTCCCGAGGAGAGCCCCCGAGCCCAGCCTGAGAGGGGCGCCGGGCGTGCCCTCCTATGCGATGGGTGAAGGTGCCCCATCCGGGGACGTGAGGCTCAGCGCAGCATCCTCGAGCGATGCTCCTTCACGAGACCCTTGTCCCAACTACAGCTTCTTCATCTTGGGGGCGACCTCAGGAGGGAGGGCGTCGCCCTCGTCTTTAGGGTTCTCGACCACTTCAGCCTGGAAGGCGTGCTCGAGGGAGCACACCGCATCCTTCTCTTGGCACACGACCGTGATGACACCGCCACTTCCTGGCATCTTGAGGACATTGTAGCCATTGTGTGTACCTGCCATGAACTTGGCAAGTGCTGGGTACCCTAGGATGGCATTGTAGGGCAGGCGGATGTCGGCGACGTCGAAGTCGATGATCTTAGTGCGGTAGTTGTTGCGCTCGCCGAAGGTAACAGGGAGGTAGACCTGCCCTATCGGGTGCGTAGAACCGTCGGTCACTCCTGAAAATGGCTTGGTTGGGTGAAGCTGGTAGTATGGCACTTGGAGCCTGTCGAACATCTGAACAGACAGCACATTGAGCCCAGCTCCGCCATCGATGAGGTCTTGGTGACGACCATGTTGCTGATTCCGGGGGAGCAGATCATAGGGAGCGCGCCAGTAGTGGCTGCGCACTTGAGCTGATCTGAGGAGCTGAAGGTGATGGCGCACTTGGACCACCTAAGAGGGCGAGTTGCTTCGGGCTTGGGGATGATGACCCACAAGTGTAGGGGATCAATCGTAGTACTTTCGATAAGTAAGAGTGTCGAACCCAACGAGGAGCAGAAGGAAATGATAAGCGTTTTTCAGTAAGGTTTTCTCTGCAAGCACTGAAATTGTAGGTGATAGATAGTTTTGTGATAAGATAAATGGTAACGAGTAACAAGTAAATAAAGTAAACAAAGTGCAGCAAGGTGGCCCTATCCTTTATGTAGCGAAGGATAAGCCTGGACAATTTCTAATAATGAGAAAGGAGCTCCCGAGGACACATGGGAATTATCGTCAAGCTAGTTTTCATCACGTTCATATGATTCGCGTTCGGTACTTTGATAATTTGATATGTGGGTGGACCGGTGCTTGGGTACTGCCCTTACTTGGACAAGCATCCCACTTAGGATTAACCCCTATTGCAAGCATCTGCAACTACAAAATAAGTATTAAGGTAAACCTAACCACAACATTAAACACATGGATCCAAATCAGCCCCTAACAAAGCAACTGATAAACTAGGGTTTAAGCTTCTGTCACTCTAGCAACCCATCATCTACTTATTACTTCCCCATGCGTTCCTCTAGGCCCAAATAATGGTGAAGTGTCATGTAGTCGATGTTCACATAACACCACTAGAGGAAAAGACAACATACATCTCATCAAAATATCGAACGAATACCAAATTCACATGACTACTAATAGCAAGACTTCACCCATGTCCTCAGGATAAAACGTAACTACTCACAAAGCATATTCATGTTCATGATCAGAGGAGTAATAATATGCATAAAGGATCTGAACATATGATCTTCCACCAAGTAAACCAATTAGCATCAACCACAAGGAGTAATCAACACTACTAGCAACCCACAGGTACCAATTTGTGGTTTTGATACAAGATTGGATACAAGAGATGAACTAGGGTTTTGAGAGGAGATGGTGCTGGTGAAGATGTTGATGGAGATTGACCCCCTCCCGATGAGAGGATCGTTGGTGATGACATTGGTGATGATTTCCCCCTCCCGGAGGGAAGTGTCCCCGGCAGAACAGCTCCGCTGGAGCCCTAGATTGGTTCCGCCAAGGTTCCTCCTCGTGGCGGCGGAGTTTCGTCACGTAAGCTGGCCCATGATGTTTTCCAGGCTAAAAGCTTTGATATAGCAGAAGATGGACACCGGGGGCCCACCAGGGGGTCCAGGAGATAGGTGGCGCGCCCAGTGGGGGGGGCGCCCCCACTTTCCTGGATGAGGTGTGGCCCCCCTGGTGTATTTCTTTTGCCCAAAAATTCTTATTAATTCCAAAAAAGATGTTTCATGGAGTTTCTAGACTTTTGGAGCTGTGCAGAATAGGTTTCCATTGTTTGCTCCTTTTCCAGCCAGAATTCCAGCTGCCGGCGTTCCCCCTCTTCATGGTAAACCTTGTAAAATAAGAGAGAATAGCCATAAGTATTGAGATATAATGTGTAATAACAACTCATAATGCAATAAATATTGATATAAAAGCATGATGCAAAAGGGACGTATCAAATCCCCCAAGCTTAGACCTCGCTTGTCCTCAAGCGGAAGCCGAAATCGAAAAATAGGTCCACATGTTTAGAGATAGAGGTGTCGATAAAAATAAAATACGGACATGAGGGCATCATGATCATTCTTATAACAACAACATATATAGATTTTATCATATGATTTCTTATGCTCAAGTAACAATCAATTCACAATGTCGAGTATGGTTCAAAAACTTCACTAGGAACTAACAAACTATAATCTCGGTCATTGAAGCAATTGCAATTTATTGTAACATCAGAAAGAGCCAACAATAGAGCTTTTCAGCAAGCTCACATAATCAACTATCTTGTAGTCTTCTATAATTGCTAACACTTACGCAATACTTGTGGTTATGGAGTTTCAGCCGGACACTGAGAAAGATAGGGGCTTATTGTGTTGCCTCCCAACGTATTCACCTTTAGGTGATGTCAACAATAGTAGCCCATCCTAACTAACATCCAATTGGATATATATATATATATATATATATATATATATCATGATCTTTCAAACACGAGGAGCTTGCCAAAGGATAAAATGAAAAAGGGAAAGGTGAGGATCACCTTGAATCAGGCATAAAGTAAAAACATAAAGTAAAAGATAGGCCCTTCACAGAGGGAAGCAGAGGTTGTCATGTGCGTTTAGGGTTGATGCACAAAATCTTAATGCAAAAGAACGTCACTTTATATTGCCCCTTGTGTGTGGACCTTTATTATGCAGTCCGTCGCTTTTATTACTTCCACAACAAGATCGTACAAAGTTTATTTTCTCTGCACTAATAAGTCATACATATTTAGATAGCAATTTTTATTGCTTGCAACATGACAACTTACTTGAAGGATCTTATTCAATCCATAGGTAGGTATGGTGGACTCTCATGGCAAAACTGGGTTTAAGGGTATTTGGAAGCACAAGTAGTATTTCTACTTAGTGCCAGGAATTTGGCTAGCATGAGGGAGAAAGGCAAGCTCAACATGTTTGGAAGGTCAATGACAATAAACTTTAACTGAGATGCGCGAAAACATAAATCATTACATTGTATTCCTTGTCCAACGTCAACTCTTTTAGCATGTCATACCTAATGAGTGCTCGCAATTATAAAAAGGTGTCCAAGATAATATATTTGTATGTGAACCCCTCTTTCCTTATCACTTCCTATTAATTGCAACTATGACCAAAACTACGTTCATCAACTCTCAACTATTTTTATGCCTCATACTTTCTATGTGTGAAGTTATCACTACCTATAAGATCAATATGAACTCTTTTATTCTTTCTACTTTCTCAAGATCATAGCAACATAGCAAAGCCCTTGACTCAACACTAATCTTTATTATAGATAGCTCACGGACTCGATTACAAAAAGGGATCACAAAGCAAAACTCAAACTACTGGATATCAAAACTTCAATCTACTAGATCAAGATACTACTAAAGGGATCGAACTAAATAAAGCGGTAAAGATAGGAGTGTGATGGTGATACGATATCGGGGCACCTCCCCCAAACTTGGCAGTTGCCAAGGGGAGTGCCCATACCCATGTGATTATGTCCTCGGAGGTGATGGAGGTGGTGATGATGACGGTGGATAATCGCACATTGAGCATAAAAGCTCCTCCAACTTGCGGATAATGCCCTTGTGTCCGGAGATATGATCCTTCAACAGAATATTCTCCTGTGTGAGATACTTGTTCTATATGCGAGCTAACTCAATCATCTTGAAAGCTTCAATCTCTTCATCCTTGTTGATCTCTTCCGGTTCTTCTCTTTTCAGCTCTATCTTCAATAGCCAAGCATCCTTGTCTTCGTTGTTGAAGCAGGGCGACGTCATGGTGCTCTTAATCTGCAACAGAAACAGCTCGAAACGAAAACAGAGGATATTTGCGTGATACGGTGGTCAAAACCTTTGGGAGTATATATAATGAATTTTTACCGACCAAAATACGTAACATGCGAGAAAATGGAGTCTGGGAGGCACACGAGGTGCCCACAAGATAGGGGGGCGCGCCCAGTAGAGGAGGGGCGCGCCCTTCACTCTTGTGGGGGCCTCGTGTCCCTTTCGGACTACTTCTTTCTTCCTAAAATTCTTAAATATTCCAAAACTGATAAAAATTGCCATGGGAGTTGTTTTGGAGTCGGTTTACTTACCGTACCACATACCTATTCCTTTTCGGAGTCTAGAACGTTCTAGAAAGTGTCCCTTATGTATTCCTCCGGGGTCACGGTTTCAATAATATTAGTTTCAACATTGATAGGATTACCTGAAATGTAATGTTTAATTCTTTGACCGTTTACCACCCTCGGACTCGTGCCTTCGAAGTTGTTGATTTTTATGGCACCAGAACAATAGACCTCCTCGATAACGTAAGGACCTTCCCATTTTTAGAGAAGTTTTCCTACAAAAAATCTTAAACGAGAGTTGAATAATAACACATAATCTCCTACGTTAAACTCACTCTTTTGTATCCTTTTGTCATGCCAGCGTTTGACTTTTTCTTTGAATAGTTTGGCATTCTCATATGCTTGGGTTCTCCATTCATCAAGTGAGCTAATATCAAACAACCACTTCTCACCGGCAAGTTTGAAGTCATAATTGAGCTCTTTAATAGCCCAATATGCCTTATGTTCAAGTTCAAGAGGTAAATGACACGCTTTTCCATAGACCATCTCATATGGAGATACCCATAGGATTTTTGTATGCAGTTCTATAGGCCCATAATGCATCATCAAGTTTTTTGGACCAATTCTTTCTAGACCTATTCACAATCTTTTGCAAAATTAATTTGAGCTCTCTATTGCTCAAATCTACTTGACCATTAGACTACGAATGATAAGGAGATGCGATTCTATGATTGACATCATACTTAGCAAGCATCTTACGGAAAGCACCATGAATAAAATGTGAACCACCATCAGTCATAAGATATCTAGGGACTCCAAACCACAGAAAAATAACTTCCTTAAGCATTTTAATAGAAGTGTTATGATTAGCACTACTAGTTGGAATAGCTTCTACCCACTTAGTAACGTAATCAACAACAACTAAAATATGTGTATAACCATTGGAGGCAGGAAAAGGTCCCATATAATCAAAGCCCCAAACATCAAACAGTTCAATAACAAGAAAATAATTCATAGGCATTTCTTGACGTCTACTAATGTTACCTACTCTTTGGCATTCATCACAAGATAAGACAAACTTACGAGCATCTTTGAAGAGAGTAGGCCAATAAAAACCAGATTGTAGTACCTTGTGTGCAGTTCTATCTCCAGCGTGCTGTCGTCCATAAGATTCAGAGTGACACTTACATAGAATATGTTCCTGTTCATGCTCAGGCACACAACGCCTAATAACACGATCCACTCCTTCTTTATAAAGGTGTGGGTCATCCCAGAAGTAATGTCTTAAATCATAAAAGAACTTTTTCTTTTGCTGGTATGTGAAACTAGGCGGTACAAATTTAGCAACAATGTAATTAGCATAATTAGCATACCAAGGAGCAGTACGAGAAGCATTAATGACCGCTAATTGTTCATCAGGAAAACTATCATCAATAGGCAGTGGGTCATGAAGAACATTCTCTAACCTAGATAAGTTATCTGCAATGGGGTTCTCAGCTCCCTTTCTATCAGTAATATGTAAATCAAATTCTTGGAGCAAGAGAACCCATCTAATGAGTCTAGGCTTAGCATCTTTATTTTCCATAAGATATTTAATAGCAGCATGATCAGTGTGAATAGTGACTTTGGAATCAACAATATAAGGTCTAAACTTATCACATGCAAACACAAGTGCTAAGAACTCTTTTTCAGTAGTAGCATAATTTCTCTGGGCAGTATCAAGAGTCTTACTAGCATACTGGATAACATTCAATTTCTTATCAACTCTTTGCCCTAGAACAACACCTACAGCATAATCACTAGCATCGCACATAATTTCAAAAGCTAAATTCCAATCAGGTGGCTGGACAATAGGTGCAGTGATCAAAGCTTTCTTAAGTATTTCAAATGCTTCTACGCAATCATCATCAAAGACAAAAGGAATATCTTTTTGCAATAAATTAGTTAGAGGCCTAGAGATTTTAGAAAAGTCCTTAATGAACCTCCTATAAAAACCGGCGTGACCAAGGAAACTTCTTATACCTTTTATGTCCTTGGGACATGGCATATTTTTGATAGCATCAACCTTGGCTTCGTCAAATTCAGTACCTCTCTCGGAAATCTTATGCCCCAAGACAATGCCTTCATTAACCATAAAGTGACACTTTTCCCAATTCAGGATGAGACTAGTGTCTTCGCATCTCTGCAAAACTCGATCAAGGTTGCTCAAACAATCATCAATAGAGGATCCATAAACGGAGAAATCATCCATGAATACCTCACAAATCTTTTCACAAATATCAGAGAATATAGCCATCATGCATCTTTGAAAGGTAGCGGGTGCATTACATAAACCAAAAGGCATACGTCTATAAGCAAAAGTACCAAAAGGGCAAGTAAAAGTAGTTTTAGATTGATCCTTCGCTGACACAGGTATTTGAGAGAAGCCAGAATAACCATCTAGAAAGCAGAAATGTGTGTGTTTGGATAGTCTTTCTAACATTTGATCAATAAAAGGTAAAGGGTAATGATCTTTCTTAGTAGCTTTATTTAACTTACGGAAATCAATTACCATCCTATAACCTGGAATAATTCTCTGTGGGATCAATTCATCTTTAACAACGGTAATACCTCCCTTTTTAGGAACGCAATGGACAGGGCTTACCCATTCACTATCAGCAACGGGATAAATAATACCTGCCTCAAGGAGCTTTAGTATCTCCTTTCTTACCACTTCTTTCATCTTGGGATTTAGTCGTCGTTGAGGATCTCTAACTGGTTTGGCATCGTCCTCCATATTAATTTTGTGTTGGCATAACATGGGACTAACGCCCTTAAGATCATCCAGAGTATATCCAATAGCAGCTCGGTAGTATGGCACTTGGATTCAGAGTCTTCAATAATCTTTCTTCTTCTTGCTCTGAAAGGTTAGCACTAATAATAACAGGATATATTTTCTTTTCATCAAGATAAGCATACTTAAGATTATCCGGTAATGGTTTGAGTTCAAACACGGGATCACCCTTGGGTGGAGGGGGATCCCCAAGAATTTCAACAGGAAGGTTATGTTTCAGCATAGGTTCCTGTTTGAGGAACACTTCATCTATTTCCATTCTTTCCTTCATAAACATATCATTTTCATGGTCTAGCAGATATTATTCTAACGGATCAGTAGGAGGAACAGCAATGGAAGCAAGACCAATAATATCATCCTTACTAGGTGGTTCCCTATCACGAGGTTGTCTATGACACTTAGCAAAATTAAACTCATGAGAAATACCATCTATACCAACTGTGACAATATCTTTTTCAAAATCAATCTTAGCACTAGCTGTATTCAAGAAGGGTCTAACAAAAATAATGGGACAACAATCATCTTGTGGGGAACCGAATACAAGAAAATAAGCAGGGTATTTAACCTTTCCACACAAAACATCAACATCTCTAACAATCCCAAAGGGTTTAATGGTATCCCTATTAGCAAGCTTAATAGTAACATCAATGTCTTCTAATTCAATGGGTGCAATGTCATGCATAATTTCTTGATATAAGGTATAAGGTATTGCACTGGCACTAGCACCCATATCATATAGGCCATGATAACAATGATCTCCTATTTTAACAGAAATAATAGGCATGCCTACGACAGGTCTATGTATCTCAGTATCTGGTCTAGCAATATCAGCAGTCTCACCACAGAAATGAATAACATGCCCATCTAAATCCTCATCCAAGATATCTTTAACCACAACAATACTAGGTTCAACATTAATTTGCTCAGGAGGTGTATAAGTCCTAGTATTACTCTTACGAACAACAGTCGAAGCTTTAGCGTGATCCTTTATCCTAACAAGAAAAGGAGGTTTCTCAACATAAGGAGTAGGAACAATAGGATCACTATAGGTGATAGTCTTTTCTTCTACTATAATAGGTGCAACTACTTTCACTTCAACATGAGGATTGTATTTAAACCACTTCTCTTTAGGGAGATCAACGTGAGTAGAAAAAGATTCACAGAAAGAAGCTACTATCTCAGAGTCAAGTCCATACTTAGCGCTAAATCCACGAAAAGCATCGGTATCCATAAAAGATTTAACACAATCGAACTTAGGTGTCATACCTGACTCCTTATCATCGTCAGAACCCCAATCTTCAGAGTTGTGTTTAATTCTTTCCAATAAGTCCCATTTGAAACCAATAGTCTTCAGCATATAAGAACCAGCACAGGAAGTATCAAGCAGGTTGCGATTATCAAGAGAAAGCCGAGCATAAAAGTTTTGAATAATCATTTCCCGGGAGACCTCATGATTGGGGCATGAATATAACATTGACTTAAGCCTCCCCCAAGCTTGAGCGTTGCCTTCTCCTTCGCGAGGCTAGAAATTATATATGCAATTACGATCATGATGAACAAGATGCATAGGATAGAACTTCTGGTGAAATTCCAACTTCAATCGCTGATAATTCCAAGATCTCGTATCATCATATAGCCTATACCATGTCAATGCATCTCCCTTCAAAGATAAAGGGAAGAAATTCCTTTTGACAACATCATTGGGAATACCTGCAAGCTTAAACAATCCACAAACTTCATCCACAAAGATAAGGTGTAAATCGGGATGCAATGTTCCATCTCCTGCAAATGGATTAGCTAGCAGTTTCTGTATCATACCCGAAGGAATCCCAAAGTAAATATTTTCAGAAAGTTTAGTAGGTTGAGGAGCAACTCTTTACTCTTCTGGTCGGGGTGAAGATACCCCGAACAAGCCCCTCAAAGGATTAGTTTCCATAGTGACAAGTAACAGAAAATTTCAGCACACTATTTAAATGTTTCCTTACCAAGTTCCACTCACCAAAAGCGCTACACTCCCCGGAAATGGCGCTAGAAAAGAGTCTTGATGACCCACAAGTGTAGGGGATCAATCATAGACCTTTCGATAAGTAAGAGTGTCGAACCCAACGAGGAGCAGAAGGAAATGATCCACAAGTGTAGGTGATAGCTAGTTTTGTGATAAGATAAATGGTAACGAGTAACAAGTAAATAAAGTAAACAAAGTGCAGCAAGGTGGCCCAATCCTTTATGTAGCAAAGGATAAGCCTGGAAAATTTCTAATAATGATAAAGGAGCTCCCGAGGACACATGGGAATTATCGTCAAGCTAGTTTTCATCACATTCATATGATTCGCGTTCGGTACTTTGATAATTTGATATGTGGGTGGACCGGTGCTTGGGTACTGCCCTTACTTGGACAAGCATCCCACTTAGGATTAACCCCTATTGCAAGCATCCGCAACTACAAAAGAAGTATTAAGGTAAACCTAACCATAACATTAAACATATGGATCCAAATCAGCCCCTAATGAAGCAACGCATAAACTAGGGTTTAAGGTTCTGTCACTCTAGCAACACATCATCTACTTATTACTTCCCCATGCCTTCCTCTAGGCCCAAATAATGGTGAAGTTTCATGTAGTTGACGTTCACATAACACCACTAGAGGAAAGACAACATACATCTTATCAAAATATCAAACGAATACCAAATTCACATGACTACTAATAGCAAGACTTCACTCATGTCCTCAGGAACAAACGTAACTACTCACAAAGAATATTCATGTTCATGATTAGAGGAGTGATAATATGCATAAAGGATCTGAACATATGATCTTCCACCAAGTAAACCAATTAGCATCAACTACAAGGAGTAATCAACACTACTAGCAACCCACAAGTACCAATTTGTGGTTTTGATACAAGATTGGATACAAGAGATGAACTAGGGTTTTGAGAGGAGATGGTGCTGGTGAAGATGTTGATGGAGATTGACCCCCTCCTGATGAGAGGATCGTTGGTGATGACGTTGGTGATGATTTCCCCCTCCCGGAGGGAAGTGTCCCCGGCAGAACAGCTCCACCGGAGCCCTAGATTGGTTCCGCCAAGGTTCTGCTTCGTGGCGGTAGAGTTTCGCCCCGTAAGCTTGCCCACAATTTTTTCCAGGGTAAAAGCTCTGATATAGTAGAAGATGGACACCAGGGGCCCACCAGGGGGTCTAAGAGACAGGGGCGCACCCAGTAGGGGGGGGCACTCTCCTGGATGAGGTGTGGGCCCCCTGGTGTATTTCTTTCGCCCAAAAATTCTTATTAATTCCAAAAAGATGTTTCGTGTAGTTTTAGGACTTTTGGAGCTGTGTAGAATAGGTTTCCAATGTTTGCTCCTTTTCCAGCCAGAATTCCAGCTGTCGGCATTCCCCCTCTTCATGGTAAACCTTGTAAAATAAGAGAGAATAGCCATAAGTATTGAGATATAATGTGTAATAACAACACATAATGCAATAAATATTGATATAAAAGCATGATGCAAAATGGACGTATCAGGGGAGCGCTGCATTCACCTCGCGCGCGAACTGCTTGAAGACGCGGTGGGAAGCCGAGGCCTGTGAGCCGCCCAAGACGCAGGCGATGGCTTGAGGCTCTTGGAAGCACCCATCCCCTTCGTCCTGGTGGTGATCTTCATTTCTTCTTGGCGGTGGAGGCTGAGGAGGCAGAGCTGCATTGCCCTAAGGGCACTCCTCACGAGGTTGCTCCTTCCAAGCGCCCTCGCGAGGCTGGCCCTGCCAGCGGTCTTCATGAGGCTGGTTGCTCCACCCTTGACGGTGGTCGCGTCCGTCCCAACGTCCTCCAGCTCGGCCGCCTCCATGACCATAGCCTCGATCGTTGCGCTCGGGGCGTCGACCGAGGCGCCCGTCACGGAGGGCCCTGAGCTCCTGACAGTCGTTGGTGTTGTCGCTGTGAATGTTGTGGAAGATGCAGAACGGCCGGTTGCTCTTGGATGACTCGGGGTGGTCGCAGCCGCGCTTCATCTCTGGCTCAGCTGCAAGCATAGCCGACCCCTTGCGCTTCACGTCCTTGGTCTTGGCCTGCTTGTCTTCTTGATCAGCATTGGGGAGTTCGAGGAGGGAGAGGCGTCCCTCCTCAGCCCTTGCGCACTTGTTCGCCATGTTGAACATCTCCAGGGCTGTGCAGAGATCCTCATGGATGGCGAGTTCCTCCTTCATCTTGACATCACAGATGCCATCAGTGAATGCTGAAATGATGGCCTCGTCCGACACCTTGGAGATCTTGAGGCAAACGTTGTTGAAGCGCTGGATATACTTCTACAGGGTCTCTCCAGGTTGCTGCTTGACGCGACGCAGGTCATCCGCGGCCGGCGGATGGTCGTGAGTGCCCTAGAAGTTGGCGATGATGCGGCCGCGCATCTCCTCCCAGGAAGAAATCGACCCCGTGGCTAGGTTTAGGAGCCAAGAACGCGCGCCATCCTTGAGGGCCATCGGGAACCAGTTTGCCATGATCTTCTCGTCGCCGCTGGCCGCCTCGATGCTCAGCTCGTAGAGCTGCAGGAACTCGACGGGGTCGGCGGTACCGTCGTAGCACGGAGGCAGGTCAGGCTTGAACTTGCTTGGCCAGACGATGTTGCGGAGCTCCGGGGTGAACGCGTGGCACCCTGCCATGGCCACCGGAGGTCATCGAGGGGGTGGAAACTGGTCCTGGTGCACGTGCACCACCACCTCCCGCGAAGGTACGCGGGACTGGTGCTTGGGTGGTGGAAGTACGCGCGCTTCTCCTTGAGGCCGCTGCATCACCTGGCGGCTCACGTCCTCCTGAGCTGGCGCAGGGCGCGGATGGTCATGCCGTGGTGCCGCACTCCTTGGTTCAACGACGACGCCCTGGACTGGAGGTGGTGGAGGAGCCCCGTGCGCCACGTCGCCCACTGTTGGAGGCTGATGAGGCAGTGAACGAGCCGGATCGGTGGAGCCCCCATGCGCCATGCTGACGAGCTCAGCGATCCGCTCGAGCCACTAGTAGAGGTCGCCAACGGGGCGGTAGCGAAGGAGCTCTCACTCCATGAGCAGAGCGGCCTGCGCGTCCGCCTGGCCGAGACGCGCGTGGGATGACAAAGCTACTGGGGTTAGTGACGGAGTAGCGGTGCGCCCGTTGTGACGCACCGACGGGTGCAGCGATGAAGCTTGCTGCTCGTGGCCGCAGGGCCCGTGGCGGCGTTGGCCACCGGAGACGGAGCGCGACGGGCATAGCCATCGCCCGCCAGAGCCGTCTGAGCGACATGAGCGGCGATTGCGGCCCGACGCTCGGCGCAAGCTCGGCATGCGTCGGCCATGGAGGTGTCGGAGTGGCGGTGGATCGATCGACGGAGGAGAAGATCCGATGCACCCCTACCTGGCGCGCCAATTTTGCGGAGATCTCAACTTACCCAGCCTGCCTACTCACGATCCTCCTAAGCCTACCGCGGCAAGCTCACAGAGACAAAGAGACACAGCAGTTTATCCTGGTTCGGGCCACCTTGCGGTGTAATACCCTACTCTAGAGTTTTGGTGGATTGCCTCGGAGGGCTGAGGATGAACTAGTACAGTGGATGAACTGGCCTTAGGAGGTGAGGTGTTCTTGAGCTCAAGGGAGCTGGTGTGGTGTGAGCTAGTTTGACTTGTCTTGCCTCTGTGGTGGTGGCTAGTCCTATTTATAGTGGCCTTGCTCCTCTTCCCAAATGTTGCCGGGAAGGGATCCCACAATGGCCGGATTTGAAAGGGGGCAAGTAGTACAACTTATCCTGACAAAAGTAGTCTTCGCCTACGAAAAGCCTCTGGTCGTGATGCTGCGGTGGGCTCGTCGATGACCTCCGTCCTGCCGTCCTGGCGGTCTTGGTCTCATTGCACCAGAATGGAAACCTTTGGCTGATTCCTCGGGACTCCGCGCCTGTGGCTTGCCTCCTTTGCGCCAAATAGGAAACCTGCGCTCTGCGCCCGCTTGGCGCCCGCCTGGCCTTGGTCGTCATGGCTCACGTCAGCTGAGACTCGTGAGGTAAACCTTGCATAGAACTCTCCGCCCCTCGTGAGCCAGCCCGAGGAGGCCGATCCCCTCGGGGGTCTTGGGGTCGTCCGCCTCACGAGGTGATACGTCCATTTTGCATTATTCTTTTACATCGATATTTATTGCATTCTGGGCTGTTATTTCACGTTATGTCACAATATTATGCCTATTCTCTCTTATTTTACAAGGTTTACATGAAGAGGGAGAATGCCGACAGCTGGGATTCTGGGCTGGAAAAGGAGCAAATATTAGAGACCTATTCCGCACAACCCCAAGTCCTGAAACTCCACGAAAGTCATTTTTGAATTTAATAAAAATATTGGACAAAGAAAGTACCAGAGGGGGCCCACACCCTGGCCACGAGGGTGGGGGGGCGCCCTACCCCTTGGGCGCGCCCCTACCTCGTGGGCCCCCTGGCAGCCCTCCGGTGACCATCTTTTGCTATATGAAGTCTTTTACCTTGGAGAAAATCATAAGCAAGCTTTTGGGAAGAAACACCGCCGCCACGAGGCGGAACCTTGGTGGAACCAATCTAGGGCTCCGGCGGAGCTATTCTGCCGGGGAAACTTCCCTCCGGGAGGGGAAAATCATCACCATAGTCATCACCATCGATCCACTCATCGGGAGGGGGTCAATCTCCATCAACATCTTCACCAACACCATCTCCTCTCAAACCCTAGTTCATCTCTTGTATCCAATCTTTGTCCCAAAACCTCAGATTGGTACCTGCGGGTCACTAGTAGTGTTGATTACTCCTTGTAGTTGATGCTAGTTGGTTTATTCGGTGGAAGATCATATGTTCAGATCCGTTATGTATAATAATACCCATCTGATTATGAACATGAATAAGATTTGTGAGTAGTTATGTTTGTTCCTGAGGACATGGGGGAAGTCTTGCTGTAAGTAGTCATGTGAATTTGGTATTCGTTCAATATTTTGATGAGATGTATGTTGTCTCTCCTCTAGTGGTGTTATGTGAACATCGACTACATGACACTTCACCATTGTTTGGGCCTAGAGGAAGGCATTGGGAAATAATAAGTAGATAATGGGTGGCTAGAGTGACAGAAGCTTAAACCCTAGTTTATGTGTTGCTTCGTAAGGGGCTGATTTGGATCCATATGTTTCATGCTATGGTTAGGTTTACCTTAATACTTCTTTTGTAGTTGCGGATGCTTGCAATAGGGGTTAATCATAAGTGGGATGATTGTCCAAGAAAGGGCAGTACCCAAGCACCGGTCCACCCACATATCAAATTATCAAAGTAACGAACGCGAATCATATGAGCGTGATGAAAACTAGCTTGACAATAATTCCCATGTGTCCTCGGGAGCGCTTTTCTCCATATAAGAATTTGTCCAGGCTTGTCCTTTGCTACAAAAAGGATTGGGACATCTTGCTGCACCTTATTTACTTTTGTTACTTTTTACCCGTTACTAATTAATTTATCACAAAACTATTTGTTACCGATAATTTCAGTGCCTGCAGAGAATACCTTACTAAAAACCGCTTGTCATTTCCTTCTGCTCCTCGTTGGGTTCGACACTCTTACTTATCAAAAGGACTACGATAGATCCCCTACACTTGTGGGTCATCAAGACTCTTTTCTGGCACCGTTGTCGGGGAGTGAAGCGCCTTTGGTAAGTGGAACTTGGTAAGGAAAAATTTATGTAGTGTGCTGAAATTTACTGTCAATTGTTACTATGGAACATAATCCTTTGAGGGGCTTGCTCGGGGTATCTTCACCCTGACCAGTAGAGCAAAGAGTTGATCCTCAACCTACTGAACCTACTGAAAATGTTTACTTTGAAATTCCTTCGGGTATGATAGAGAAACTGCTAGCTAATCCCTTTACAGGAGATGGAACATTGCATCCCGATTTACACCTAATCTATGTGGATGAAGTTTATGGATTGTTTAAGCTTGCAGGTATGCCCAACGATGTTATCAAGAAGAAGGTCTTCCTTTATCTTTGAAGGGAGAGGCATTGACATGGTCTATGCTATGTGATGATATGGGATCATGGAACTACAACTGATTGAAATTGGAATTTCACCAGAAGTTTTATCCTATGCATCTTGTTCATCGTGATCGTAATTACATATATAATTTTTGGCCTCGCGAAGGATAAAGCATCGCTCAATCTTGGGGGAGGCTTAAGTCAATGTTATATTCATGCCCCAATCATGAGCTCTAAAGAGAAATGATTATCCAAAAAATTTATGCTCGGCTTTCTCTCAACAATTGCTCCATGCTCGATACTTCTTGTACTGGTTCCTTTATGATGAAGACTATTGAATTCAGATGGGATTTATTGGAAAGAATTAAACGCAACTCCGAAGATTGGGATCTCGAGGAAGGTAAGGAGTCAGGTATGACACCTAAGTTTGATTGTGTTAAATCTTTATGGATACCGATGCTTTTCGTGAATTTAGCACTAAATATGGACTTGACTCTGAGATACTAGCTTCTTTCTGTGAATCATTTGCTACTCATGTTGACCTCCCTAAAGAGAAGTGGTTTAAATATAATCCTCCCACTAAAGTAAAAGTAGTTGCACCTATTAAAGTTGAAGAAAAGACTATCACTTATAATGATCCTATTGTTCCTACTACTTATATTGAGAAACCACCTTTCCCTGTTAGGATAAAGGATCATGCTAAAGCTTCAACTGTGGTTTGTAAGAGTAATACTAGAACACCTACACCACCTGAGCAAATTAAAGTTGAACCTAGTATTGATATGGTTAAAGATCTCTTGGCTGATAATATTGATGGGCATGTTATTTACTTCTGTGGTTAAGCTGCTAGAATTGCTAGACCTGATACTAAGAATAAACATAGACATGTTGTAGGCATGCCTGTTATTTCTGTTAAAATAGGAGATCATTGTTATCATGGCTTATGCGATATGGGTGCTAGTGGTAGTGCAATACCTCATTCCTTATACAAAGAAATTGTGCATGATATTGCTGTTGGAAATATGCCCTAGAGGCAATAATAAAAGTGTTATTATTATATTTCTTTGTTCATGATAATAGTCTTTTATTCATGCTATAACTGTATTATCCGGAAATCGTAATACACGTGTGAATACATAGACCACAATATGTCCCTAGTGAGCCTCTAGTTGACTAGCTCGTTGTGATCAACAGATAGTCATGGTTTCCTGGCTATGGACATTGGATGTCGTTGATAACGGGATCACATCATTAGGAGAATGATGTGATGGACAAGACCCAATCCTAAGCCTAGCACAAAGATCGTGTAGTTCGTATGCTAAAGCTTTTCTAATGTCAAGTATCTTTTCCTTAGACCATGAGATTGTGCAACTCCCGGATACCGTAGGAATGCTTTGGGTGTACCAAACGTCACAACGTAACTGGGTGGCTATAAAGGTGCATTACAGGTATCTCCGAAAGTGTCTGTTGGGTTGGCACGAATCGAGACTGGGATTTGTCACTCCGTGTAAACGGAGAGGTATCTCTGGGCCCACTCGGTAGGACATCATCATAATGTGCACAATGTGACCAAGGGGTTGATCACGGGATGATGTCTTACGGAACGAGTAAAGAGACTTGCCGGTAACGAGATTGAACAAGGTATCGGTATACCGACGATCGAATCTCGGGCAAGTAAAATACCGCTAGACAAAGGGAATTTGTATACGGGATCGATTGAGTCCTTGACATCGTGGTTCATCCGATGAGATCATCGTGGAACATGTGGGAGCCAACATGGGTATCCAGATCCCGCTGTTGGTTATTGACCGGAGAACGTCTCAGTCATGTCTGCATGTCTCCCGAACCCGTAGGGTCTACACACTTAAGGTTCGATGACGCTAGGGTTATAAAGGAAGTTTGTATGTGGTTACCGAATGTTGTTCAGAGTCCCGAATGAGATCCCGGACATCACGAGGAGTTCCGGAATGGTCCGGAGGTAAAGATTTATATATAGGAAGTCCTGTTTCGGCCATCGGGACAAGTTTCGGGGTCATCGGTATTGTACCGGGACCACCGGAAGGGTCTCGGGGGCCCACTGGGTGGGGCCACCTGCCCCGGGGGGCCACATGGGCTGTAGGGGGTGCGCCTTGGCCTACATGGGCCAAGGGCACCAGCCCCTAGAGGCCCATGCGCCAAGATATAGGAAAAAGGGGAGAGTCCTAAAGGGGGAAGGCACCTCCGAGGTGCCTTGGGGAGGATGGACTCCTCCCCCCCTCTTAGCCGCACCCCTTCCTTGGAGGAAGGGGCAAGGCTGCGCCTCCCCCCTCTCCCCTGCCCCTATATATAGTGGAGGGGAGGGAGGGCCTCCATACCTGAGCCCTTGGCGCCTCCCTCCCTCCCGTGACACCTCCTCCTCTCCCGTAGGTGCTTGGCGAAGCCCTGCAGGATTGCCACGCTCCTCCATCACCACCACGCCGTTGTGCTGCTGCTGGATGGAGTCTTCCTCAACCTCTCCCTCTCTCCTTGCTGGATCAAGGCGTGGGAGACATCGTCGAGCTGTACGTGTGTTGAACGCGGAGGTGCCGTCCGTTCGGCACTAGGATCATCGGTGATCTGAATCACGACGAGTACAACTCCATCAACCCCGTTCACTTGAATGCTTCCGCTTAGCGATCTACAAGGGTATGTAGATGCACTCTCCTTCTACTCGTAGCTGGTTTCTCCATAGATAGATCTTGGTTACGCGTAGGAAAATTTTTGAATTTCTGCTACGTTACCCAACAATTGCACCTTCTGAGATAGAAGAGATTGATGTCACCATTAAGCTTGCCAATAGAGATACTATTTCACCAGTTGGGATTGTTAGAGATGTTGAATTCTTGTGTGGGAAAGTTAAATACCCTGCTGATTTTCTTGTTCTTGGTTCCCCACAAGATGACTTTTGTCTCATCATATTTGGTAGACCCTTCTTGAATACTGTTAATGCTAAGATAGACTGCAAAAAGGATGTCGTTACTGTTGGTTTAGGGGATATGTCTCATGAGTTTAATTTTGCTAAATTTCATAGACAATTCCATGATAAGAATTGCCTAGTAAGGATGAAATTATTGGTCTTGCTTCTATTGCCGTGCCTCCTAATGATCCCTTAGAACAATATTTGCTAGACCATGAAAATGATATGTTTATGAATGAAAGAAGGGAGATTGATGAAGTATTCTTTAAACAGGGACCTATTTTGAAACATAACTTGCCCGTTGAAATTCTAGGGGATCCTCCACCACCCAAGGGTGATCCCGTGTTCGAGCTTAAACCATTACCTGATACACTTAAATATGCTTCTCTTGATGAAAAGAAGATATATCCTATTATTATTAGTGCTAACCATTCAGAACAAGAATAGGAGAGATTATTGAAAACTCTGAAGAAGCATTGTGGTGCTATTGGATATACTCTTGATGATCTTAAGGGCATTAGTCCCACTCTATGCCAACACAAAATAAAATTGGAGAAAGACGTCAAACCAGTTATTGATCACCAGCGACGGTTAAATCCTAATATGAAAGAAGTGGTAAGAAAAAAAAATACTAAAGCTCCTGATGGTAGGTATAATTTATCACGTTGCTGATAGTCAGTGGGTAAGTCCTGTCCATTGTGTCCCTAAGAAGGAACGTATTACTGTCGTTCCTAATGATAAAGATGAATTGACCCCGCAAAGAATTGTTACCGGTTATAGGATGGTAATTGATTTCCAGAAATTAAATAAAGCTACTAAAAAGGATCATTACCCTCTACCTTTTATTGTGTTTCGAAAACAAAAATACATGACAAACGCGGAAATAAATTATGGGAACTCTGTATTGTATTCATCATCGTACGATTACAAGTACATGAATGTTACATGCTCCCATTGGAGTTTGCCTATTTTGCCTTCTGCGACTATGCTTAAGGAGTATCTGACTTGGAAGATTGCGTGTAGTCCGCTGATTCCCGGTGCTTTTGCAAAGCGTCCGGTTAATTACATCTATAGGTCAAGCTTACAGAAAACCTCCGATTAAGCTGCGCGCGGTCGTCGTCGTGAAATTCGCTCATCCATGAAGCATGTGTGATGTTTGGAGAAAAGATGTAGATGGTGGTGATACGTAGGTGTGGGTGGCTTTGTTTTGCCTGAACCCAGTCACGATACGCCATCGCCATGTCGGTATTTAGAACGGAATTTGTTGATGAAGATGGTGACCTTTGCTTGTCGGTGCCCAGTCATGTACCCAAGAATTCATCGAACATGGACATGTGTATGTTGCTTTTGCCTCGTCGGTGCCCAGCAACGAAGTGTCCGATCCCATTTGGGATTGTGACATGTTAATGAAATATAGTGATCTGGCCGTGTTGGCACTTGGACATGATTTCGTCTAGCCTTGTTGGCACTAGACATGAGATGGGTATGATGGATTTGACCATAACCTCATGGAGATTAGGCCATAGATTTGAGATAGATCATTGATAGAGCATGCCTTTTCTCCTTTATTTTAAGAATCAGGGGTTGCACACCGCCGATATAGATGAAGCAATCGACGATGTATTTTTGTGTGGATTTTCATCTACTCCGCATGGGCGACGTTGATGAAGCGATCGTGCCATGGTCGTAGGTTTTGACATGGGCGACGTTGGTGAGGCGGTCGTGCCATGGTTGTATATTTTTACATGGGCGACTTTGATGAGGCGGTCGTGCCATGGATGTAAATCTCCGCATGGGCGACGTTGATGAGGCGGTCGTGCCATGGTTGTATATTTTTACACGGACGACTTTGATGAGGCGGTCGTGCCATGGATGTAAATTTCTGCATGGGCGACGTTGATGAGGCGGTCGTGCCATGATTGTATAGTTTACATGGGCGACTTTGATGAGGCGGTCGTGCCATGGTTGTATATTTTTACATGGTCGACTTTGATGAGGCGGTCGTGCCATGATAAAGATTTATGGAATAGCCAAGTAGACATCATTCTTCTTCCATCACACAAAGCTCATTGATGTGATCAGATCTTATAACTTACCATCAAGGCCCACGGTTGTTGCAAAGATCAACATGTTGATGAAGCTTCGGCGTCGTCCGCGGTCGACGAAACTTTTACGGTGAAGATTGAGAAGGGGAAAAAAGGCGTGGAGTTGGCGGCGTGCTTGAGGGCGAGAGCTTTGGCTGGTGTGCGTGGAGCCTGTCGGCGTGGATGTGTTTTATACGTGCGTCCTCCTCCCCAACGAGGGCTGGCCTCTCGCTTTATATAGGCGCTGGCCGAGGCTTCGATCCTATCGGTTCACCAATCGCGTGGCCGTTTAAACTTCCTCCAGCTTTATCCCAAGCTAGCTTGGCGTATACGTATATGACTCCTCCGTAGGAATCGGATCGAACTGCTTTGGCTCCTTTACGGTTTGGGACATAAGATTATGTGTACATGCTTTCCTTCAATAGAATATGTTATTTGCATGGCACGGGCTCACGTGAGCAACCATTAGGTGTAATTACTAGAATTTGACGTGGTCCATGTCAATTACAAAATACGCGCTAGCTTTGTACATGCAAACAACCCTCTTCTCATGATTCTTTTTCTTAAACCAAAGTGCAAACCATCAAACTATTTGCACCATTGTAATCTACATGATGAACTCTACAAATGGAGTATAATATTTAATATATTCCATTTTTTTGAATTTATTGGCGCGTGGGACCCACACGTCATGGGGTAGCACTTTCATAAATCAAAGTTATATATTTTTTCACGTATGCGCTCATATTTATTTGTAGGCCGGTCCATCCTAGCTCATACAAAAAAAAACTAGGCTTAGGGCATACAAAAATCCGTCAAACAAATGATTTTGTTTCGCCAAAAAGAAACGCGCCGCTCCCTTTCTAAGGGAGGGTATTTCCTAATGCGTACAAGAAGTAAAATCGCGGGTGTGCCACTTGTTTTATGAAAACAAGAAATAAATAGACAGAAAAATAAGGGACAAATACATATACGGAACATTGCACTTTATTGATCATTGTATTGAATACAAATACATTGTACAAGCTCCATAGGAATTATCCTTCTGCCTTCTGCGTCGCGCTGAAGGAGTATCTGACTGAAGAGATTGTGTAGTTCGCCGATTCCCGATGCGTTTGCAAGCAACCGGTTAATTACATCCATGGGGTCGATCCCACGGAATACCTCCGATTAAGCTGCGCTGATGGTCGTCGTCATGTGTTGCTCATCCATATGCATGTGATATTTTATGTGGATATTTGTGCGGGTGGCTTTGTTTCGCCGAAACCCAGTCACGAGTACTATCGCCATGTTGATGTGACCAACAGGATGTGTCGATGAAGGGGATGACTTTCGCCTCGTCGGTACCCAGTCATGTGATGCCCTGACTTCATCGAACGCGGACATGTGTATGTTGCTATCGCCTCGTCGGTACCCAGCGACGGTGTGTCCAATCCGGTAGGTTTGTGACATGTTGGTGACCCGGCCTCGTCGGCACTTGGCCAGAATTTCATCCAGCCTCGTCAGCCCTAGACGTATGATGGAGATAATGGTGTGCATAGCCTTTTGTCTCGTCAACACTCGGCCAAGATGTCGATGTGGAATATATCACAGATGCATTTGATGATGCTTGCCAATAAAACGAAATCGATCTCACTTCCCCGCAAGAGCGAAATCAATGTGGAACTGTATGGACGTCGCCTCCTCGTGAGGGGCGAAAAAGAGTAATACTTTATTTATCTCGTTCTCTTGCGAGAGACAAACCAACGTATAATTTGTAACCTCGCCTCCTCACAAGGGGGAAATTGATATAATATTTTATTAATCTCGTCACATTATGATAGGACAAAATTAATGTGTATGTATTTGACTCCCTCGTACTTGGCCATAGCCACGTACGCTCAGTCACAGTTTGCATGAAGCAATGGTTTTAGACTCGCTTTGATGGAGGATTTGATGCTCACTGGTACAGTTCTGGGTGCTACCATGTTCACCGGATCGATTTACCGTAGTATATGTCTTCAGAAAAGAGGATCAAGAAGACGAAGATTTGGAAAGATTTCTTAGATCAAGATGACAAGGTTTGATGGGATTGCTTACCAACGAAGGAGATGAGCGTGGTTTGGTTCACCATGTTGTCCACGAGAAATCACTATAGTGTTTCTTTCTTGGTTTATTAGATGACGTCTCTTGCGGCGCCGTCTTTTGAAGAGATTGGCACAAGATCAATATGTATGGGGTGTACCTCGGCATCTACGCGGTAGTACGGCGTCACTGTTTTATTTAGCGAATCAGCATACTCCCAGCGTGAGCTTAGGTGAGATATATGTGAGAGACTTGACGAGATCTTCGGCGTGTTCTTGCTTCTCGCGTGCTCCCGTGCAACTTCTTTGTGTACCATAGCATCTACGCGGTATTACGGCGTCGCTGTCTTGTTTAGCGAATCGGCGTAGTCCCGGCATGAGCTTAGGCGAGACATGTGTGAGAAACTTGATAGATTGGTGGAAGATCGATGTGGTGTACCTCGACATCTACGCGGTATTACGGCGTCGTTGTCTTGTTTAACGAATCGGTGTAATTCCAGCGTGTGCTCAGGTGGAATTTGGATGAGACTTAGACAAGAAACTCGGCTTGTTCTTGCTTCTCAGCCGGCTCCCGTGAAAGTTCTCGATGTGTGGGACGACCAGCCTGGGCTTCTTGTTTCCTCGTGCCCTTCTCGCGGCTGGCCTCCCTTTTTTAGAGGATAGGTGGAAAGTTGATCTTGTATATGGAGGGTACCTCGGCATCTAGATGGTATTACGGCGTCGCTGTTTTGTTTAGCGAATCGGCGTACTCCGAGCGAGTGCTTAGCTGAGATTAAATGAGAAACTTGACAATAGTATTGGCTTTCCTATGGACACAATGTGATCTTGGATCACTAAAGTAAAATGTAGAGTCTCGAGCTTTTAAAGCTTGAGCCAATCCTTTGTCCTTAGCATTTTGAGGGGTCCACATTCCTAATCCATGCCATGCCAATCATTAAACTTTCCTGAAATATTCATCTTGAAATAGCATTAGTTAAATGAGCTATATGTTGTTAATCATTACCAAAACCACCAAGGGATAGTTGCACTTTCACTATAAAACTTGGAAATCCAGGAATACCTACCATACCTTGCTCCATAAAAAGAAATTATGTTAAAACTGCTTTGTGTGATTTAGGAGCTGGTGTTAGTGTGATGCGTTTCTCTTTATATAAAAGACTTGATTTGAATAAACTCACACCTACTGAAATATCTTTGCAAATGGCTGACAAATGAACTGCCATACCTATAGGTATTTGTGAGGATGTGCCGGTTGTTGTTGCTAATGTTACTATCTTAACTGACTTTGTTATACTTGAGATCCCCGAGGATGACAACATGTCAATTATCCTTGGTAGACCCTTCCTGAACATTGCAGGGGCTGTTATTGATTGCAATAGGAGCAAGATCACTTTTCATATCAATGGTAATGAGCATACAGTTCATTTTCCAAAGAAACAATTCCAAGTGAATGCTATAAATGTTATTGAAAAATCTCTGTCACTCATTATTGGAAGTTTTCATCTACCTCTACCTATTTCCAAAAAGAAATATGAAATATTTATTGTTGGGGACATTCATATCCCCGTTGAGGTAACTTAGTGTTTTACGAAAGTTCTTCGGTTTCATGCTAATCGAAGGTGGTTGTTAATAAGACTTGATCAACCTTACTAATGGATCATTTTTTGAGAGAGAATGAAGTTAATGAATTTAGTGAGCACAATTTTTTTTCCTAAGTTTTATTTTCTGTTTTTCTTAGTTAAATAAAATAAAATGACATGCTTTGTCTGTTTTCTGTTTTACACGTGCAATAAAAAATGACCCAAAATTAAAAGTGCTCAGAATGTCGTGAAAATTTAATACGATTTTCTTCTGAATATTTTTGAATTTCTAGTGCAAATAATATCAGAGGGGGTGCACCAGGTGGGCACAACCTACCTGGGCATGCCAGCAACCCCAGACATGCCCTGGTGGGTTGTGGTCCCCATGTGGTCCGCCTCACTTATCTATTCAGCCCACTACTTGTCCTACCTCTAGAAAAAAAATCACCATTGCTCTCTCTCTTTCTCTCTCTCTCATGTTCTTGCTCTCAAACCCACGAATTTCAATCTCTTTGCTCGATGCTTCATTTCCGAAACTATTTCGGGGGATTGTTGCTTGGTATGTGACTCCTCCGTTCCTCCAATTAGTTTTTGCTTTAGTGGTTTATACTTTGAATAATTAGCTACTCATGTGCTGATGTAGATGAGCGTACAAGTTGAATTCTTAGAGTTCTATGTAGTTTGAATGCTCAAAATGGTCTCTATGCATGCTCTTGAGTAGTTGGTATTAATCTTGTTAAGTTTTGTAGACAAAAAATTTGTGAACTAAAATTTTCAGAATTTTATTTATAGGAATAAGATGAGTTTCTTTAGGAAGTTTGCCTCCAAGAAAAATGCCAAGGGAGTCATTGGGGAACCATCGGATAGTGATCTCCACACTCCAAGAAGGCCAGAAGTACGACCGTACAAATGGCCGCATTATCCCTTCATGGAGGGGGCCGGAATCCATCGAGAATTAGCACAAATTTGCTGCAAATGCTGGGTTAACCAACTTCATCGGAGCTGAGTGTGAACAATACCATATCCTTACAAATTCCTCTGTGCAAAGTTTTCACTTTCTGAGAAGGAACTATCCTCCAGAAGTGCGGTTTAATTTATATGTTGAACCTCAACAAATACCTCTTACCGACTTTTGTGACATATGATTTATGCCTTCTGACGGTGATATAAGAGAGCCTAAACCTGCAGAGTTCGATGACTTTTATCGTACTCTATCAGTGGGAGATGAGAGTGGGGTGTCGAGTGTTACCTCCACTAGCTTGCAGTTTCCTTCTATGTATTATTTTGCTCTATTCATTGCAAAGTGTTTTCTTGCTAGAGAGAGGGTTGGTGCACTTAGTACCCCTAATTTTGCTGTCTTACGCCGCACAATATACGACGATAACACCTTTAGCCCTGGGGCCATCATCGCACGTCGCTTGCACCTTAACAGATCCAAGGGTAAAATTCATGGCGGTATTTATGCTACTCGCTTAGCGAGACACTTTAATGTTCAGATCTGCGAACATGATTTTCTTTTGCCCAAGGTTCATCTAGACCATCAGTCTATGGCAGATCACCAGTTTACAGATTTTGATAACACTATTCATAATATTTCATATAACCTGGTTTTCAATGTGGATACCCGTGATATTATTCCATTGCCTGCACCTGCTTTGTTTGATTTTATTGCCAGGGGCGGACACAGGATTATGCCAGATGACATCATTGCCTACTAGAACACTCAGGCAGCTGTAGAGGAGAAGCCTCAGGATTTGGACGCTCAGGTGTCGCCTCCACAGAACTTTGACTTGGGATAAGATAGCTTCTTCGGATGGTGATTACCAAGCTAGACCAAAAGCCTAAGCTTGGGGGAGTACATATTTCCACCGACATTACATTCATGTTCACACATTTCATTCTAGTTGTCGGTGTTCACACTTTTTCATTGTAATATCCATGCTAGTTTTATTTTCTAGCTTTCTTCTTGTGTGTTCCAAAAACTTTGAGAAAAATCCAAAATTATGTCTTGCTTCTTTTCGGGTTTTTCCTTTCTAGCTTAATTAATTGTAGTATTAAAAAGAAAACTCAAAAAGATTTCCTAGTTCTTCTTTTGCTTGTTGGGAGCTTTCCCGTGTAAATAGTTTTTCTCATTTTTGTTCTTCTTTCTGTAGTTTTCTTTCTTCAAGAAAAACTAAAAACTCCAAAAATATTTCAGTGTGTTTCTTTGAATTTCTTTTTGTTTGTTGAGTTGTACCAAGGAGAAGACCACGATGAAAATGTTGAGTGGCTCTCATATGAATAATTATTGATCTAATAAAGACCTCAAATTACCTTGTCTCCTCCTTTCAAATAAAATGTGTTTGCAGATTACAGCTTGGTCCATGGCACTCTTGCACTATTATTATTTTCATATCATTCGGTCGTGCAAGTGAAAGGCAATAATGACGATATTTGATGAACTGGCTGTGGCAGAGAGAAATGGGTATGAGCTCAACTTGTTCTATTTTTGTAAATATGTTTAACCAAGTATCCATGATTCAACTTATTATGATCAAACATGTTTGCAATGACAATTAGAGATTATAGTTTCTCATGCCATGCTTAGGTAGCTAGGAGTGGATAATGATTTATCTTGGGTGTCAACATGCATTAAAATGATTGTGATGTAGTATGATGATATGGTATCCTCCTCCGAATATTTCAAGTGGCTTGACTTGGCACATGTTCATGCATGTAGTTGAATCAAAACCAACATAGCCTCTATGATATTTATGTTCATGGTGTTCGTATCCTACTCATGCTAGTGTTTAATGTTACTTATGCATAATGCATGTTCATGACCGTTTTCGCTCTCTAGCTGGCTGCTTCTCAACCTATTTGCTAGCCTTCGCATGTACTAAGTGGGAATACTACTTGTGCATCAAAATCCTAAAACCCAAGTTATTCTAGATGAGTCCACCATATCTACCTATATGTGGTATTACCCTGCCGTTCCAAGTAAATTTGCATGTGCCACCTCTAAAAACTTCAAATAAATATATGTTTTTGTGTGCCTGGATTGTTCATAGAGTGACATGAGGTAGTTGATATCTTCCATGCTAAGCGGTTTATTCTCATGATGAGTGTTCAATCACTCGTCCTTGCACAAGAGGGGCGGTAAAAGGGATTCCTAGTCCCACAATAAAATAAAATTGCAAATAATTAAACAAAACTCCCCCAGGATTGATGTTGGTATGGACGTTACCCGTGGATTTGGCTCACCGTGGAGTGTGATTGTTTGTGAAGGGGGAGTAAACCTTTACTTTATCGCTTAGGAACTGCCACTAATGTGTTTAGCATGGAAGATATCGATAACTAATGGTCACGAAGTAAACAAGAAGGGTGCATTTCTCAAAATTTTATTTACCTTTGTTTAAAAAAATGAGCTCTAGCACCACTGCAAATCACTGCTTCCCTGTGCGAAGGGACTATCTATTTAATTTTACGTTGTGTCATCACCTTCTCAAATAAGCTCCAGATCTGAGAGCACTATTGTCATCCTCACGCATTGTGTGTAGCTAATGTTGGATGCATCATGACTGGATCTTTTCTACCATGAATTACAATGTTTAGTTGCTGCTTGAACTTTGGAGGTGCTCTGCATTTATGTTTTGTGGTCTCAGAAAGGGCTAGCGAGATACCACTGTTCTCATATTATATCATGGTTGTTTTGACAAAGTGTTGTCGTTTGAGATGCTTTATTATTGCTCGCTAGTTTCTTAGGCCATTGATATGAGTTAACATAATTTTTAAGAGTTATTGTTGACATGGTTAGTCATAATCTTTGATGAAAACCTGGGTGCTAGTTAAACTTATTTATGTAAACAAGAGCAAAAAAGTTCGTAAAAGTTTTGCTTTCTCACTTTCAGTTTATCAACGGAATTGCTTGAGGTCAAGCAAAGGTTTAAGCTTGGGGGAGTTGATACGCCTCCAACGTATCTACTTTTCCTAACGCTTTTTCTCTTGTTTTGGACTCTAACTTGCATGATTTGAATGAAACTAACCCGGACTGACGTTGTTTTCAGCAGAACTACCATGGTGTTGATTTTGTGCAGAAATAAAAGTTCGCAGAATGGAACGATTTTTTTGGAAATTTTTTATAAAATAAAAGAAAAATATGGGAGCCAAGAACCATCGGAGGGGGTCACCTGGGTGGGCACAACCCACCAGGGTGCGCCCCCACCCTCAGGCGCACCCAGGTGGGTTGTCCCCACCTGGTGGCCCCAGTTGACCTATCTCCAATGTTATAAGTTCATTTTTGGGGAGATAAAAATTAGGGAGGAAGAATTATCACATTTCATGAGACGGAGCCGCCACCACCTCCTGTTCTTCATCGGGAGTCCAGATCTGGAGTCCGTTTGGGGCTCCGGAGAGGGGAATCTTCGATCTTCGTCATCACCAACCCTCCTTCATCGCCAATTCCATGATGCTCCCCACCAAGAGAGAGTAATTCCTTCATAGGCTCGCTGGACGGTGAGGAGTTGGATGAGATTCATCATGTAATCGAGTTAGTTTTGTTAGGGTTTTATCCCTACTATCCACAATGTTCTAAGATTGATGTTGCTATGACTTTGCCATGCTTAATGCTTGTCACTTTGGGCCCGGGTGCCATGATTTCAGATCTGAACCATTTATGTTATCACCATTATATCTATATTCTAGATCTGATCTTGCAAGTTACAGTCACCTATTATATGTTATGATCCTTAAACCCCGGAGTGATAGTATTCAGGATACTTTCCGGTGATGACCGTAGTTTGAGGAGTTCATGTATTCACTATGTGTTAATGCTTTGTTCTGGTTCTCTATTCAATGAGGCCTTAATATCCCTTAGTTTCCTTATGGACCCCGCTGGCACTGGAGGGTAGGACATAAGATGTCATGCAAGTTCTTTCCATAAGCACGTATGACTATTTACGGAATACATGCCTACATTTCATTGATGAACTGGAGCTAGTTTTGTATATGATGAATATGATCCAACGTATGACTGGTATATGATGAATATTATCCAACGAATCCACCGATCCAATGCCTACGAATTTCCAATATATTGTTCTTGCTAAGTTACTACTGTTGCTGCTACTGTTACAACTGCTACAAAATTACTGCTATCACTATTACTGTTACTGCTACTATTATCACTACTATCAAACCTATCATATTACTGTGCTACTGATCCTATTGCTGCAGATATTTAATCTCAAGTTGTGGTTGAATTGACAACTCACACTACTACAGGATGCTGCTAACGCGACACTACAATCAGAGACCCTTTCGACGAAACTGTGTGCGATGCAATAATCGCAAACGGTGGTGTAAAATATCCTTCAAAAAACGTGCAAAACATTTGCGATGGCGGGCAGATCAAACACAGTTCAGTTTTTAGTTGCGTATGCGATGCTCGGCATGCGGTTGATCCATATGAAAATGTTTGTGATTAGACAGAACAACAAAAATGGGCAGCCATATCAATGTGTGTGCGATATACAGCATACAGTTCGCTCGGACGAACTGTTTGCGATGACCGAGGTGAACACAAACGATTCAGTGTAACAAGATGTGTGTGATACCCGGCAAACAGGTCGGTAATCAGAATTGTGTGCGATCATTATGGACAGCCCATACGGACTTTTTTGTGAATTGTGTGCTCGTCAGGGCACACAGTTCAACAAACCAACATGTGGGCGATAATGTAGAAGATCTCTGTCGAATATGTATTACTAACCATCTGCGATGAGATTGACACGATAAACAGAGATAACAAATTAATATGAGCAAACGGAAACAGAGATTTGTACAGTCTGCTTAATTTAGTCCTTCTTCTTCTTCTTCTTCTTGTTGGATGGCCCGCGACATCGTCTTGGTGAGGACACTTCTTGCCGCTGATGGTTGGCTTTTCATCGTCACAGCCGTCGTCATCGTCGTTGCTGTCGTCGTCGTCCTCCTCCTTGTTCGACCATTCCTCCTCCTCATCATCGTCGTCCTCTTCTCCGTCCTCCGATGGCTCCACGTCTATCTGGTTGTCGTCTGACGCCTCCGGAGGCGGCATCCCTTCCATGATCCGGATGTAATCGAGATCTAGGCTTGATGCCGGACGAATGGGAGACGAGCGGGATGATTCCGATGTTGACATATCATCGAGCGCTAGACTGCTGGCCGAACTGTCGTCCTCGCTGTCGATTAACATGGCTGCAGAGTGTGTGCCAGTGTGTAGCGCGGCGTGCTGGGGACGATGAAGATGGTGGACACTTAAGCGGGGTATGCAGAGAAGAGGAAATGCCAATTTAAGCGGGGGTTGATGTATTATCTAACCGCTGATATAATCAACCGCAATTATTTTTACCAAGTCGCTCCAAATTCCCGGGGTTGTGCAAGACTCCTATTGGCTGGTTTATTTTTTCAGGAAAAAAAGACGGAAGTTTTGGGATTATGCACTGGTACCGGTACGAACGGAGTAGGATAGTTGGCAAGCAATACAGTGAGCTCTTCTTATTGATAAAGCCAGTAATAATCAAACTACAAAGGAAAAGAAAAAAAGACAAAGGAAAATATCTGCACGAATCTTCACGTAACATCAATGGCATAGGACCTAGATGTGCATTACTTCACTACAAAAAAAAGACACATCCGTGACATTTTGGGCCGAACAAATTTTTTTTCTGTCATACATATGACACTTCTATGACGATAATTGTGACAAAACCCGGTATCATCATAGATGTGGTGGGCTCCTACTTCTATGACAAAAAATCATGACAGAAAATGGGCTTTTCGTCCGGGGCGGGCCGGAGACGCAGCTGCATGACATTCTTTGGGTCGTCCATGACGGAAAAAACCATGGTAGAAGCGAGGGGGACGAAAATTTCGGGGAGTTGCCGGTTACGGTGGGAGGTCGGGGGCCGAGCGATGCACGTTTCTCTCGTACGTACGCGCGTGTGTGTGCGAGGCGTTGGCTCTAACTGAAGCCGAGCGAGGCGTTGGGCTCTAACTGAACCCGAGCGATTGCACTGCACGCTACACATTACTGAACCCGAGCGATCGATCGATGGCTGTTAACAGAACCCGATGGAGCGATTTCTTTGCTACTGCTGCTAACTGAAGCCGATCGATTGGATGAACAGTGAGTGTTGCGGGGGGGGGGTTGGATGAATAGTGAGCGGTGGCGTTGCCTCTGGATGAACAGGAACCCGTGGTGTGGAGGGCTGGATGAACAGTAGACGGTGGAGGGGTGGTTGAACAGGACCCCGTGGTGTGGAGGGCTGGATGAACAGTAGACGGTGGAGGGGTGCCCGTGGAGGGGTGGTTGAACAGTAGCCAGTGGAGTAGCGCGCGATGGAGGCTGAATGAACAGGAGCCCGTGGAGGCTGGAGGAGGTCGATGATGGAGATGAACAGTATCCCGTGGAGTCCCGTTTTGCGGTACGCCACACTCCTCCCCCCCCCTCCCCCCCATTTCGACCGTAGGCTCCAACACAAGTCTGTTTCGTCCGTTTTGCGGTACACCACACCCCTCCCAATCAACAGGACCCCCATTTCGACCGTAGGAGATCCGTTTCATCCGTTTTGCGGTACGCCACACCCCTCCCGATCAACAGGACCCCCGTTTCGACCGTAGGAGGTCCGTTTCCTCCGTTTTGCGGTACGCCACACCCCCCCGATAAACAGGACCCCCGTCTCGACCGTAGGAGGTCCGTTTCCTCCGTTTTGCGGTATGCGCGACTAGGCATTCGAGACCCCGCTCGTATGTATGCATACGTGACCGTATTTTCTTTCTTGCACCCTGGCCGATGTACGTACGTGTACATGCTACATGCGCGCCTCTACTACGACACGTGCGCGCCTCTACTACGACACGTGCGCGCCTCTACATTGACCAGTATGTACGTACATGTTCGCGACCAGGATGACAATGCTACGTACGCTTCGACCAGGTGGGTCCCGAATTTCAGGCACTTCCTTGCTTGCGAAGATGTAGCTGGTGGGTCCCAGCAGTCAGGGGTGCGAATCGTTTTTTTTGCCCGGACGCACTTCCTTGCGTGCGAAGGTGTAGCTGCTGGTTCTCAGCAGTCAGGGGGGCGAATCATTTTTTTGCCCGGACGCACTTCCTTGCATGCGAAGGTGTAGCTGCTGGGTCCCAGTAGTCAGGGGGGCGAATTGTTTTTTTTTTGCCCGGACGCACTTCCTTGCGTACGAAGGTGTAGCTGGTGGGTCCCAGCAGTCGGGGGGCGAATCTTTTTTTTCGGACGCACTTCATTGCGTGCGAAGATGTAGCTGGTGGGTCCCAGCAGTCAGGGGGAGAATCGTTTTTTTTCGGACGCACTTCCTTGCGTGCGAAGATGTAGCTCGTGGGTCCCAGCAGTCAGGGGGCGAATCATTGTTTTTGCGAAATACGGTGGCCCATCCGGTGGGTCCCCGCTGTCAGGTGGAGGAATAATTATTTTGCGCGTAATAAGGAGGCACTTCCTTGCGGCTGCCGTGGACCCAGCTGTCAGCCTCTCCACGTACAGTCCACGTTCGATGGAAGTCGTTCCTTGACCATGTTGACCACGCCATGCAGAGAGCACCACGGCGGTGGACGACGGCGAGGCCTAGGAAGGGGACGACGCGGAGCCGGGGAAGACACGGTAGTGGATGCACACGCGGAGAGGAGTATGAGGGTTCACTGGTTCGGCTGTGCTGCCGTCGCTGCAGAATAACATGGGGTGTGGGTCAGTGGGTGAGTGGAGGGATGGCCTGGCCAGCGGTGGGAGTAGTAGGGGGCGGTGAGGCCTTCGCGGCAGCACAGCCTGCCACGGGAGGCAGGAGCAGGCTACACGACCGGCGCTGCATTGGGCGGCTGGAGCAAGAAGACCAGAGGTTGAAGAAGCACGACGGCCATTGGATGGACATCATACGGTCACTGCAGCTAGAATCATTTATATTGACTAAGTTGACAAAGCCCTTGGTACGTCAACTTAGTAGGCCCACAGGTTAGCTTCCGAAACGGTGCGCCCCAGATGTTAGGGGGATGAATCATTTTTTGGGCGGGTGAAGCTAGAATATCCGAGATTGAAGAGGAAGCACGGCATCCGTTGGATGGACATCCAACGGCCACTGCTGCTAGAACCGTATGTTGACTATAAGTTGACAAAGCCTTGCATACCCGTCAACTCTGTTTTTAGGGGACGCGTCAACTTAATAAGGCCAGAAGTGTGTGGCAGAGAACTTATAGCCCATTTGAGATTTTTAAGAATGTGTAGCACATTTTTGAATTCTAATGGAATTTACTATAGCCCATTTACAGTTTGTTAAAAGTACAGCCCATTTCAACCAACCGTTCAAAATAGAATTCAATAAAATTTCCCACATTTTGATGGGATCCAAATATTTTTATCCTAAAATTTTAGTCAGATTAAATAAAATTTCAACATAAATTTATATTGCGTAAAAATCCAATGAAACATTCCGCTCGCAACAATTAATGAAATTAAAATTTTCAATATTCCAAAAATAATATTTTATAAAGTAATCACTGTTTGGTGCATTTTTTATAGTTACTACCCAGTTTTTATAATTACATCCCATTTATTATTTCTTAAAGCCCATTTTCTTGTTAAGCCTAATGCATCCCTCCTAGGAAAGATTTGCAGCCCAGCAGGGCGAAGAATAACAACTTGACCTTGCCTGGGTATTCCTAAAAAAAGTATAGCTGGGCTAGCCATTTTCAGCTTGAAAAAAATTAATATCTGGGCTGGATATCTGGCCTGGGCTAGACGGGCCACGCCCAGTTAATACCTGCAGCGATGTTTTCGTTGTTGTTTTGAGGAGAAAAATTAATATCTGGGGTAAACATCGAAAAACTCTGCAGTGCTCACACCTCAAAAACACAAATACTGCTCGAGCTGCTTGGTCCCAGCTGTCGGCCGCTTCTTGTGCAATTCTCTCATTTATTGACTACTCCCTCCTTTCCAGTTTATAATGCTCAATTCAAAAATCTCACCAATCAAGGTAGATGGCGAGTGGTGGAATACTTTTTCTAGTTTTGCAAAAGCACATAATTAATGCTCTTGTTATCCTCAAAAAATTATGTTTATCAATGCATTAATTACAATGCATGCATGCATAAAGTACATGCATTGGTCAATTTTCTCTTAATACTTGCATGCAATGATTTAATGCACCTTGGAATCTGAACATGTGATGGAAAACAACCAAATTGAGCCTTATAGAATGGAAAAACTAAAATTTTGAGATAATCCCTATAAACCGGAAAGGAGGGAGTACATAGGTAGACAATGGTGTGGGACTGTGATGTCAGGAAACCAGGAGGAAGCAAAATAAATTATAGTTATATATATATAATAAGGAGGCATTTGCGTACATGAGGCTATGGACCTGGTGGGTCCCCATTGTCATCCTATCCAAGTAAAGTGATCTCCTCGCCCGCGTGCGCTTTCCGCCCCAAAAAAGTCAGCGCCGGCCGCCCCGCTTCCCGGTGCAGGCGATTGCTCCGCCTTCAAACGACACAAGTGCCGTCCGTCTGTCCATCTGCTGCTCACATTAATGATATGCGGTTGCCGAGGCGGCTACTCCGGCATCACACGTCCATCCCTCCGCCCGCCCACCATTGCTATATAAACTGCCGCGCCGGCCATAGCCGCAGTCATCCGCATCCGTTGCCTTTCTCCTGTCCACACCACTACTACCCACGATGGCTTCCTCGCGCTCTAGCGCTCTTCGGGATGGGCGGACGATGGACCACAAGGAGATAGCAGCATTGCTGCCGACCGGCTGGCCGGCAGGCAGCCGGAGGACGACGATGTCCCAATGGAGAACATGGTAGTCGACGATCCGGCGCCAACCCCCTCCTCCGTGCCATCGTCGCCGGTGCATTGCACCATGACCATCGGCGAGGCCCGTGCCCAATATATGGACAGGGTGAGGCAGATGCGTGAGAAGCAGTTCCGGGAGGCGCAGGCCGACGCCGCCTACAACCACCATGTCCTCCAGGAGCACCTACAGGCGGAGGAGCAGATCGCCGCGGAGCGGGCGGAGCAGGAGGCGCTGCTCGACTGGTACCGCTCCGCCTGCAAGGGCCGCCTCGAGCGCTGGCGGTACCGCATGCGGGTGGCGGAGGCTGTGGCCGCCTACAAAAAGACTAGCAAAGAGGGCGATGAAGTGGGCGAGGCACTGTTTGGCGAGACCGAGGATGAGGCAGAGGACAACGCCGGCTCCGACGAGTCCCCGCTCTGCTGGCATCGACGACGCCCTGCTCCGCCGACGCCTCGCGGAGCCAACAATGAGGCAGATGACACCGCCGGCTCCGCCGAGGCCCCGCGGTGCCAACAACGAGGTAGAGGACATCGCCGGCTTAGCCGAGGCCCCACCATGCCGGCGACATGGGGGAGGATTTCCACCGCTCCGCTGAGGCGCCGCCCGCCGGCAACAAGACAGAGGCATCGCCGGCTCCGCCGAGGCCCCGCCCCGCTGCAAATGAGGCCCCGCCACATAGAAAACAAGGAAGAGTAGAACACGGTAGGTCGCCGCCGCTCGGGTCCAAGTAAGGCCACCGCTGCTACCCTCCGGTTGAAGCCAAGCTAGGCGGGTTGACCATTGACAGTCGGTTAGCTTCTTGGCGGCGACGTGGAGTCGGAGAGCTGCGCTAGAGAAGAACACTGCTTCTACTTAACTGCTGGTGCAGTTGGCTGACTGACACATGGGCCCAACAGGCCACATGTTAGTTACGCAACTACACCTGCAGTTAAGTCACTGAAGCTTCTGTTTGGCTCAGCAAGACATAGGTGGGTAGCTTCGGTTAATTAATTATACCTCCAGCGCACCCCTTTTTAGTTTTTTTTCGAAAAGGAGGATGACCCCCGGCCTCTGCATCTAGGAGATGCATGCGGCCACAAACACCCCTTTTTAGTTGAAGAATGTATGAAATGTAATGAAATCCGGCATGTTTATATGTAATCTGACCGTGTATGAATGAATTTAATTCGATTAGTTCGAATTCATGTATCACTGGCATTGGATGAACATGCAAAACAATACGTACTAGCATTATTCCCAGGGTGATCACTACGTTTGCAGCAGTTTCACATGTACTCCCTTCGGTCCTTTCTGGTCTGCATACAAGTTTTGTCTGCAGTCAATGTATCTCTACTTTGACCAATCTTATACAAAAATGTATGCACTTTCACAATGTGCGAAGTAAAAAGGAACAGAAGGAGTACAAAGAGTTTGAGCAGCTTTCTAGCGTTTCTGTACATTGCAATCAAACACACATGCCAGGCAATTCATAGAGAACATTCAAAACAATCGATGATTATGCATCTCAGTGATTCACATGTCAGAGGCAATATTTACTTCACAACTAAAGAATAAAGAAAAAATTGATCACCACTGCTGATAGCAAAGGGCGTCCCATTCAAAAATATCAAACACATATCTTGCTAAAATCAATGAGCAAAATTTGACAAGGTTATCCCATTCCAAAATATCAAATGCCTACGATTGTGGAATGGGCAGGGTTTGCCATCAGTTGGGACATTGACATGGCAACTCGTGCTAAATAAACTAGTTGTTCTTTTTGTGCAGTTCCACCAAAATCAACAAAATTCGCGCGTAGCTTGTATGATTTCGCCCTTATAGGTTGCAACACCTTGAACTTATGGGAACCTCTTTTCTTGTGGTGGAAATGAATGATTCGATGTATTCATGAACATTTTGTGCAATTCCCGTTGAAATCAAGCTGAGCACCCCTGTTGGCACAAATACGAAAAAGTGATTAGCATAAAGCAAACAGTACTATGAATTGACAGTTTCAACAGGCACATACATGGTCCATGTAGAGCACACTTTTAGAAAAATGGAACTCACCAGAAAGAATCCTAGAAAAACATTGTACTTGCGCATCACAGCAAAAAAATGGAGATTTGTCAGTCCTTCTGAGCTGAAGTTAGTTTGGTCTTGTGGGGAGTAATGTAACCATCCTTCAACTGCTCCTTCTGATGAGAAGATAGACAATGCTTCTTCATCCTGGCATAATCGGAACTAGTCACTTCACGTACTCCATATTCTTCTTCAGAGGAAGATGATCCTGTTGTGCAAAGAAAAGAGGACTACTAAATGCTAGCATCCATGTTTTGCTCGAAAAAAAGGAAAGGAAATATTTAAAACAGCACAGATGAAGCACTTCCCAAGGACAATACCACTTTTTCATGACAATATCTAAACAGTAGCACAACACCAATAGGGATGACAAAGCTCAATCATATGGATGAAATCAGTGGGCGAGTACCAACCTTTGTCAGGAGGCTGATTGTGTAGAGCATATAGATGAAGCACTTCTCAGGAACCATTTTTGCTATCTACGGGGGTGGCCATGCTTACTATATACTCCTCAATTAGTTTAATGTTTCCAACATCTTCTTGTGCAGTTCCACTAAAATATATGGTATGTTCAAAGAAGATCCCTGTTTGCATAAGTAGAGATAATTATGTATGGTATCAAATCAGTGGCAAAACAAGTGCTCGTTCCAGCCATAACAATAAATTAGGATGCAAAACTATATCATTACTTGTGTCATCACAGTTCCAGTGCTTCATTACAGCACCGGGAGTTGATTTTTGTTTTTCTTCCGCTTGTTCTTCCCCGTCATCACTTGGTTCAATAACAGACAAGCTTCGCCTTCAATGTAAGATTTGGCATGTAAATTAGGGAGCACAAGTATAGTACTAAACTTAATTTTCTGATGAAAGTGGCAAAATACACGCCAGCAGTTGTGAAGTATCCTTATCTTACCTCAATGGGATCTTACGGTGCACATACAAATTGGAAGTCTTGTCTCCATTTGTGCAGTTCACTAAAATCAAGCAACATTATCGTACAAGTAGCACAACATATGAAAGCACACTGCAGAATCATGTGAAAGAAGGCTAGTACTGACCTCTCATGATGCGGAATTCAAACAACTCACAAGAAGAAGATCTGAACCAAATTCGCTTCAACGGATAGGAAGTAAGATCTCCTCTTGTGCAGTTCCACTAAGATCAAGCAATCAAGCAACATTGTCGGTGTGACATTTTGGTTGAACTGCACAAAACACTCTTAAAACAAAAGTGTTTTGTGCAGTGCAACAAAAGGTCACAATGGCAACAAGGTGAAATAGATAACCCTTTTTACACAGAGGTGCAAAGGAAACAATTAGTGGTCAATAACGGTGGATGACACAGAAGCCAACAAAAAGAAGCATCGACCTTATCTAAATGGGAAAGAAAGCAAGACAGTAGCATTTCTCAAACGGTGGCATTGATTAATATTAACATAGAGATTATATTAACAATAAAATCCGTTAAACATGTAATTTGCTTTTAACTGTGGCATTGCATCAATTTTCCAGCGGCATTATTAGAGGGTGTTTGTTTACAGGGACATTTTGGTGTAGGGACTAAAAAAACTCCGTGTCAGTCACATCTAAACCAAACAGGAGGGACTTTTCGGGAGTAAAAGTGGGCATTTGGGACTAAAGAAAGAAGACCCCGAGGGAGTCTTTTTGGGACTTTTTCCAACAGTTGCCCCTGCCACGCATCGCACTTTGTTTCTATTAGTTCATTACTAGGGGTAACATGGTCTTTTATCATGTCATTTAATAACCTCTAGTCCATGTTTAGTCCCTAGAACCAAGCAAGTAGAGACTAGGGAGTTTTTAACCAAAGAGGGTCATAGGTTAACAACAGCTAATGAGTTGCACGGGACAATGGACGCACCAGCACCATGTGCATCTACCAATGTACTGTGGTCATGCACAGTCTATTGCAACAAAGAACAAACAACCAAGGAGCATATTTGTGTTGGTCCTAGTTTTGTTATCTTTAGACACCTTTCCCTATGTGAGCGCAGCAAATCTAGTCCTGCTGAAACTCTATAGCCTTGTCCCTTCCTTTCCTTTTTGAACTAGTACTTTCGCCCCTTCCTTTCCTCTTTGAACCACGTCCTAGATTTATGCGATACAACTTTCCCCACTACTTTCCCCCATTCCTTTCCTCTTTGAACCACGTCCTAGATTCATGCTATACAACTTTCCCCCTTCATTTCCTCTTTGAACCACGTCCTAGATTCATGCTATATACAACTTTTCCCACTACTTTCCCACACTCCTTTCCTCTTTGAACCACGTCCTAGATTCATGATATACATGCAGCTAGAGCAATGCATGTGGAGTAAGTAAAATATACCTTTGTGACACTCCAAAAAATTTCATTTGGTTTTTCAACAAAATTCCTTATTTGATTTGAAGGAGGCTTTTTAAAATCTTTTAAAAAGACTCTCCCTCTCAAATATTTTCTATTATGAGAAAATCTTTTTGGGGTTATCCTCAACCTTGATGGTTGGCTTTGAAGGTCCTTCATTGATGTTGACTCACCACAAATTATTTTTTAAAGGTTTTCTTTTAAAAAGAAATCCTATGAGTTTTGGTCTATTCCTTTTCATTCCAACCATCCCCTTTAACCATGTCTCATATTAAATTTTTTCCCCAAAACACCTCCCTCCACTTTGGGGCAAGCCAAGTAACCAATCCCAGCAAGTCCAGCTCATTTTTGATTTTTATTCCATTTATTTTTCTCCAAAACCTATTTCTGTTTTTATTTTTGGACCTAGGTGGTTTACAAAGGAAGTACCAAATCCCTTTTGAGTTTTGATCTCAAACCAACTCCTCTGGCTAGTCCTTAACACCCACAACCTAGATCCATCAAGATCCACTCTTCCACAATTCAAAATTTTCAAGTTTCACTCACTGCAAGTTTGGACCAGATTCATCATTTCTGGTGAAATTCATATTTCCTCTTCCCCAAAAATTCTACCAAAAACCAGGCAACCCCCAGATGCATTGAGAGGCCACCTCACCAAAGATCAGCCCCAGATAAATTGCCCACATGCCAAAATCATTTCATTGAACACCTTGCTTGCACTGTTACTGTGCATGTTTAGAAAATTCAGTGTTTCAGTCGACAGTCAGTGTCATTTTCTTCAGAGTCTTGGCGTCGATCTCACCAGTGCACACTCTGGTGCCTTGCGCACTGCTTTTCCTTCTTATCCAGAGCGCCGCACGCTCTCTTGGACGTGCGTAGTTGTCGGTGGCGGCGTGCCTCGCCGACGCCGACAGCTTCTGCGGTGGCAGAGCCACCCGTGGCGACCAGTGGGAGCCAGCGCCAGCTTTCTGCGCCGTCCAGCACCGCCCAAAGCACCCGAGGCCTCCGCGTGGCCGTCTACTTGCTAGCGCACGCCGCAGCACCTTTGCCGTGGCTAGGCGAGCACAGGGCGCGCTCTCTGCCGCCGACGGGCCCGCGAGGTGCCGTTCCATTGAAACCGCAGAACAAGCCTAATTCAACCGAGTTTAAGGTTTAGATGAAACCAGTGGATCTCCACGTTGATGCCCAGCCGCCTAAACCACCCGTCCGGCCACTGCACCACCATAATCGCCGCCGGAGTTATCCCATTCATGGGAACCACCTCGGGCCGGCTATAAATAGCCATCCCGAGCTCGCCTTCGACCAGCACTACTCCCTCCACCTCACCAAAGCCCTGCCAAGACACGAGGAGGACCCCGAGGATGCCTTCTCCTCCGTCTCCGGCCGCCCCGTTCCGTCTCGGGCTCCAGCTCGATCCACTCAGGTGAGGCCACCCCCGCCTGCCATACCTCGTCAGTAGCCCTCTGGTGTACCCAGTGCTCTAACCCCAGCTTCAATTCCACCTCCGTAGCTCTCCCCGACAAGGTCCAGCAACGCCCGAACCACCGTCCGCCGGAATTGAGGCCGCCGTCGATGTGGTGCTCGCCGACGACCAACTCCACCACCCACAGGTGCAGAAGGAATCTAGGAACCCGTAGGTACCAACCACTCTTCCTAACTCGCCGTGGATCTCCGCCGGCGACCACCGCAGCCTTCGGGCGCCGGCGCGCTCTGTTTTTCTCCCTCCAAATTTCAATCCTGACGAGTGGGACCCCCTCGTCAGTCTCTCTATTTTATTCGAACCGTTTTCTCTGGAAAGCACCTTCGGGCCAAATACGCTTTCGATCTAAAGCGTTTTTTTGGCTTTTTCTATTCAGCCCCTGGAAATTTTCTGTTTCATTACAAACAAGTCCCTAGGCTAAAACCTTAATATCTTTTAAACAGAAAATGATTTTTGAGTGATTTTTTTTCTGTCACCTTTATTTTTCTGTCTAGTTTTTATCATATTTATTTGAAAAATATTTGGAGCACTTTTTGTGCACACACGATATTTACGTTAGAATGTATTTTTTCATTATACCGTAGATACCGAAGGAGGTGACAAAACCGCGAACTTCACCGAGCTAGACTCCGACTACTCCGAACCAGGCAAGCATGTTTGAAACTTTGATATGATGAGTGTTTTGTATGTTTGCTTTGAGTAGCTAGTTTATGGCATGTTCATATATATAAGCAGTAAGTGGTATATTACATGCAAAGTTGATGCAAGTGAGCTTCTAAACTCCATATACTTTATGATGTGAGTTTATATGATCATGTGGTGACATGAGAGGTGGTAAGATGGTAGTGTTGTAGCATGCCAGTCTTATGCCAAACCATTTAACTCCAGTGTTAACGTGGATCAAGTCACGTTATCATCCATTCCTTCCTTTTGTGCTACGACATGTTTTCCATAAGGAATATGGCTTAGTAAGTTGCAAACCACTTTCCTCGTACACACCAGATAGAGAGGCCATGATGAGGGTTCCATGGCCCTAGATTAAAGCCAGTCATCCGGTCAGGGGGCATGGGTGTTTCCGGTTGGGACCGAGAGGGGGGCACCCCTTAGAGCGCGCGTATATAAATTTGATCCCATGCTATTCGAGGTTGTAGCCTCCCCGTCTCAAAGTTTTTCTCGAACGTTGCCTAGGGTGATTCCTGGCATCGTGAGGTGGAAATGGGTGTGTACTGGTTAGATGTGTTTTTACTGAAATACCGTAAACGGAACTAGTCCTTCGTGAGTACTGAAATCTGTTGGCTGTGGTTAAATAGTACAAACTCTGCAGAGTCAAAATCGTTCAAGTAATCATATCTTGATCAACAACTCTGTTCAACCTATCTCTGTCAGTATCAGTCTTAGTGACAAAACTCTGGTGAGCAAACATGAGTGTTTCGTCCGGTTAATGGTTTATTCCTGTGGTTGGACTAACCTGTTTATTATCATGTGCTGAGCATTTCTTGTGAGTGATATATCTTCATGAATTTATATAATACAAATGATGAAATATAAGCCCTTTCTGTGATGTCGCTCAGACGTCCGACTATGGCATCTCTGTTATTTATTATAAGCCCTTTTCGAGATGTCGCTCAGACGTCCGACTGTGGCATCGCTGTTATTTACTTTAATTATAAGCCCTTTTTGTGATGTCGCTCAGACGTCCGACTGTGGCATCTCTGTTATTTATTATAAGCCCTTTTCAAGAAGTCGCTCAGACGTCCAACTGTGGTATCGCTGTTATTTACTTTAAATATAAGCCCTTTCCGAGATGTCGCATAGACGTCCGACTGTGGCACGCACTGTCATTTACTTTTCAATATAAGCCCTTTACGTGGTGTCGCCCAGACGCCCGACTACGGCATGATAATTTATTTATTCCACCTTTCGAGGCGTCGCTTCAGACACCCAATCGGTTTTTATTTATTTTTATTGGGATTTCGGGAGGACTACCACCTGACTTCCTTTTTATTTTACATGCCGTGCAAATTTATTATTTGAATGTGCATTGCTAACTGCTCATGGTGCATCGTGTTGCATTTGTTATATCTTATGTCCAAACTGTCTTGCGAGTACATTCAAAGTACTCACCTGGCTTGTTGATTTGGCCAGATGTTGACGAAGGCGATCTCATGGATGAAGAGTACGATAGCGAGTCCGACGCCTGTAATATATCCCAGTCAGTCCCACGGGATCCTGGATTTGGTCACCTGTAATATATCCTCTTCCGCTACCCGAATAAATTCATCGAGCCTCACTCCGACGCTCGATGAGCTGCAAGACTAAGAGTCTTGTTACCCACTCCACTGTGACATATCCACCACCACTTTTATATCGAGCCAGTAGTATGCCACCAGACCCTTGTGTCATATCCGCCCTTATGTAAAATATTGGCGTGCTTGTAATAAATTGTTTAGCAATCTCAGCTCAACCCTGTATAATATTTAATACTACTGGATTTCTGTATCAAAGTTTTGTCTACCAGTAAGGAGGATTTTCCTATACTAGTCTGCATAAAGGTCGGTTGTTCAATAAGATTTTTATTGGAAAACAGGTCGTGACAAACTTGGTACCAGAGCCAGGCTGACTGTAGGAAGCCACTAGGTGCGATCGCTAATCGGTTATTAGCATTATTAGTGCTATTTTAATATTTTGCAAATGTAGTCATTTTCTGACAGTCAGCATAAATTTATGATCTGACCATTCAGAATTTTTGCCTACTTTTGTAGATGGCTGGCAACGACTGTGAATCGCAGGTGTTCGCCAATGTGCCTGAGGGGTTCGTCAAGCTCCTCACCTCCATCGTCAAAATCGCGATCGGGCCATTGACTCGTTCGGAGTTCACACTCTACCAGCACAAGATCAACGACAGTCTATCCATGCACCAGGCCGCGGTGTAATTCAAGGGAGGGCGTGTTGAATTTCGCTGCTTCCGGTTTGTGGGAAGAGCCATGCCTACGGAGAAGCATGCTATGCAGATGGCTGCCCGTGAGGCGATAGCTCGTCTTCGGGATGTTCTTCCTTCAATGAAGGCTCGCGCTACCACTACCTCCCCTGCCACATGCCATACACCTGTCACCACGCATTTGGTTGCCCTAGAGGAGAAAGGGATGAGGCCATTGAGATGCTGGTTGACTATCTCAAGGCGTTTGAGGCCGCTTTTGATAACCTTGTGGACGACCTCGTGGCTGCTCGCATGTCCGTCGTGCACAGCTGTTCCGCCAACCGGAGGGAGCTTCTCCATACAGCTCCACCACTGACTTACGTCTCATCTTCGGCATCTCACACAGCTACCACACTCGCCACTACTCGCCGCCTACCTACTCCTGAAGAATTTGACCAAGTCATCGCTCCTACCCCAGTCAGAGCTGCACCACCTACCGCACCCGTTCCAGCTCCTCAGCTCAGTGCTTCACGTCTGGAACCCATTATTGAGGAGGAGGTTGAGTCTCCAACTCCGTTGGGCCTTACCCTTGGTAGGCCAAGGGAATTCCTCACCATCTCCGACTAAGTGCGCCCAACATGCCGTGCAGAGTGTCAGCATGTATGATATGTTTATATGTACATAGGTTGTGAGAAGTAATCTGTATGCGCATCATGTAGGAACTGGAGAAGTGCACTAGGATAAATAACATGTCAGGATTGTGTATGCACATCCTGAGTGATGTATTGTATAATTATGCTTGTGTGTAAGTTATGTACTAAGCAGTCCTTCTCCGTGCGCAATCGAGTAATTCCTTGAAAAATATTGGAGTTCTTATTTCTTTCTTTTTGCAAAAAAATTATTGTTGTCTCACAGCTTTTCTCACAAATTTTTACAAAAAATACCCCAGAGTGGAAAATGCATCGTCCTTGGACTCGCTCCATGCCAAGTCTGCCAGAAGAGAATTATGGTACGCAGACAAGCAACAACCTCACACAGGGACAATCAAGTTAGCAGGGCAGTGATGCCGCATTTTCTCAAGTGTGCCGCCTTTATGAACAGAGTCAGCAACAACACCAAGAAATGATGAACCAAGTCATCAATATGGGAAATCACCGTGGTCCGTATCAACATCAATCCAAATTATCAGAACTACAAAAGACACGTCCCCCAACATTTTCTCATACTGACAAACCTCTTGAGGCCGACGACTGGCTTCGAGACATGGAGAGAAAGTTAATTATTGCACAGTGCTCAGATCGTGAGAAAGTACTGTATGCACTGCACTATCTCACTGGAGCAGTTGCATCATGGTGGGAGAATTTCCTACACATGCACCCCAATGAAAATGATACAACCTGGGAGGAATTCAAGGAAGGTTTTCGTGGGGCGCATATTCCCAGAAGTATTATGAAACTCAAGAAGAGGGAGTTTGATGACCTCAAGCAGAGGACCATGACGGTGACTGAATACAACAGTCAGTTTACACTATTGTCTCGCTACACCAACGAAGAACATATGACTGAAAACAAGAAGATGGAAAAATTCTTGGACGGTCTGGCACCAGCGCTTAAGTGCCAGCTGGTCGTACACACCTTCCCAAACTTCAAAACACTGGTGGATAAGGCTATTACCTTGGAAAATAAGCGACACAGCTTGGAGGATATTCGCAAGCGCAAAAGGGACCAGACTACACTTGCTCGCAACCAACGGAGCAAGACTAATTTTCAGAAAGGTGGGGCACCCAAACCCACGACCAATGTCTCACGTCCAATCAAGAATTTCCATGCAAGGGACAAGGAGTTCACATACCGCCCAGGCGTTACTTGCTACGCTTGTGAAGAAGAAGGACACTATGCCAAGCAGTGTCCCAAGCCAAGGAACTCGGCCCCAAGGCCGAACTACGGTGGCAATAATTCAACGCCCAAGCGAAACAATTTCAACCCCAATAACAACCACAAGAAGGGTCACCTGAACCACGTGACCAGAGAGGAAGCACAGAATGCCCCGGATATCATACTCGGTACGTTCCTTGTCAACACAATACCTGCCATGGTTTTGTTTGATTCTGGAGCTTCTCACTCGTTCATTTCAAAGAGATTTGCTTTGCAAAATAATTTTTCGATGCTTCCCTTGGAAAAATCCATGATCATCAAGTCCCCTGGGAGTAAGCAAGTTACTCAGAATTACTGCCAAGGTGTGGTTATTGATCTTGAAGGACTAAAGTTTCATGCAAACCTCATCGTATTTGAAAATAAAGGACTGGATGTTATCCTAGGGATGGACTGGTTAACCACCAACAAAGGATTTATTGACTGCTTCAATCGGACTGTGATTCTCACCCATCATCACGGGAAGACAATAAAGATTTCAGCTCAGGAAAGACAGATATCACGGCAACCATGGTTGAACAAGGTCGACACCTTAGAGTTAAACAAATTTCCAGTGGTATGTGAGTTTCCCGACGTATTCCCCGAGGAACTACCAGGCATGCCGCCAGACCGAGAAATTGAATTCGTCATTGAGCTAGCACCTGGAACCACGCCCATTTACAAGAAGCCCTATAGAATGGCACCCTCCGAGTTGGTAGAATTAAAGAAGCAAATAAAGGAATTACTGGACAAAGGCTTTATTCGAGCCAGCTCCTCATCTTGGGGTTCACCAGTATTATTTGCCAAGAAAAAGGATGGGACACTAAGATTGTGTATAGACTATCGAGCGCTCAACATGGTCACCATCAAAAACAAGTATCCTATGCCAAGGATAAATGACTTATTTGACCAGCTCGCACAAGCCAAAGTATTCTCGAAAATTGATTTGAGGTCGGGATATCATCAATTAAAAGTACGGACAGAGGATATTCCCAAGACAGCATTTACCTCAAGATACGGGTTATATGAGTTTACAGTAATGTCGTTTGGACTGACAAACGCCCCCGCATATTTTGTTCACCTCATGAACAAAGTATTTATGAAGTTTATGGACAAGTTTGTTGTGGTATTCATTGACGATATTCTGGTATACTCCAAGACACCAGAAGAACACGCTGAACATCTCAGGATTGTACTGGGAGAACTAAGGAAACATCAATTGTACGCCAAATTCAGCAAATGTGAATTTTGGTTAAGACAGGTCGGTTTCCTAGGCCACGTGCTAACCCAAGAAGGTGTTGCCGTAGACCCGGAAAAGGTCAAGGCTGTACTTAGCTGGAAACCACCAGCCAGCGTAACGAATGTATGAAGTTTCTTGGGAATGGCAGGATATTACCGAAGATTTATTGAAAGATTCTCCACCATAGAAAAACCAATGACCCAATTGCTCAAGAAGGATAAAAAGTTTGTGTGGACCAAAGCCTGCGAGAAAAGTTTCCAAGAACTCAAAAGGAAATTGACGACAACACCAGTATTGGTTGTGCCCGACATACACGAAAGCTTTGAAGTATATTGTGACGCATCCCGAAAAGGCCTCGGATGCGTATTGATGCAAGAAGGCAAGGTAGTCGCCTACGCTTCCAGACAACTATGGAAACATGAAGAGAATTATCCCACTCATGACCTGGAATTGGCAGCAGTCATCCATGCACTCAAGGAATGGAGACACTTTTTGCTTGGGAATCATTGTGAAATATATACAGACCATAAAAGCCTCAAGTATATTTTCACACAACCAGAACTCAATTTACGACAACGACGCTGGTTGGAATGAGTGAAAGATTATGATGTTGGCATTCACTACCATCCAGGAAAAGCAAATGTAGTGGCAGACGCCCTTAGTCGAAACCCCAGTCCGAGTGTGACGCCCCGAGACCGATGCTCCAGTTGCCTTCCATTTACTTTAGTTGTTGTCGTGTGTTTATTATGTTTGTTGCTATGTTCATGTTGAGTGCTTGTCATATTTTGCTTATTGCATCATGCTATTTATTAATTGTATTTTGCCATCCTTGTTGTTGCCATGATCATCTTGCTTTGTCATATGCTTCATGATGTGCTATTGCATTTTGTCATTGTTGCTGCATTTGCATCATGATCATCTTTGTTATGTGCTTGTTATCTTTGTGAACTCCTTCTCCTCATCTTCTTTGCTGTTCCATCTTTCCCTTCCATCTAAACCATCATCAAGTGCATCACCCCATCACTAGCTTCTTCCTTCTTATTGTTTTCATTTTTGCTAGTGCCATTTTCTGTCCTCAATAAATGTTCATTCTTTTCCTATAAATCCTGCACTTTGCCTACATCCTCTCTGCTAATTTTCAGCCCATTTGAAAGTGTTTTGGTTGGGTTAAAAAATGGCTCAAGTTTGAATTTAATTCAAACTTGAATTATTTTTATATCCTTAAAAATGCCCAAAGCAATTTATTGAAATTCTGCACAAATTCTGGACTCCAGGGATATTCTCATATCTCTCTCCACCCTCTCCATTATTCCTGTGCTTTTCTATCTTGTTTTCTGTCTGAAGAAAAGAGAAGAAGAGAAGCAGCAGTGGCAACAGCGCAGCCCACCAGCACTCACTCCCCGCAGCCCACCTGGGCCTTTCTTTCCCCGGCCCAGCCGAGCCGAACGGCCACCTGCTCCGCTACAGCGCCGTCTCCCTCCTCTGCCTTTAAGAGCGCCAACACCGTGAGCTCTGCTTCACGGACGTCGAGGCCAGCATGCCTCACTCCCCTATATAGCCCCGAGCCCGCGCCCTAGGGTTTCCCTCTTCCTCGTCTCGCCGCCGCCACAAGCCTTCTGCTTCCTCTGTTTGTTCTTCTTCTTCAAGAGCAGAGCGCACGAGAGAAAACCCCGCCGGCGTCCGGCGTCGCTCGCGCAGCCGGAGGACTTCAAGATCGTCTCTGACATGTTCATCTTATTCCTCGACGTCGACTACGTTCGTTCAGGCGTCTTCCCCGCACTAGGTCACCTCCACTGCATCGCCAAGTTCCTCGGCGTCTTCCTCCCCGCTTCCTCTGCTTCGCGGATCCGAGGATGTCGCCCCAATCGGCGCGTCCCCACGTCGTCTCCTGCGTTTTCCGGCAAGACCAGGAGCAAGAAGGTCCAAGGACGCCGCGATCTTCTTCCTCTACTTCGTCTGCATCCTCTGCATCGCCAAATCCCACTCCTGGCGTCCTCCCCTGCTTCCTTCTTCCTCGGACAGGAAGCGCGTCGGGTTCAGAGCTCGTCCACGTCGCCTCCAGTTCATCTTCGTGGCCGTCGCTGTGTCCTAGAGTGAGCTAGGTATACCTGCTTCCCTCCCTATTCTTCCTGTCGTGTTTAGATCACTGGAGTCACTACTAGATCCATCCCATCATCGTGCCCTCGCTACTCCGGCGAATCTCTGAAACTTTCAGGAAAACGCTTCCGTGCTCCGTTTGTATCTTGTTCCTGCTCGCCTCGCTCGGGACCCTGCTTCGTTTCACCTCGCCGCCTCGCTGCAGCCTTGCCTCAAGTGCCGCACGCACGCCGCTGCACGCCTGCACGCCCCGCCGTGGCCGTGGCCGATTGCCTCGACCTGCAAGGCCGGCCCTGTTTCTCTGTACTTGTTTCGTCTGGGTTCAGGCTTCGGATTCCTTCAAGAAGTAGGCATCTTCAGCCGAGTCCTTTGCATCACCAACACCCTCACGTGTTGCTCCGTGCCAACCTCGCACACCAGCAACTCCCGCACGCAACCAGAGCCTCGCCTGTTGCCTTGCAGCCGCCCAACACCGAGGCTTGGCCTCCATGACCGAAACGTCGAGCTCGTGCTGCACCCACCGTTGCTTCACGCCTGCGCGTCACAGCACATCCACCTCCCAATCCCGCACACCCACCGCCGACTCCTGGGCCCCGCCGTTTCACCGTTTCCCGCCGGTGCCGCCGATGTCTTCTCTGTTGCAGAGGAGAAGAAACCCCGTCCGCCGTGGAGCTAGTTCAAAATGAGCCGTGCCCCATCGTGTCAACAGTACTAGCAGCAGCACAGTGGATCGGTGAGTAGAGTTCTACCGGGGAGACCCGAGTTCGAATCCCTTCGGGAACATCTTTTAGGGGAACACCAATTTTGCCCCTGTTGCCTCCATGACAGTGGGACCCCATTCGTCATCCTCTCTGTGCACACACCCCTCTCCACACCCACACTCCTGCCACCTCAGCACCCAAGCCCACTCGTCATTGACAGTGGCTACCCTGCCCGTGTCCCTTATTGTTTTCCTTTTGTTTTGCATATTAACAGCAATGCCATCATTTTGAATTGCCAATAATTAAATATCCATGCATCCAAATGAAACATGTCATATATGCTTCTTGCTTAGTTTTTCATGTTCTTTCACATTGTGCAACTTTCATCCCTGTTAAAAATATTTAAAATTGTTGTTTGCATTAATTTGCATAAATCACATGTTAAAATGATTTATTTCATAACTAAATAACTGTAGCTCGGTTTTAAATAAACTTTATATGTAAATGGGGTGGAAAAATGCCTAGTTTAACATGGTGCACTTTATTTTCCTGTTTAACAACTTTAAATTATGGTTTAGGTCAGAACAGTACCAAATTCGAAATATGCACATGGGGATTTTCCGGAATTGTTGTTTGTTGTTCCGGCCTCATTTAAACTTGCCTAGTTAGGTAGTTTTCTTATGCTTCACCTCTTGCCATGTTTAACAACATTTAATATTGATGAGTAGCATAAACGAGAGTGAACTAAATACTTGAATGTGGTGTTCCGTCAATATGCAACTCGTTGCATATTGAGCTCCACTTAATTTGTAGTGTTGTTTGTTGCACTTTGCCATGCCATGCCATGCCTCATTAAACCGGTCACGCAGCATACTTGTTTGTGCATCATGCCATGTTTATGCTTGTGCATTTACCATGTTGTTTGTTTCTTTCCGGTGTTGCTTCTTAGTTCCGGTAATGTTGCGATTGTGAGGATTCGTTCGACTACTCCCGTTCGTCTTCTTCATGGACTCGTTCCTCTTCCTTGCGGGATTTCAGGCAAGATGACCGTCACCTTGGATCTCACTACTATCATTGCTATGCTAGTTGCTTTGTTCTATCGCTATGCTGCGCTTCCTATAACTTGTTCTTCAAGCCTCCCCAAATTGCCATGAACCTCTAACCTTTGACACCCTTCCTAGCAAACCGTTGTTTGGCTATGTTACCGCTTTGCTCAGCCCCTCTTATAGCGTTGTTAGTTGCAGGTGAAGTTGAAGATTGCTCCATGGTGGACAGGATTTTGTTGGGATATCACAATATCTCTTATATTATTAATGCATCTATATACTTGGTAAAGGGTGGAAGGCTCGGCCTTATGCCTGTTGTTTTGTTCCACTCTTGCCGCCCTAGTTTCCGTCATACCGGTGTTATGTTACCGGATTTTGCATTCCTTACGCGGTCGGGTGATTTATGGGAACCCCTTGACAGTTCGCTTTGAATAAAACTCCTCCAGCAAGGCCCAACCTTGGTTTTACCATTTGCCTCACCTAGCCCTTTTTCCCTTGGGAGTCACACTCTCGAGGGTCATCTTATTTTTACGCCCCCCCCCCCCGGGCCAGTGCTCGTCGTGAGGGTTGGTCCAACCTGTCAGCCGCCGGTGGCCACCAGGGGCAACTCTGGACTGGCCTACCAGAAGTTTGGAAAATCCGGTGTGCCCTGAGAACGAGATATGAGTAGCTCCTATCAGGATTTGTCGGCACATTCGGGCGGCTTTGCTGGTCTTGTTTTATCATTGTCGAAATGTCTTATAAACCGGGATTCCGAGACTGATCGGGTCTTCCTGGGAGAAGGTATATCCTTCATTGATCGCGAGAGCTTATCATGGGCTAAGTTGGGACACTCCTGCAGGGTATTATCTTTCGAAAGCCGTGCCCGCGGTTATGTGGCAGATGGGAATTTGTTAATGTCCGGTTGTAGATAACTTGACACCAGATCCAAATTAAAATGCATCAACCGCGTCTGTAGCCGTGATGGTCTCTTCTCGGCGGAGTCCGGGAAGTGAACACGGTTTCTGGGTTATGTTTGACGTAAGTAGGTGTTCAGGATCACCTCTTGATCATTGCTAGCTTCACGACCGTTCCTTTGCTTCTCTTCTCGCTCTTATTTGCGTGTGTTAGCCACCATACTTGCTTAGTCGCTGCTGCAACCTCACCATTTTACCCCTTCCTTTCCCATTAAGCTTTGCTAGTCTTGATACCCATGGTAATGGGATTGCTGAGTCCTCGTGGCTCACAGATTACTACAACAACAGTTGCAGGTACAGGTTATGCGATGTTCATGACGCGAGAGCGATGTTTGCTTGATTTGGAGTTCTTCTTCTGCTTCTTCTTCGGTCAGGGGATAGGTTCCAGGTCGGCAGCCTGGGCTAGCAGGGTGTATGTCGTTTGAGTTTCTGTTTGTGTTTCATCCGTAGTCGGATGTTGATCTTATGTAAGATGATGTTGTATTCGTGTGGCATTGTATGCCTTATGTATGTATCCCTACCTATTATGTAATGTTGATGTAATGATATCCACCTTGCAAAAGCGTTTCAATATGCGGGTCTATCCTTGGTGGGACCTTCGAGTTCCTTTTGGATAGGGTCGCATATTGGGCGTGACAAGTTGGTATCAGAGCCTCGACCGACCCTAGGAGCCCCCCTTGATTGATCGTGTAGTTTGGCCGTTGTTGAGTCTAGAAGAAAACTGTTTTTGGAGTCTAGTTATATCGGAGAGTAGGAATTCTTTTTACTCCTCAGCCCCTTCGTTGCTCTGGTAAGAAATCTTGACGTATGTGTTTTGAATTACTCCTCTTCCCCTTCAAATTTTCTTTAGGATCACGCAGTTGATTTTTCGATCATTGGTTCTCTGCTCTTTTATCCAGTGCATCTCTCGTCAAGTTGACTCGAGCCTCTTCTTCTTTGCCAAGTTCAATCCTCAGTTGTTTTCTTTTCCCACCCGCCAACCTCTTTTCTTCTCGGAGCCGGAGTCTGTAATCGAGAATCCATCCTACTCGTGTGAAGTATTTGCCTTCTTTCTTCAATGTTTTCAACCGGTATTTTTCTCTTCAAGATATTCGTCGGTTCCCATTCCAAGTTGCCTTTGTTTTCCCGCCCTCCCGCCCTTTTTCTTCCCGGAGTCTGAGTCTCTTTTGACCATCAATTTCATTCGTACGGAGCCTCTTCAGTCTTCCCTCAATTATTTCAACCGGTGGATTCAATTCCAATTTTTGGTAGTGATTATATTCTTTTCCTCGGCTCAAGTGTTTCCCCTTGCTCGTTCGCCTCTCGCCAGTTTATCTTTTTTCGGAGTGCTCAAGACATCTCAGGAGAATCGTCTGTGTTCGAATTAATTCGAGGTTATCACCTCATTCAAATATTTCAATTATTCCAGTGTATCATCTATCTGTTCAACAATCCTTTCCGATGGTGTTTTTCTTTTAGTGGGCCCTAACCCACAGGTCTTTTCTCAGGATCTTACCTGACTCTTATAATTCTCCCGGGGTTATTCTCAAATTCTTTTCAAGTGTGATGTAAGAATGAATTTCATCAGTCACATGCCTTTTCAAGATCGATTTCAATTCTTTTCATCTTTGTTTCAACCCTTCCTCTTCGTTTTTCATTTTCCCGGAGTATCTCAACAATTTTTGTGTTCTTTCTCGTCGTTCTCAACTTTTGAAGACCGAAGAAGAGTTTCTCTTAAATCTTGTCCGTTCTCCCGAAGATTCATGTCGCTAGCTTGATGCTATCTGCTCAAATTGTTTCCAGTCGTGCAATTCTTTTTCATCCATCCAGAGTATTTAAGGAGTTGCTTCCCTCTCGATCATCCAGAGGTCATCTTTTCGGAAGATTTCTTCATTCTAAGTTTTCAGCGGTCGTCTCAATATTCTTCCGGTGCTTCGTTCAAGGAGTCTTCAATCAGTTCACGATCTCTTCGTTTTATTGTCCCTAAATTCCCTCAAGTATCTTCGTGCTTGCTCTAATTCTTCCCGACGATTCTTTCTCTTTTCTTCGTTCATTTTCATTTCTAACGGTGGTTCGTTCAACATTCCTATTCCTTGTCGGCATATCAATTCATTCATTCTTTCCAATCCTACCGGTGGTGCATGAAGATTTCCCAAGCTTGCGCTATATCTCCCTTTATCCTTTCCAATGCGACTAAGTAGTATGCAAATCCATTCCTTCCCATCGATTTAATTGGTGGAGGATAAACATAACATAATTCTTATTCTTCTTTCATCAAGTTGATCAATCTCTTCTTTCGGAGTTTGTTCAGCATATCACATTCTTGGTTCAAAGCTTTTTCATCTTTTCTTTCCCGGAGTTCCAAGTTTATTTCTTGCTTGTCTCGTCACGAAGCTCCATCTAAGTCATCGCAAGTTCATCTCGTTCTTTTTCAACATTCGTTTCTTTAATCCTTTTAATACTGGAGTTCTTCGAGAGTTCCTCATGGTGGTTCTTCATGATTTAATTCATTCTTTCAAGTATTCATCGAGATTCTTGTTGGTGGAGTTCAAGTATATTTTCTTCCAGTGTCTCGAAGTGCAATTAATTCTCTGTATTCTTTTGAAGTGGAGTTTTGCATTTCTTTGGTCTTCTCAGATATTCAAGCATTTGCTTGTGACACAGTTTCACCTCAAATTTGACAAGATTTTCCATAAGTCCACAACAAACTTATTTTTTGTTGTTGATTTTCTCAGCAACCTCGTTAAATCTTTTCTTCTAAGGAGGCTATCTAATTCATTTGTTGTTCTCTTATCCGTTCTTTTCATTCCACTATTTTAACTCTACCGGAGGCATTGTGTTGTTCATCTCATCAAGGTCATCCCATCTTGTGAAGTTCATGTTCTATTCCTTTTCTATCTTGTTCTAACCGGAGTGGTTTCAGTGTCTATCTTGTTTCCATGAGCATTTGATTCTCGTCATATTCGTCGTTCCTCTTTCTACCCGAGTGCTCTCGACTTGGTTCATATTTTCTCTTGCGCCCTTATTTCACCTCATCCTCTTTTTTTCCGTCTCGTTCCTAAGATCTCAGGACGAGATCTTCTATTAGTGGAGGAGTGTTGTGACGCCCCGAGACCGATGCACCAGTTGCCTTCCATTTATTTTAGTTTTTGTCGTTTGTTTATTATGTTTGTTGCTATGTTCATGTTGAGTGCTTGTCATATTTTGCTTCTTGCATCATGCTATTTATTAATTGTATTTTGCCATCCTTGTTGTTGCCATGATCATCTTGCTTTGTCATATGCTTCATGATGTGCTATTGCATTTTGTCATTGTTGCTGCATTTGCATCATGATCATCTTTGTTGTGTGCTTGTTATCTTTGTGAACTCCTTCTCCTCATCTTCTTTGCCGTTCCATCTTTCCCTTCCATCTAAACCATCATCAAGTGCATCACCCCATCACTAGCTTCTTCCTTCTTATTCTTTTCATTTTTGCTAGTGCCATTTTCTGTCCTCAATAAATGTTCATTCTTTTCCTATAAATCCTGCACTTTGCCTACATCCTCTCTGCTAATTTTCAGCCCATTTGAAAGTGTTTTGGTTGGGTTAAAAAATGGCTCAAGTTTGAATTTAATTCAAACTTGAATTATTTTTATATCCTTAAAAATGTCCAAAGCAATTTATTGAAATTCTGCACAAATTCTAGACTCTAGGGATATTCTCATATCTCTCTCCACCCTCTCCATTATTCATGTGCTTTTATGTCTTGTTTTCTGTCTGAAGAAAAGAGAAGAAGAGAAGCAGCAGTGGCAACAGCGCAGCCCACCAGCACTCGCTCCCCGCAGCCCACCTGGGCCTTTCTTTCCTCGGCCCAGCCGAGCCGAACGGCCACCTGCTCCGCTACAGCGCCGTCTCCCTCCTCTGCCTTCAAGAGCGCCAACACCGTGAGCTCTGCTTCATGGACGTCGAGGCCAGCACGCCCCGCTCCCCTATATAGCCCCAAGCCCGCGCCCTAGGGTTTCCCTCTTCCCCGTTTCGCCGCCGCCACAAGCCTTCTGCTTCCTCTGTTTGTTCTTCTTCTTAAAGAGCAGAGCGCACGAGAGAAAACCCCGCCGGCGTCCGGCGTCGCTCGCGCAGCCGAAGGACTTCAAGATCGTCTCCGACATGTTCATCTTCTTCCTCGACGTCGACTACGTCCATTCAGGCGTCTTCCCCGCACTAGGTCACCTCCACTGCGTCGCCAAGTTCCTCGACGTCTTCCTCCCCGCTTCCTCTGCTTCGCGGATCCGAGGATGTCGCCCCGATCGGCGCATCCCCACGTCGTCTCCTGCGTTTTCTGGCAAGACCAGGAGCCAGAAGGTCCAAGGACGCCGCGATCTTCTTCCTCGACTTCGTCTGCTTCCTCTGCGTCGCCAAATCCCGCGCCTGGCGTCCTCCCCTGCTTCCTTCTTCCTCGGATAGGAATCGCATCGGGTTCAGAGCTCGTCCACGTCGCCTCCAGTTCATCTCCGTGGCCGTCGCTGTGTTCTAGGGTGAGCTAGGTATACCTGCTTCCCTCCCTATTCTTCCTGTCGTGTTTAGATCACTGGAGTCACTACTAGATCCATGCCATCGTCGTGCCCTCGCTGCTCCGGTGAATCTCTGAAACTTTCAGGAAAACGCTTCCGTGCTCCGTCTGTATCTTGTCCCTGCTCGCCTCGCTCGGGACCCTGCTTCGTTTCACCTTGCCGCCTCGCTGCAGCCTTGCCTCAAGTGCCGCACGCACGCCGCTGTGTCCTAGGGTGTGTCGAATTTGGAAATACAACCTACCCTGATAGAAAAGATTACGGAGGCTCAACATGGACACCCCAGCATCGAAGGCATAAAAAGAAAAGTTAGTTTGGGCAAGGCCTCAGAATTCGTCATAGACGAGCAGGGAATATTATGGTATGGAGACAGGCTTTGCGTACCAAATATCGAGGACCTTAAGCAACAAATTCTAGCTGAAGGCCACACTGCTCCGTATTCAATCCATCCTGGAGGAACAAAAATGTACAAGGACCTTCAGGAAAAAATTTGGTGGCACGGTATGAAAAGGCACACAATTCATCTCTAGATTTTGGGATCACCTACAACAGGAACTGGGAACTCAACTAGCATTCAGTACAGCATACCACCCTTAGACGGATGGTCAAACTGAACGGGTAAACCAAATTCTAGAAGACATGCTGAGGGCATGTGTCCTCACCTATGGAACTAGTTGGGAGGAAAGCTTGCCATATGCGGAGTTCGCATACAACAACAGTTACCAAACCAGCCTACAAATGGCACCCTTTGAAGCCTTGTACGGGCGGAGATGTCGTACCCCGCTAAATTGGTCAGAGACCAGAGACAGCCGTATCTTCGGCCCAGACATGCTCAAAGAAGCCGAGGAAAAGGTTAAGCTAATCAGGGACCGACTGAAGACAGCTCAAAGTCGATAGAAGAGTTATTACGATCAAAAACATTGGGGAGTCGGTTTTGAACCCGGTGAGTATGTGTACCTACGAGTATCCCCTATGAGGGGCCTACAACGATTCAGAGTTAAGGGAAAGCTAGCACCAAGATTCATCGGACCTTTTTGTGTAGTTGCACGAAGAGGCACCGTAGCCTATCAGCTAGACCTACCCGAAGAATTGTCAGACGTACACGACGTGTTCCACGTATCACAGTTAAGGAAGTGCGTAAGCAACCCTGAGAAGCATGTATCCCATGAAGACATTGACGTGCAACCAGATCTCACCTACAGGGAACGTCCAATAAAAATATTAGAGGAGTCTGAAAGGAGGACCCGTCAGAAAACAATCAAGTTTTTCATAGTTCAGTGGAGTAATCACACCGAGAATGAAGCAACCTGGGAGAGAGAGGATTTTCTTTGGACAGAGCATCCACACCTATTTGAGGATCAGCTGAAATCTCGGGGACGAGATTTTTCCTAAGGGGGTAGGTGTTGTGACACTCCAAAAAATTTCATTTGGTTTTTCAACAAAATTCCTTATTTGATTTGAAGGAGGCTATTTAAAATCTTTTAAAAAGACTCTCCCTCTCAAATATTTTCTCTTATGATAAAATCTTTTTGGGGTTATACTCAACCTTGATGGTTGGCTTTGAAGGTCCTTCATTGATGTTGACTCACCACAAATTATTTTTGGAAGTTTTTCTTTTAAAAAGAAATCCTATGAGTTTTGGTCTATTCCTTTTTATTCCAACCATCCCCTTTCACCATGTCTCATATTAAAAAAATTCCCCAAAACACCTCCCTCCACTTTGGGGCAAGCCAAGTAACCAATCCCAGCAAGTCCACCTCATTTTTTATTTTTATTCCATTTATTTTTCTCCAAAAACTATTTCTATTTTTATTTTTGGACCTAGGTGGTTTACAAAGGAAGTATCAAATCCCTTTTGAGTTTTGATCTCAAACCAACTCCTCTGGCTAGTCCTTAACACCCACAACCTAGATCCATCAAGATCCACTCTTCCACAATTCAACTTTTTCAAGTTTCATTCACTGCAAGTTTGTACCAGATTCATCATTTTTGGTGAAATTCATATTTCCTCTTCCCCAAAAATTCTATCAAAAATCAGGCAACCCCCAGATGCATTGAGAGGCCATCTCACCAAAGATCAGCCCCAGATAAATTTCCCACCTGCCAAAATCATTTCATCGAACACCTTGCTTGCACTGTTACTGTGCATGTTCAGAAAATTCAGTGTTTCAGTCGACAGTCAGTATCGTTTTCTTCAGAGTCTTGGCGTCAATCTCACCAGTGCACACTCTGGCACCTTGCGAACTGCTTCTCCTTCTTATCCAGAGCGCCAGACGCTCTCTTGGACGGGCGCAGGTGTTGGTGGCGGCGTGCCTCACCGACGCCGGCAGCTTCTACGGTGGCTGAGCCACCCGTGGCGACCAGCGGGAGCCAGCGCCAGCTTTCTGCGCCGTCCAGCACCGCCCAAAGCACACGAGGCCTCCACGTGGCCGTCTACTTGCCAGGGCACGCCGCAGCACCGTCGCCGTGGCCTGGCGAGCACAGGGCACGCTCTCTGCCGCCTACGGGCCCGCGAGGCGCCGTTTCGTTGAAACCGCAAAGCAAGCCTAATTCAACCGAGTTTAAGGTTTAGATGAAACCAGTGGATCTCCACGTTGATGCCTAGCCGCCAAAACCACCAGTCCGGCCACTGCACCACCGTAATCGCCGCCAGAGTTATCCCGTTCACGGGAACCACCTCGGGCCGGCTATAAATGGCCATCCTGAGCTCGCCTTCGACCAGCACTACTCCCTCTACCTCACGAGAGCCCTGCCATGACACGAGGAGGACCCCGAGGAGGCCTTCTCCTCCATCTCCGACCACCGCGTTCCACCTCGGGCTCCATATAGATCCACTCAGGTGAGGCCACCCCGCCTCCCATACCTCGTCAGTAGCCCTCTGGTGTACCCAGTGCTCTAACCCCAGCTTCAATTCCACCTCCGTAGCTCTCCCCGACAAGGTCCAGCAACGCCCGAACCACCATCCGCCGGAGTTGAGGCCACCGTCGACGTGGTGCTCGACGACGACCAACTCCACCACCCACAGGTGCGGAAGGACTCAAGGAACCCGTAGGTACCAACCACTCTTCCTAACTCGCTGTGGATCGCCGCCGGCGACCACCGCAGCCTTCGGGCGCCGGCGCGCTTTGTTTTTCTCCCTCCAAATTTCAAACCTGACGAGTGGGACCCCCTCGTCAGTCTCTCTGTTTTATTCGAACGCTTTTGATCTGAAGCGTTTTTCTGGCTTTTTCTGTTCAGCCCCCTGGAAAGTTTCTGTTTCATGACAGACAAGTCCCTAGGCTAAAACCTTAATATCTTTTAAACAGAAAATGATTTTTGAGTGATTTGTTTTCTGTCACCTTTATTTTTCTGTCTAGTTTTTTATCATATTTATTTGAAAAATATTTGGAGCACTTTTTGTGCACACACGGTATTTACGTTAGAACGTATTTTTTTCTTTATACCGTAGATACCGAAGGAGGTGACGGAACCGCAAACTTCACCGAGCTAGACTCCGACTACTCCGAACCAGGCAAGCATGTTTGAACCTTTGATATGATGAGTGTTTTGCATGTTTGCTTTGAGTAGCTAGTTTATGGCATGTTCATATATATAAGAAGTAAGTTGTATATTACTTGCAAAGTTGATGCAAGTGAGCTTTGAAACTCCATATACTTTATGATGTGAGTTTATATGATCATGTGGTGACATGAGAGGTGGTAAGATGGAAGTGTTGTAGCATGCCAGTCTTATGCCAAACCACTTAACTCCAGTGTTAACGTGGATCAAGTCACGTTATCATCCATTCCTTCCTTTTGTGGTACCACATGTTTTCCGTAAGGAATATGGTTTAGTAAGTTGCAAACCGCTTTCCTCGTACACACCAGATAGAGAGGCCGTGATGAGGGTTCCATGGCCCTGGATTAAAGCCAGTCATCCGGTCATGGGGCATGGGTGTTTCCGGTTGGGACCGAGAGGGGGGCGCACCCCTTAGAGCGCGCGTATATAAATTTGATCCCATGCTATTCGAGGTTGTAGCCTCTCCGTCTCAAAGGTTTTCTTGAACGTTTCCAAGGGTGATTCCTTGCATCGTGAGGTGGAAATGGGTGTGTACTGGTTAGATGTGTTTTACTGAAATATCGTAAATGGAACTATTCCTTCGTGACTACTGAAATCTGTTGGTAGTGGTTAAATAGTACAAACTCTGCAGAGTCAAAATCGTTCAAGTAATCATATCTTGATCAACAACTGTGTTCAACCTATCTCTGTCAGTATCTGTCTCAGTGACAAAACTCCGGTGAACAAACATGAGTTTTTCGTCCGATTAATGGTTTATTCCTATGGTTGGACTAACCCGTTTATTATCATGTGCTGAGCATTTCCTGTGAGTGATATATCTTCATGAATTTGTGGAATACAAATGATGAAATATAAGCCCTTTCTGTGATGTTGCTCAGACGTCTGACTGTGGCATCTCTGTTATTTATTATAAGCCCTTTTCGAGATGTCGCTCAGACGTCCGACTGTGGCATCGCTGTTATTTACTTTAATTATAAGCCCTTTCTGTGATGTCGCTCAGACGTCCAACTGTGGCATCTCTGTTATTTATTATAAGCCCTTTTCGAGAAGTCGCTCAGACGTCCGACTATGGTATCGCTGTTATTTACTTTAAATATAAGCCCTTTCCGAGATGTCGCATAGACGTCCGACTGTGGCACGCACTGTCATTTACTTTTCAATATAAGCCCTTTACGTGGTGTCGCCCAGACGCCCGACTGCGGCATGATAATTTATTTATTCCACCTTTCGAGGCATCGCTTCAGACACCCGATCGGTTTTCATTTATTTTTATTGGGATTTCGGGAGGACTACCACCTGACTTCCTTTTTATTTTACATGCCGTGCAAATTTATTATTTGAATGTGCATTGCTAACTGCTCATGGTGCATCGTGTTGCATTTTTTATATCTTATGTCCAAACTGTCTTGCGAGTACATTCAAAGTACTCACCTGGCTTGTTGATTTGGCCAGATGTTGACGAAGGCGATCTCATGGATGAAGAGTATGATAGCGAGTCCGACGCCTAGAGGAGTCCAAGTCAGTCCCATGCGATCCTGTATTTGGTCACCTGTAATATATCCGCTTCCGCTGCCCGAATAAATTCATCGAGCCTCACTCCAACGCTCGATGAGCTGCAAGATTAAGAGTCTTGTTACCCACTCCACTCTGACATATCCACCACCACTTTTATATCGAGCCAGTAGTATGTCACCATACCCTTGTGTCATATCCGCCCTTATGTAAAATATTGGCGTGCTTGTAATAAATTGTTGAGCAATCTCAGCTCAACCCTGTATAATATTTAATACTACTGGATTTCTATATCAAAGTTTTGTCTACCAGTAAGGAGGATTTTCCTATACTGGTCTGCATAAAGGTCGGTTGTTCAATAAGCTTTTTATTGGAAAACCGGTCGTGAAAAACTTAAGGTTCTTGGGGCGTGGTTCAGTGGGCGACGGGACGGCGGCAAAGAAGAAGGGGTCTGAGGCCCTCCCGCGCCGCTGCTGGGTGGAAAGTGAACAGCAGCGCCGGTAGTGGATTCTCTCCCTCGCCGACGGCGACAACGTTAAGCCTCCTTCCCTTCCCGGCGGACGGATCCTGTCGGCTCTTTGAGCAGCAGTGAGGGGAGAGAGAGGCCAACGAAGTCTTGTTTAGATCTGGAGAGGGCGAGAGAGTGTGAAGAGAGCAACTACAAGCGCTGAGGCTCCAGCGGGAGAGGGCGAGAGAGTGTGAAGAGAGCAACTACAAGTGCTGAGGCTCCAGCGTGTATATATATAATGGAGAGAGAGTGTCAAGCGTGCAAACCCTAGAAAACATTTTGACCAGTCAAAGAATCCTCCTGGCAAAAATTATGCTCAAGTGTAGTTATCAAACCCGAGACCTCAAGTTTGATGAGCGAACAGGCTAACCAGCCACACAACCCTCCCGTTATGTTCAACGAGAGGAAAATAACCTTTTATATATTCCTGCATTCGTGTGACAGGCATGCCGTGTTTTTTTGTGTGTGTATGGGAGTCATTAGGATTTCAATCATAATTGTGTCATGTGGCTTTGGTGGTAAGACTATCGAAAGTGGTGCAGAAATAATGCAGCCTTAGTCACCTTACCTCTCTCCACGTAGTGCATTGGGTCCCACCAGTCAGAGGGTGAAACAAACAAATTAATAAGAAAAATTAAAAGCGCCAGCGGTGTATCTTACTACCTCACACATCTCGCTACTGCTCGGGAACACTGTCCAATTGATCCCTCTGTTCGCTCACGTACTATTTTAAGTGAATCCTTATTATAACATGCACACAAATTTTGGGCACTTGTATTCGACTTAAGTCAGTGTGCCACCGTATCTCGTATACTTACTACTCCCTTCGTCTAGGTGTAATAACTCACGTTAGAAGGTGCAACGAGACCAAGGTGTGTGCGTGTGCGTGCGTGTGTTTAATAGCATGTGTGTGTTAGAGAGTGCGACAGATCGACCTACTCCTACAGAGATATGGTGTGTAGTGTACGATTTTAGACGCGAGAGTCGGTGCATCCTACAGCTGCCACGCCCGCTCCTGACCAGCCTGGCCCACCCAAAGCCCCTCCACCGCCCACGCGCGCTTCCCGCCCGAAACGGTCAGCGCCGCTCCAAAGAATCGGTGCCGCATTCATGCCCGGGCAGAGAGGACGCGACCTCTCACTGGCGCAAGAGTGATGGTTGCTTCATCTGTCCAACTTACTGTGTGATTTGACGGCTCATTGGTCTTTATTACTGAGGTGGTAGGACTGCTGGATGTCCCACGCTTTCGGCGAAAGGAGGTAGTAGATTACAATTTACTCAATTCTTACAGCGGAGGAGTGCAAGAGCAGTGAAAACACGCAGGCTCAGTGATTACATGGCCCACCTCACACTATCACCGTGTGACACCTAACTCTTTACATAGTACTCCCTCCGTTCCTAAATATTACTAGATGAGTCCCCGCTCGTTGCCGCGGAACAACGGTATATCTCTCTGCGCAAAATTATCAATTTCATAGAACTAAAAAAAATCTATAACCGCATGACAAATGTGGTAGCCAAGCTAAATAAACTCCCATCATCATTTAGATCATCCCACATAAGGAAAAAAGATCAGCCAACTCCTACTGCATAATGGGATTATATTTTTCTTTTTGACATGTTAATGGGACTTAAAAGCTCACTTACATGCATGCTACCGGTGCATGCTTGCATGCAGACATGTTGATGTGATTTAAAACCCACTCACATGCATGTGCCATGGTATTTCTGCATGCGTGCATGTGGCTTAGTGCTGAGCCTCTCAACGTCTAGATCAAACGGCTATTATGACTGATTTGCTTCATCTAACGGCTACGTCAATTTTGATGATGTGGCTCAAGGAGAGGATATAGAATTCCTAGTAGTGGGGGCTAGCTATTACTAGTAGATAAGTCTTTGTAGAGATTCCACTAGGTGAACTACATACGGAACAAAATGAATGAATCTACACTTAAAATGCATCGATATACATCCGCATGTGGTTAATGGTGAAATCTCTACAAAGACTTATATTTAGGAACGGAGGAAGTACTAGTATAGTACTAGAACGTACTGTAATTTATCAGCGAGATAAATTTGTACAATGCTATGAAGCTTCCAGCTCCTGTTACATGTATCTTGCGTCCAAGGTTGCCCGTTGCAACATTTCATCAAATACAAAGGAGACTAACATGCATGCTATTGCATCTCAATGATTGACAGATCATAGCAAATATGTACTCCCTCCGTTCCAAAATAAGTGTCTCAACTTTGTGCAAACTTTAGTATAAAGTTGTACTACTACTAAAGTTGACACTTATTTTGGAACAGAAGCAGCTAAAGAAAAAACGATCCATGCAGTCCCTAGCCCTTGAACCGTGAACCCTGACCAGGCTTCAATTTGCTGGCAACCTTCGAGCTTCCTAATAAATGAAGTTTGCAACCTTTTGACCATCGGATCATTTTGTGCAGTTTCACCAAAATCGAGATGAGCATCCCTGTGGCAAAGAAATTGAAGAAGTGTGATTAGAATAAGATTACTAGGACTAGTTGATGAGACATAAAACCATCCCAAATATAGTACGTAGAAGCCAGTAGAGGTATCAGGTATGTGAGGGGCAAAGAAGTAGAGAAATATCCACAGGGAGTGATGTGGGCAGCTGGAGCAGTGGTGCAAGCCGGCTGTAAAGGGAGTTGTACATGAGGGACGTAGCTCGACCTTGAGGAGGGCGGGGGGAGGCGGCAACTGCCCACGTTGCGACGGTGAGCAAGGGATGAAGGAAACCTCACCGGCTTTGTGAGAGAGAACGGCGGGGACCCCTGATCGGGACGTGCCGATAGTGGGTTTTCGCCGTCGACGACGGACACCGCATCTACACTAAGCATCCACCCCTTCCCCAAGCGGACGTGATCCGCCGGGATGTTAGAGATGTGGCCATAGTCGTTTTGTGTGAGAGAGTGTGAAGAGAGCAACCCCAGCAAGCAACCGTGTAGGATGGCCCGTCCTGACTATGAATATAGTGATGTGGTTTCCTTTTCTCTCCATATGAACCTATCATATTGCGTACGTGCTATTGAAGAAAAAAAAAATATTTATAAATGATGCGGCACCTACTACTCGTTCTCCTATAACCTTGCGCTTGGCATCTCCAAAATATTAACCTTGTGATTGGCTCTTCGCCTCTTTGGGAAGTCGAGCAATAATGGTAGTGCAGTATATATCATTCTGGCTCTATGAGACCGAATGAATTGCTGCACGTCCACCACATGGGCGAGGGTCGAGGGGCGAGGGAGAGTGCTACTACATACGGAGCAAAATGAGTGAATGTACACTTAATATACGTCTATATACATCAGTATTTGGAGTATGTACTAGTAGTTCATATTGAAATCTACCAAGGACATATATATTCCAAACAATATGATATAATCTCTATAACCAAGGTAGTAGGGACGAGGAGTAAACGGAGGGAGTAGTAATTTTTTCTCCTCGTCCTGCGAGCCACCGCGCGCATGGGCGAGGGAGGAGCAAGCTTCACCTCATCCTGCGAGCCACCGCACCCGTGGGCGGGGGAGATGGCATACTAAGCAAGCTTCTCCTCGTTCTGCGAGTTGACGGGACACAGCAAAAGTACTCCAGTGTATAGAGCCTTGCCTGTACGGTAGGCCCCACATGGTTTGCCTCTTTTCCTAATTTAACATAACGCGTCAAGTCGCAATTTTTTTTCACCCGTGGTAGACGATCCTCCCTCCACCAAGTGGACAACCAGTACACGTGCCAAATTACCAGGCGGGCTGCCTTTTTCGTACAGAAATGAGCTCCACCATGTACCCGCACGGGTGTGGTTGGGAAAGAGACGGGAGTACCTGCGCCGTGCATGCACCTCTTCTCTTTGTGCATGTCCCCCACCTACGTGGGTGTGTGTGAGAGATACAAACCGCGTTCGTGAGTGTTTTTTGTTTTGTGGTGGGGAGTGGGGGTGGGGTGGGGGGTTGATTTCATGAATTATTTGTGGGAATATGTGTCGATGACATCTCAAACAAAATTTTGCATGCAATGTGTGTGAAATGGAGGCCTATCCATATCATACATAGAGGGTCGGGCAATCCACGAGAAGAGAGGGAGGGGTCATAGCTATCGATAGAGTCGAAGAGAGGATCAAGTACGGGTGGGTGCGAGATCGATGAAGAGAGCCATTGAAATTGCGCGCGTGTGTGCAAGTCAAAGATATAGGGCGACTGGCCGACTGGAACGTTAGAGGGCACATGTCAAGTTTGTGTGTGGCAGGGAGACATGACTAGAGTGCTTGATGTATCGGTGTGTGTGGGGGGAGGGGGAGGGGGGAGGGGTAGGCAGAGGCCTAACTATAGAGGTAGAACGACTCGTATATGTGTTGAGAAGGAGAGACCCAGCTATGTCATGAGGGAGATCGGTCGACATCCATACATAACTGAAGGACGGGAAATATGATGGGATAGAGAGAGAGAGGAGAGAGAGAGGGAGGGAGAGGGGTAGAGTGCTGGATGGGTGATGGAGTTGCTTCTCGGATATGTTAGGAGAGGCCTACTAGACAAACTGAGGGTGGAACTACAATGTTATCAATAAGAGTGGGGATGTGTTTCTGTGTGTGCCTGTGCGTGATAGATCTGTCGGGACGCATCCATGGATGATGAAGGGGAACCATGTGTTTGGTTAGCAAACCTAACTAGATCGATAGATCATTTGTTGTTTGTCGGAGGAAGGGAGAGACACAACTAATGAGGTAGATCGATCGATGTGTGGGTAAAAACAAGTTATAAGGACCTAGTTGGCTATATGTATAGCGAGAGATCGGTCGCTGTACATCCATTTGGTAGAGGCAAATAAGGCCCAGCGAGACGGATATACATAGAGATGGAGCCAGGAGGTGGTGCGAGAGGCCCAACTACTAGCTGGATAGGCGGAGGAGTGTGCGGTTGTGAGATCGATTAAAAGAGGGGTGAGAGTTTACATGTGTGTCTGACCATATGAGAGACACGAGGCAAGGACACATAAAGGAGGAGATTGAAGCTGTGTGTGTATGCTGTAGGCAGGCATCGCTGGAGAGGTTTATCGATCGGTGTGTGTCAGAAAGGAGTTGTGGAGACTCTGGGAGAACAACCTAAAGGAAAGAATGAATGTGCCCAGTGGATAGAATGCCGAGGGAGGGGGAGGGCGAGGAGGGCGTGTGCATGCACGAGAGAAAGTTAGTGGTAGCTACAATGGTTAGAGGACTGTGTGGGTGTAAGAGACTAACAAAGATCATAATTTGATATGAAAGCGGATTCATATATTTGTATAGGAGATCATAGTGTTTTAAACATTGCATGCATGAATATAGCGGTGATACACGTGCTGTGCACATGTTATGCCATGATGTGATAATGCATGGCGTTTGCAACTCATAGCTAAATGCCAAACAATCTAAACCATACTATACATCAAACAATCTCACATTTTTTTGAATTTGTGATAATGTGCGGCGTTTGCAGCTTACAACTAAATATCGAGCAATCTAAACAATACTATATATCAAACATTCTCACATTTTATTTGAATTTGTGGTAATGTGTGGTGTTTGCAGCTCACATCTAAATACTTGTAGGCGTAGGGGGCGGGGCACCATACATAATGTGATAAACACATTATACATATGAGACATGGTTTAGATTATGAAGATCTAGCTAGAGCTAGAAATGTAATGTGATTTGAAATCAAAATAAAGTGGATTAAAAAAATCTAGTTCGAGTTCATATAGTACAGATAGTTCATATGTAACTTGATACTGATCATGTGGTGTGCTATGAAGATAATACACAAACGATGGTTTAACTGGACAATAATGATGATTGTAGATCTTATTAAAACAGAGAAACAAATTCAAATGCTTTGACTTCACAACAATCATTACTGTAGATCTTATTCAAATTTAGTTCATATTGAAGCGATAGTATATACGTTTGGAATGCACTAAAATGTTCATTTGAGTAGTAGGTTGCATGCATTATACACGTAGCAAAATATTTTAATTGAACATAACATGAATTCAAAGTTTTGAATGACATTTGTAGTGCGCATTGATTTGGTACAGTACACGTTAGGCTTGTCCGGAAATTTTAACCTGCGCCTTGTTAGCCCAAAATATTTAAGATATATCTTTGTCTCGTTGTGCTCCGACAACTCCCTCCATCTCAACCCGCGCCTTGCTATTCCGAAATTACAACGCGCACGAAAACTCCCAACTCTTGTGAAATCCTGACACGCGAAATGCCCGTGGTACCCCTGAACCGAAAGAACCACCTCAAATCGGTGGGGGGTACTTTCGTAACTTACCCCACATTTCAGACAAGTGCGTCTCTAAGCCATGGTTCCCCACTGCCATCCCATCTGCCCACCCATTCGTACACCGAGGCCGCGAAAACCCGCGACAAAACCCCACACCCTGCTCCGTACGCCACCCAGCCGGAGCTTCTTCCCCAAGAGGTTGTCCACAGCAACACCTTGACGTCCCTCACCCACCGTACCAGATGAGGATCCGTCGTCGATCTCATTGTCCCGCCGGTTCAGCCACCCCGTCCTCCACCTCCAAGGAGCTACCCCAATGTTCCCCTTGTCTTTCGCGCCACCTCCATTCCCACCCCGCCATCTTCACCTGCACCACCGGAAGAGAATCATCATCACCGTTTCCTCGGATGAAGCTGCGGCCTAATCGGCGCCACCAAAGAGGTTGTACCCTAATCGCTGCATTTTCTTCTTGATTGGATCTCACGGTGCTGCCGGCGCTCGGTCCCGAGCCGACACGGCGCGGCTCCATCCACGGCGGCGTCACCGGCCACTTCCTCCACGGCGTCGCTCCCTCGGCGGCGACGTCCACATCAGTAGGAGCTGCTGCTGCTTGAGCTCTCGCTCGTGCTACTGCTCTGCTCTTTCTCTCGGGCCCCTGCCTGGCCTGCTCTTGCTATTGCTCTTGCTCGCGCTGCTGCTCTCGCTCTTGCTCTTGCTTGCGATGCTGCTCCGATTTGCCTACACTTCAGTCGACTGAATCGACTTTTGGGTTAGTCGATTTCCAAGGGGTGGGCTCTCCAGGGTGAAGGAAGAACCAGCCGCAGCGGGGAGGGGGGCTCGCCGGAGAGGTACCCCACTATCTATCTTAGGGTTCAGGATGGGGGCGGTGGTCGCCGGCGGTGGCGGGGCGTTGGCGGGGCGGTGGCGTGGGGATCGCCGGAGAAAAAGCTCAGCACGGGGGGGGGGGCTAGAGGGATGGCCGGGGCGGCGGCAGACTGGCGGTGGGGAGTGTTTTTGGGGCGGGCGGGGCGGCGCATCGCCGGCTGTGGGTAGTGGGGGGTTGCTGTTTGGCCGGTGGTGGCCGGCGGCTCAGGGGGGTGGAGGTTGAAGATGAATCGCAGGCCCTTGATTTCGTATCCAACGGCTGCAAAATCGACTGACCAGAGATGAAAAAGTCAGTCGACCGACATGTAGCCTCACCTTGCTAGTGCGTCTAGTTTCGACAGCAAAATTCAGTTTCGACAGCAAAATTTAGTTTGGACAGTTAGGTTCAGTTTCGACAATTAAGTTTAGTTTCGACAGTTAAGTTCAGAGATGAGCGGCTGATGTATTTTACATCTAGCACTTTGTGGTTATGTATTTTACGTCATGTATTGGAGATGCTATTAGAATTCCACTCAGGTTAACGTTGTTCGTTGTCTCTCTTGTCCTGCTTCAGCCTCGGCGTCGTACAACTCATCGGAGCTGCTCCAACGACGAAACCCTCCATCACAGCGGAGCAGTACCTCGGGCTCCATCTCCAGACGCCTAAGATCTTCTTCCCCTCCTCCGCAGCAAAGTCAGCCGGAGCATCCTCACCGGCCAACCCAATCACGCTGAGATTGACATGGCTTCGCCAAAGAGGTTGTACACTTGTTGCATCTCTTTTTTACACTACATGTTATATATATTGTCCACTAAGCACACGGATTTGTTCCTTTAGTGTCTCCTTGAAAGAAAAAACGTAGGAATTTTAATTTTCACTTGTCCACCCTTTCAAATTCCTATTCATGAAACACAAGACTAAGAGATAGTAGCATAATAGCATTATAACCGTACATTTTCTCGTGGTTTGACTTAATCTCACCATGCTTCTTTGCATCCTGTGATCTTCCAATTGTTGTGAATCAAACACCCAGATTGGCAGAAATCCTGTGTTTTTAAATTCTCTGTTCTGTACATGCATTCCTATCCTATTCCTGTCTATTTCCTATCCCTGCATTGTTGGAATCCTCCAATTCAAACGAGCCCTTACAGAATTACTTCTCTTACAGATAGTTGTCAAATAAAACCTTGCGTGGTTTGTCCCGGTCATGCTGCGCCGTCGTCCACCCCAGCTCAGCTGCTCCAACGACAGAAGGGTCCAGCAGAGCAGGGATCCGGCCTCCAAACTATCTTTCGCCGCATCAGATCTTCTTCCCCGCCGCTAGCAGCCATGAAAACTGCACGTGTGCAGGCCCAAGTGGGCAGGTGGACTTGGAATCCCTAATCTGAGTTGGTTGAACAAGGCCCTGCAAGCGCGGTGGCCATGGCTACAGAAAACGGACAAGGAGAGGCCCTGGGCAGAATTCAGCATCGACGTCCCTCCTGCTTCACGCGCGTTATGCACAGCTGCCACTCGGATGGTTGTGGGTGTTGGCCGAAGCGCCCTTTTCTGGGAAGACAGGTGGCTCTCGGGATACAGAATTTGCGAGCAGGCTCCGGACATCTACAAGCGCGTTCCGAGGCGGACAAGGGCCCCGCGGACAACCGCAGACGTGCTCACAAATGAGCAATGGGCGAGAGACTTTGGGCCAAATCTTCGTGGCAATGAGCTGACTCAGTTCTTGGCGTTGTGGCAAAAGAGTGGATGGCACTCAGCTAGTGGAAGGAGAAGATGACACAACTACTTGGGCTTGGGAGCAAAACGGAAACTTCTCAGCACGATCGGCATATGCGGCCAGATTCATGGGCCTGGAAGCGTCACCAACAGCTCCGTTTACTTGGAAGTCAAGGGCACCGCTCCACTGCCGCTTCTTCCTTTGGCTCGTGATCCAAAACAGATGTTGGACTTCGGGCCGTTTGTCTGGGCGAGGACTACCTCATCAGGATGCGTGCCCCCTCTGTGATCAACATGAGGAAACACTGCAACACCTACTGCTTGGCTGTGTGTTTGCACGGCAAGTCTGGCATGAGATGGGGAGGAACCCATCTTTCTCTCCGCATCTCAACGCATCCCATTCCACATGCATCCTATATATATGGAGCCCCAGCCAAAGAATCGTCATACTAGCTGCAAACCAACGCTGTAACGCGGAACGTGAGACCGATGGCACCACCCAAATCCCATCTCCCTTGTTCCTTGCCATCGTCCTGATCGCCGCCACGCCGCAGCCTTCGGCGGCCGTTAGGGTCAAGCCCCCTGCCCCCTCCACCAGCAACGATCCAGTAGCAAAAGCATCGGCATGGTGCATTCCCTGCTTTTCGTTTGTACCGCAGTTATTCTGCATACAACCGATGTTCTGTCCACCAATGCCAAATGCGCCGCCGCCACCACCACCATCGAAGCCGCAGCCGAAAGAGTGTCTACCATCTTTGATGGGACTCATGCCATGCAATGATTACCTCACGAACAGAACCACGCCGGCGCCTCCAAAGCTAGGCAAGTACTGTGATGGCCTGAGAGCATCTCCAGCCGCGCCCCCAATAGGCCCTCAGGGCGCCTTTTTACGCGTCGGCGCCGAAAAAACCTCCACTTGCGTTCCAAAGACGTCGAAATCCACCGGCTCGGCCCGTTTTTGGGCCCGACTATCGCAGGCTGAAACCAGCGCACTGGGGGCGCTCGGGGGCTCCGGCGCAAGGGAAAAACATGTCTAGGCCACACTGCCAGGCGAAAAGTCAAGCTAATCGTCCAGATTCGCCCCCACCCCCAGCATGCTCGGCCACCTCCATGCCGATCCCGGCGCCGCCCACCGCCCAACACCGCTAGATAGGCCATTCCCCGCCGGAAAAGAGAGAAGGTTTCACCACGGCAGCCTCTCCACCATCGTTCGGGTGAGTTTTCTGGTGCTCTGACCGCGCAAGGCGGTATACCGGCGGGTGTGCGTCCACCACGCCCGCCACGTGCTCGGCGTTTTGTTTGCTCGGCGATGGACTCGGACGACGAGGAGGCGCTCGCGGCGCTACTGCAGGAGGAAGCTGATGCCGACGACCAGGACGAGGAACACCTCATGGTCCCCGCTGCCCTCGTCGGCCTGCTCGCGAGCAATGAAAAGCCGCGCAAGGTGGCTCGGCACCGGGGTGGCTGAAAGCAAATAACCAGCATCGTCTGGAAGGCTATTGCATGCTCTACTCTGACTACTTCGCTGACGCTCCACTGCACGGCGACAAAGTATTTCGGCGTCGTTATCGGATGAGCCAAAAGCTTTTCCTTAGGATTGTGAATTCCCGCTGGGAGTTTGACAGCTACTTCAAGTGCAAGAAGGATTGCACCGGCAAACCTGGATTCACCTCAATCTAGAAGTGCATGACAGCTATGAGGATGCTTGCATATGGAGGTCCTGGTGATTCACTCGACGACTATGGGCGCATGGCTGAGTCCACGACCATTGAGTGTTTCTACAAGTTCTGCAGGGCAGTGGTGGTAGTGTTTGGACCACAATACTTGTGAACACCCAATGCAGAAGACACTGCTCGGATCCTAGCATAGAATGCAGCAAGAGAATTTCCTGGGATGCTTGGAAGCATCAACTGCATGCATTGGAAATGGAAGAAGTGCCCATTTGCTTGGCAGGGGATGTACAAAGGCACCAAAGGCGGTTGCAGAGTGATACTTGAGGCGGTGGCCACACAGGACCTTTGGATTTGGCACTCCTTCTTTGGTATGCCAGGAACTCACAATGACATCAACATGCTGCAGTGCTCCCCTGTCTTTGCCAATCTTGTAGAAGGTCATTCTCCTCCGGTGAACTTCGAGGTCAATGGGCAGCACTACAACAAGGGGTACTACCTAGCTGATGGCATCTATCCAAGATGGTCTACATTTGTGAAGACTATCTCAAACGTTGTGCCAGGAGGCAAGAAGTCCCACTTTGCGAAGGTTCAGGAGGCTTCCAGGAAGGATGTCAAGCGGACATTTGGTGTGCTCCAATCTCGATTTGCTGTTGTCCGGTACCCTACTCAGACATGGTTGAAAGATCAAATGTGGGAGATCATCACTTGTTGTGTCATTTTGCACAACATGATCATTGAGAGCGAGCAAGAAGAGCCAGTGTTTGACACTGAACCATATTACAGGCAGGGTCCTCTTGCACAAGTTGATCATCAGCTATCGGCAACCTGGACTGCCTTCCTCAATATGCGTCAGGAGATCCGAGACCCACATGTGCATCAACAACTGCAACATGGTCTGGTGGAGCACCTATGGAGGCTCAAGGGCAACGCCTAGCTCGACGTGTGATGAAATATGATTTTTTTATTTGTTGAACTATATGATTTGTATTGAACTATTTGTTGTTGAACTATTCGATTTTTATTGATTTTCTGTGATGAACTATGTGATAAAAAATTACTTATGTTGAATTCACGCCGAACCACGACGATATGGGCCGATTCGCACCGACATCGGGCCATTTTTCACCGAAAGTGGAGAAAAACGGACACATTTGCGCCAAAAATGGGTCGATATCGGCGCCTGTGGGCGACGGCTGGGTACCGAACCGCCCCCAGAGCCGATTATGCCGCCGGCTCGCGCCCATGCGGTGATTTTTATGCCTCCTGGGGGTGCCAACAGTGTCAATGCCCCTACTGCGGCTAACCCTGCACCAGTCGCTGACAAGGAGGACCCAGGTGGCAGTGACTCCATCGCTGCCTCCCGACCCACCAGGATCAGGCGGCTCAACCCAGCCAACACTAGGCCGCAGTGGATTCGGTGAGCCCAACCGACTGGCCAGCTACTTAAGACGCTCCCCCCCTCCTCGGAGACTAGGGTATCTAGTGGCTCAGAACGGCGGCGGCATTGTTCCTCTTCACTTCCAATCCCCTCTCTCCATTCTTGTACCCAAACTTGTAATCGCTACTTGAGAGGCAAATCACGAGCGAGTGCAATATATCGAGAGCTACACCAGTGTGATCCTAACATCTGGTATCAGAGACCACTCCCACCCCCTTCCTCCGCGTCGATCTGGCCCAATTTGTGGAGACGAGATCCCTGCGCCAGGCGCGATCTTGACTCATGGCCATGGATCCGTTCGTGCAGTCGTTCCTGGAGCGCCTAGAGACCACCCTCAAGGAGCACACCGCCGCGATCCAGTTTCCAACTCCAAGGTTGACGACCTCATGGCGTGGCGTCTCGATCTCGAGCGACGAGTCGCGGATCTGACCGACTCGGCGGCGGCCCTGCAGCTTGCGTCACCACCACCATGCTCGGAGGGCGTGTCGCATCAGGCTCCGGCAATGAGTCACCACCCGCCGGCGATGACCGGTACCCACATTGGGGCCGCGTTTGGCGCGGGAGCAAATTCGCAAGGGCCCGATGGTCACGGCATCTACAACATCACATGGGGGCCGCCCGCGGCATCTTTCCAGATGCCGCGGCCGCTCCCGGTAAACGGTCAGTCCGATTCCCCTCCATCACCCCCTGCCCTTTCCCCGTTTGCGCATGCCAGTCAGCTGCTCACCGGCTTAGGCCAGGCACACCCATGCATCCAATTCCCGCAGTTCGCAGGGGCTAATCCAAAGTTGTGGAAAACCCTTTGTGAACAATACTTTGCTATGTTTGCCATCCTGCCGTCTTTCTGGGTGCCTATGGTCGCGCTGAACTTCTCTGGCTCCACATCCATTTGGTTGCAATCTATTCAGAAAAGACTCGTGGATTTTGATTGGGAATCTTTTACCGCTCTTCTGTGTACGCGTTTTGGGCGTGATCGCCATCAAACATTGATCCGTCAATTTTACACCATGCGCCAAACATCCACGGTCGCAGATTACATTGAGCAATTTGAATCTATCATTAATCATGCCAGTTCTTACTCTAACACGATTCACCCATTTTACTTTCTCACTCGTTTTGTCGAGGGGTTGTGCAAGGATATCCGTGTGGTGGTCTTGGTGCAGCGACCACCGGACTTGGAAACGGCGTGCACGCTTGCGCTCTTACAAGAAGAAGTGGTGGACGGGGCGTTTGGCTCTCTACCGCGACCATCTGAGGTGCACTACAAACCCGGCATGGCGCTGCCCCTGCCTCCACCTCCACCATGCCCAGTTCCTCCGAGCGGCGCCTCGGATCGTCACGACACTGAGGCGGCGCGCACGGACACATCCAAGGTGAAGGCGCTCCGTGACTACTGCCGAGCCCGAGGCCTCTGCTTCAAATGCGAAGAGCGCTAGGGACAAGACCATGTCTGTCCCACCACGGTCCAACTTCATGTGGTGGAAGAGATGCTCGAGCTCTTCGGCGTGGACATCAAGCAAAATGAGAGCACAACCGCTACCTCAACCTGCAACGCCGCCATGGCCATCTCTCGCTCGGTGTTGGACGGCTGCGTCTCACCCAAGGCCTTCCAGCTACTCGCCACGATGCAAGGGCGCGAGGTGTTGCTCCTCGTCGACAGCGGCAGCTTCACGTCTTTCATCGACCAGAAGCTCGCTCACCAACTGACTGGAGCCGTGCCACTCCAGCAACCGTGTCGCGTTCGTGTCGCTGATGGGGGCGAACTCACCTACACCGCTGCTGTCCCTTCCTGCCAGTGGTCATCCCAGGGCCACAACTTCGTCACCAACATGAAGATCCTTCCGTTGGGCACGTACGACGCCATTCTCGGCATGGACTGGCTCGAGCAGCACAGTCCCATGACTGTTGACTAGCGCGCCAAGTACATTCAGGTCCCTACAGCGATGGGACGAGCTCATTTGTTCGGACATGAAGCCAACTCCACTACATGCCACGTGATCAACCGAGTCCAGCTCCAAAACTTGCACCGCCAGGCTATCTTCTGCACATTATCTTGCTCTGCCCCATCAATGAGGGATCATCTGCTACCCAAGAGGAGTCACCTGAACTACAACAATTTCTCGCTGAGTTTGACGACGTGTTTCAAGAACCCACCGGTCTCCCACCACGTCGTGCTTATGACCATACCATACCACTGATGCCAGTCGCGCAACCTGTTAATATTTGAGCATATCGTCACAAGCCAGAGCACAAGATGGAGATCGAGCGTCAAGTGGCCGAACTGCTCAAGTCAGGGGTCATCCAGCGCTGTCACAACAACTTTTCATCGCCTGCCATCCTAGTCAAAAAGAAGGATGGGACATGGCGGCTATGCATCGACTATCGCCACCTCAATGCAATGACTCATGTCAGCAAATTTCTAGTGCCCGTGATTGAGGAGTTGCTTGATGACTTACATGGGGCTAAATGGTTCTCCAAGCTTGATCTCCAAGCAGGCTACCATCAAATCCGGCTAGCTGAAGGAGAGGAGTTCAAGACCATTTTTCAGACGCATTTAGGCCATTACGAGTTCAAAGTGCTGTCGTTCGGGCTGGCAGGTGGACCAGCGACCTTCATCAGCGTTGTGACCGACACCCTGCATCCCCTCCTCAGGCATTGCATGCTTTTATTCTTCGATGATATCCTATTGTTTAGTCGCACTTGGGAAGATCATGTTTCTCATATCCAACAAGTCCTCAAGCTCCTGCGTAAGGATCAATGGAAAGTCAAGAGATCGAAGTGCGAGTTTGGTCAGCGGCAACTCTCGTACTTGGGTCATGTTATCAGTGCACAAGGTGTGGCCACGGAACCTAGCAAAATTCATGTTGTGCAAGAATGGACGACCCCTCAAGATGCCAAACAGGTCCGACAATTGCTCGGACTCGCAGGCTATTATTGTCGCTTCATTCGATGATTTAGCATCATTGCCCGGCCCTTGTTCAATCTACACAAGAAAGGGACCTCGTTTGTCTGGACCGACAACACTGTCCAGGCGTTCAACCCGCTCAAGCAACAACTAATCATGGCACATGTACTGGTGTTGCCAGACTTCATGAAGACCTTCACAATAGAGACAGACGCGTGTGACAAAGGTATCAGCGCCGTCTTACAACAGGAGGGGCACCCCATCACTTTCATAAGCAAAATCCTGAGCCCATGGTTACAAGGCCTTTCAACTTATGAGAATGAGTATCTCGCCATTTGTTGACACCAGATTTTGGCACGGTCAAGAACTTAATTAATATGGCCTCAAATGGAGAAGTGATCTACATAAAAAAGTTTCGTATTGTTGATATGAACATATTTGAAGTTTGGGCCATCGCCATCCGATCTCATCTCAAAGGCCGAAGTTGTGTTTGAAATACTGAGATTTTGTATTCAGAACACTATTCGGCTCATTACACCCCTAAGATCGCCTCATATGGAAAAATGATCTACACGTATTGTCTTCATCTCGTCGAAACAATCGATTTTGATATAAAAATCATTCCAACCCAAGTTCATATGCAAAAGTTAGACCATTGAAATGCAGTCTGTCAAGAGGCAGAAAATGGCGCGCCCCACAAGACGCCATGTGTGATGGGTAGCGCGAGTATAGCCTGTTTTGCGCGAGGTAGTGCGAATAATAGCCTATTTTGCACGAGCGATTTGAACCTCAAGATGACCTCTGATCAAAAAACGTTCAACATGAAAGTTGTTCATCTCATCGAAATAGTCAAGATTGCTTTTGGACTTATTTCCATCCGATGTCGTTTACCACCCCAAAAAAGACCCACAAGGTGCAGCCAGTTTAAACCAAACAGTTTTGGAAAGTTCGGATAAAACCAATCCGAATTTGACTAGTGTTTTGGACGTGAATCCAAGCCTTTTCCTTGCACGGGAAGTCCAGCCGCCTCTTATATACCTAAGGGTGACGGCCGATTGAACAACACACAATTGAACAAATCATCTATGACTTTTTATCTTTTATCTTTTCTCCTGAACCCTAGTTCTTCTTCTTCCTCGTTCTTCGTCTGTTCTTCTTGTTGCAGGGCGGTGAACCTCGAGGCCCTAGGGGCGATCAGGTCGACCTAGGGCAGCCCATAGCCGCCGCGCGCCCTGACGGGGTCCCTCCTGGGGGTGTGGGGTTTCAGGTCCTCAAAAGCACCCGCCGGATTGCTTGCGTACCGCGCTTCCAGACGAGTCTCCTTCGACGTGAGCTGCGGTGCATCACCCCGGTGTCGAGGGTACACGGTGACGTTTTTGTGTGCGAACACACTTTTTGGCGACTCTGCTGGGGAAGAAGCTTTGAACAGTGTCCAACCCGTTCTTGCTACGAAGAGATCGTCATCTAGGGTTTGCAATCTACAAAGGTAATATGAATACCCAATTCCCTACTGTAGATGCAAATAATTCATATGGTGTTACTAGATCGTTCAATGAGTATACTCTATCGGCCAACCCTAGTTTTTTCAATAATGCATCTAATGACATGCAAAGGGCGATTCAAAGTAATTTACATGGTTCAACTTCTTATGATACTAGTAACATGCACCCTATGTACTCCAACTCTCATGCATCAGCAACCCCAGAAATCTTTATGCCGATGAACAACATGATGAGTTTGGTCAATCAATTTGAAACACCTCTCGTAGAAACATCCAATAGCATGCGACAAAGTGTTTCACCTTTTTATTCATCGGCAACTAATTTGCAGTATACTAGTTCAACCATGCCGATGGATGGGAGAATCGGCCATGCTACTACTAGCTATTCGTCCAATTACTCTCAACCGTCATATGCTACACCTTATCTCAGTAATTTTTCAGCACCATACACAACTGTAGATGTTCATAATTTGGCTTCACACCTTCCTGGTCATAGCAGAATAAATGTAAATTTTACAGGAGAGGTTGTGCCCAATATTGTAGAAGATGAGGTACTAGTGGCTGCATTGAAGAGTTTAGCCCAAAATAAGAGGATTAGTGCTCTTTGCCTTGAACAACTTGAAAAGGGCTATTTCTTGATTATGCCGCAATAAAAGCTAGAGTTTTGCAAGAAGATGAATCTTTGCCAATTGATAAAATTGGCGAGCAAAAATATGGTTTTACAACAATGCATATGCCTTCACCTAGTAGTACATCATATTATACACCCCCTACACTATTGCAAAATTTCGGCAACACCCATGTGTCATTGCCGAAAAAATCTAAAAGTATTAGGGGGCAATCATATCTGGAGTCTCTGAAATTGAGAAAAAAACTTAAAGCCAATTTTTCCGCTCGCCGCCAGAAACAAATAGAAAAAGCATTGGCTCAGATAAGAGAAGCATTGCCAATTGGTAGTATCAATGAAAAGAAGGATGATTCGGAACATGAAAGTGCTTCGGTTGAAAAAACCGAATCAAGTAGTATATATTCTGAATCCATCAAATCCAACGAGGCAAGCATTACTGAGAAAGGGCATGGCAAGAATAGGAAAACAACGATGCTTGATTTTTCTAAAGTTAATGGAACCTACTTTCTGCCCTATTAGTTCCGTGCCGTAGAAATTGACAAGCTTCAAGGACAAGAACAAGTAGCCGAACAAAGTTCGGCGGACAAAAACCTTCACTGTAATGATGCACGGAATCAAGAAAAAGATGATGAAGAGGCATTGGGTAGCCATCCAAAGGCAGAGCAAGATATTGTTCAAGTCACACCACCATCATGTTCTCCCAACGTATTTGAAGAGGTATGTTTAGCAAGTAATTTACCTATTTTCAGATTTGGTCACAACTTCATTATTGATGCATCTATAAGAAATATTCTCATAAGTAATTTTAAAGACCAATGAAGAAGGGTAATTTACTATTTAGCAATCAAATTGTTATGGAACATATCGTTCAACCCATTGCACCATTTATAAAGACCGATAATGACTTACTGTTACATCCAAAGCTTTCCTTGTTGCTTTATCTAAAGTTCATATCTAGTTGGGTAGCTTTGCTTATTTCGTACTTGGCTTGCACTTGGTCTCAACTGAGACATGTATGTTCTAAATATCTTCGTTTCAGAAGTTTAAAGCCAAGGTTAAATTCTATTGAGAAAACCGATGCTAATATAATATCTTATCCAAAGACATCGGGGATAGAGTGGAAAACACAATGCATAGCCGAATGGGGAGATTCCAAATCTGAACCATTCGTTTGCTTATCTCCAAAGCCGTTCACACAGCAAGATCGGCTGGAAAATAAGAAGTATACCTTCAGCTCAAGCATGTGTGATCAAATATTTGATTTGTTGCTGAAAAATAATTACATTACAATTCTTGATCACCATGTTAAGCCATCAATCCAAGGACGAATGTATTGTAAGTTGCATGATTCATTCAAGCATAATTTTGAGGATTGCAACATGTTTCGTCAAATAGTTAAATCGTCCATTGAAAAAGGACGATTGAAGTTTGTTGAAACACCAAGAGATGACCGGTCTATTCCGATTGGTCCTGAAGGCAAAAAGTTTTTGCATCGGCTGCTTCAAGCCGATCCATTTAAAGAGAAGGTAAAAACTATAGGTGATGGGATCGAGCTTTCAAGTAATCAAGTTGTTGAAGAGCACAATGAACATAATCTTGAGGGCGAGAATTCCATTGAAGCTACAATGAAGACGCCAAGGACTGGGGGGACAGCAAGGAAATCCAATGATCGATGGAAGCAAACCAAAAGAAATCAAAGGCCGAAATAAGCGCAAGTGTAAGAGATCAAAAATCACCTTCGTTGAACTCTTGGATAAATATCAAAAGAAGAGTGAAGAGAAGAATGCTTATCAGCCAAATCATGGAAAGAAACCAAGATCACCCCCAAGGCGCAAATATGAGGATTGGTATTGGCAAAGTGAGAATTTTAATGCAACATATTCATATCCTTATTTTGGGCCGCCAATGCCGTGGATGCATCCCTATGTTCATATAGATCCATATCCATCATGGGACATGCATGATACAAGGGAACATTCTCCATCTTATTTTAGACCATCTCACCAATATTATGCAGCTCCGAGAAGATCAACATTTGAACAATCACATGTTAAAGACCGTTTCAATCATAAGGAATCGGTTCAGATCTCAAGGAAGAAGAAAGAGGTGGTCAAGCAAGTTTACTGTGTTAAAAGAGATGGTCGTAAGAGTGCAACTTCAGATTTGATCTCAAATGAAAAAGACCCAATTAATATGTTGACATTGGCTACTAAAGACAATGAGACAAGCAACCAATTATTGAGAGTCGAAGTGCCAAATCTAAAGAAAAGAAGTTGAGAGTGCACAAGGCCAAAAAGGAATTGCCATTGGTCAAAACAGAATCACAGCCGAGATGCCTGCTCGGCTTATCGTATTGGCAAAAGAAGAAATTACAAAAACTTAGTGCACAAGAACTTGAAGAAAGGAACATGGCATGGGTTCCCAAAGGAAGTGCTCAATAAGAAATATGTGCAAGCTTCCATTACAAGAAGTGCGACAAAGGTGAAGAAGGAAAAGAGTGAAAACTATGAAGGACCAAGCCAAAGGTTTCAACATCTTTGGTCTACACATTATCCATATTCTTCAACTATGCCATTAACGCCTATGTCATGGAATTCGTCATCAGGTATGATTGGTAACCCTCAATGGGCTTATTTTAATCCATGGATGCAATATAATTTCTTACGTCATGAAAGGGTATTACCAAGTCACTATACATTTGATTAACTACAAGTTTATTGCTGATCCAAAGGGCCGAAATACTTGATTTGTCATTTCATTTGTTTATTTCGGCTATATGTGCTTTGAATGAAGTTTACATGGTAATGGCCGATATTTATCTATCGTCCTAAGAGTATGTTAATGCATGGCCGGTGTAGTATTATAACATCGTCCTTAGTTCGATTGGAGAGCGAGACAAGGTACGTGCTCATGGAAATTTATATTTATGCCTATATTACGATTGAAGTTGAGACATCATGACCGATGTCATTGAATATATGCTGTAGACCAATTCATAGCTGCAGAATTGGTTAGTGGGCTTATACTTTGTTTGGATATGATTTGGCTTATGCATCTTTGAGATCTATAAAAGGCCAAATCATAGCTGATTTTATTACTGAACATCGGATTAATGTCATGCATAATATTGATATTAGCCTTGTCTCTCTAGTACTATGGAGATTATGTTTTGATGGTTCAATTCATAGCAATGGCCAAAGTGTTGGTGTTGTTTATATATCTCTTTGTGGTACTATTTTTGAAGCCTCATGCCGCTTAGAATATTTTTATGCACAATTAATCAAGGCCGAATATGCATTGTTGTTCGGATTGAGTCTTTTACTTGCTATAGGTGCTATACATATTGAGGCTTTCGGTGATTCATTATGAGTAGTGCAAAAAATATCCAAGGGTTATCAATGTTTTGACGAATCACTCATAGTTTATCTTGGGATATGTCTAGATGCACAATTTACCTTGGGTTGCATCAAAATTGTTCATATATTTAGACATGACAATTGGAGAGAGTTGGCATAGCAAGCATCCGGCTACCATGTCCGTCATGGTGTATTGCACATCTATCAATAGCCGATGCTTATTCTTGCCAACATAGGTAAGGCCGAATTGGAGCTCACCACCTTGGCCAATAATGAAACTTTTATGCGGGTAAAGTAAGGATTGGAGGAAGTTCATTCTTGATTGTTTGCAAAATCCTAGCGAAAGGGTGAATAATATGGTTCGGAGGATGGCTTTGAGATACATATCCATGGAACCTTGTCATCAGATTGTTATATAAGTTGAGAAGTTTTCACCCAAGTTGCATCAAGAGGTTCAAATAAGCAACGACCAATATATGACTATCCTCCTAAGCAAAGACATGGCCGATAAATAACTATCACCCTTAGAATAAACATGGCCAATACATAATTATCGCCCTGAGAAATATAAATGGCCGATGGAGTGTTGACATCGTCCTTAGAACAAATACATTGCAAATTATTTCTCGGCACGCAAGTTTTCCCGAAAAACAGGGGTGCATGTGTTGACACCAGATTTTGGCACGGTCAAGAACTTAATTAATATGGCCTCAAATGGAGAAGTGATCTATATAAAAAAGTTGCGTATTATCGATATGAACATCTTTGAAGTTTGGGCCATCACCATCCGATCTCATCTCGAAGGCCGAAGTTGTGTTTGAAATACTGAGATTTTGTATTCAGAACACTATTTGGCTCATTACGCCCCCAAGATCGCCTCGTATGGAAAAATGATCTACACGGATTGTCTTCATCTCGTTGAAACAATGGATTTTGATATAAAAATCGTTCCAATATCAGTTCGTATGTGAAAGTTAGAGCCATCGGAATGCAGCTCTGTCAAGAGGCAGAAAATGGCACGCTCCACAAGACGCCATGTGTGATGGGTAGTGCGAGTATAGCCTGTTTTGCGCGAGGTAGTGCGAATAATAGCCTATTTTGCACGAGCGATTTGACTCTCAAGATGACCTTTGATCAAAAAACGTTCAACATAAAAGTTATTCGTCTCGTCGAAACGGTCAAGATTGCTTTTGAACTCGTTTACACCTGAGGTCGTTTACCACCACAAAAAGGACCCGCAAGGTGCAGCCAGTTTAAACCGAACAGTTTTGGAAAGTTCGAATAAAACCAATCCGAATTTGACTAGGGTTTTGGACGTGAATCCAAGCATTTTCCTTGCATGGGAAGTCCAGCCGCCTCTTATATACCTAAGGGGTGACTACCGACTGAACAACACACAATCAAACAAATCATCTACCGCTTTTTATCTTTTATCTTTTTTCCTTAACCCTATTTCTTCTTCTTCCTTGTTCTTCGTCTGTTCTTCTTATTGCAGGGCGGGGAACCTCGAGGCCCTAGGGGAGATCAGGTCGTCCTAGGGCAGCGCATAGCCGCCGCGCGCCCTGACGGGGTCCCTCCCGGGCGTGTGGGGTTTCGGGTCCTCAAAAGCACCCGCTAGATTGCTTGCGTATCGCGCTTCCAGACGAGTCTCCTTCGACGTGAGCTACGGTGCATCACCCCCGGCGTCGAGGGTACACGGTGACGTGTTCGTGTGCGAACACCATTGTCGTCGATGTGGATCAATGGAGGCCCTACCTTCAGCACAACGAGTTTTTCATCCACACTGACCAGAAAATCCTGATACACCTAGAGGAACAACACCTTTCCACCCCTGGCAACAGCGTGCTTTCACCAAGCTCTTGGGTCTATGCTATACCATACGGTACAAAAAGGGAACTGAAAACACTTGAGTAGATGCTCTATCGCGTGCAGGTTCTTCAGAGATGCTCTCAGCTGTCACTTCCTGTCAACCAACTTGGCTTGAAGATGTAGCGGCAAGTTACAACTGTAACCCTCAGGCACAGAAACTGCTGGAGCAACTGGCTGTGAAGGAAGATCCCAAAGGCCGTTTTACTTTGTAGAGTGGGATTCTCAGGTTCCATGGACGCATTTGGCTGGGGGGGGCTTGATGGCACTTCAGCAGAATATCATGGCAGTGTTTCACCACAGTCCCCTGGGTGGGCACTCTGGATTTCCGGCAACTTTCCAACGCATCTGTCGGCTGTTCGTGTGGCCCAAAATGAAGACACATGTTCTGCATTATGTGCATTGTTGCCCACTATGTCAACAAGAAAAATCGGACAGAGCAGCGTCCCTCGGTTTGCTCCAACCCCTGCCGATTCCGCAACAACCCCGGGAGATGATTACTATGGATTTCATCGACGGAATTCCGCAATCCGGTAAATTCAACTGCGTCTGGGTCATTGTAGATAGGCGCACCAAGTTCGCCCATTTCCTTCCCCTGGCGCACCCCTATACTGCTGCCAAAGTGGCGCTCGTCTACATGAACAATGTCTACATGATCCATGGATTTCCAGCCTCTATTGTGTCGGACCGCGACCCCGTCTTCACGAATCACTTCTGGCAGGAGCTTTTCAAGTATGCGGGCACAAAACTGAGGCTGACCACGGCAAATCATCCGCAAACCGACGGGCAAACAGAGGGAGTCAATCAGTGTGTCCAAACTTACCTCAACTATTTCGTGCATGCTTGTCCAACTAGATGGAGCCACTGGATTCTGCTAGCACAGTTTGGGAACAACACTTCGTATCATTCCAGCATCGGCATGTTGCCGTTCAAAGCCATGTTTGGGCATGAACCGAGGCATCGGGGGATCACTTCTACCAGTGAGTTCACCGTGCCAGCACTGCATTCTTGGCTGGACGAGCACGCCGTCATTCAGGACCTGCTGCAACAACACTTGAATAGAGCGCAGCAGCACATGAAAGCTCAAGCGGACAAATGGCAATCTCCATGCACCTTCTCCGTGGGCGACTCGGTCTACCTCAAGCTGCAACCCTACATTCAGACTTCTGTTGCCCGCCGCGCCAACCACAAACTGGCATTCGAGTACTATGGACCGTACCAAATCATTGCGAAGTGTTGGGGAAAGCCTGCGATCACGCAAGATCTATCTAGGAGAAGCATAGCAACGAGCAGGTAGAGTGTGTCCACGTACCCTCATAGACTGAAAGCGAAAGCGTTTGGTAACGCGGTTGATGTAGTCGAACGTCTTTGCGATCTAACCGATCCAAGTACCGAACATACGGCACCTCCGCGATCAGCACACGTTTAGCTCGATGACGTCCCTCGAACTCTTGATCCAGTTGAGGCCGAGGGTGCCCTATTTAATGTGAATGCAACTGTCTCTAATGCATAACCCCAAAATGATAGTGGTAAATCGGTAAGAGACATCATAGATTGCAACATATCTAATAAAATACGGTTATGACATTCGGACACACCATTACGCTGTGGTGTTCTAGGTTGTGTGAGTTGCAAAACTATTCCACATTGTTTAAAATGAAGACCAAACTCCTAACTCAAATATTCTTCTCCTTGATCAGGTCGTAGAAACTTTATTTTCTTGTTACGATGATTTTCCACTTTACTCTGAAATTCTTTGAACTTTTCAAATGTTTCAGACTTATGTTTCATCAAGTAGATATACCCATATCTGCTCAAATCATCTGTGAATATCAAAAAATAATGGTACCCACCGCGAGCCTCAACACTCATCAGATCGCATACATCAGTATGTATTATTTCCAATAAGTCAGTTGCTCACTCCATTGTTCCGGATAACGGAGTCTTAGTCATCATGCCCATGAGTCATGGTTTGCAAGCATCAAGTGATTCATAAATCAAGTGATTCCAAAAGCCCATCAGCATGGATTTTCTTCATGCGCTTTACACCAATATGACCTAAACGGCAGTGCCACAAATAAGTTGCACTATCATTGTTAACTTTGCATCTTTTGGATTCAGTATTATGAATATATGTATCACTACGATCGAGATTCAATAAACCATTTATATTGAGTGTATGACCATAGAAGGTTTTATTCATGTAAATAGAACAACAATTATTCTTTGACTTAAATGAATAACTGTATTGCAATAAACATGATCCAATCATATTCATGCTTAACACAAACACCAAATAACATTTATTTTAGTTCAACACTAATCTCGAAGGTAAAGGGAGTGTGCGATGGTGATCTTATCAACCCTGGAATCAGTTTCAACACACATCATCACCTCGCCCTTAACTAGTCTCTGTTTATTTTGCAACTCCCGTTCCGAGTTATTACTCTTAGCAACTGAATCAGTGATACGTCTCCAACGTATCTATAATTTTTTATTGTTCCATGCTATTTTATTATCAATCTTGGATGTTTTATAATCATTTTATATCATTTTTTGGTACTAACCTATTGACATAGTGCCAAGTGCCAGTTGCTGTTTTTTCCATGTTTTACATCGCAGAAAATCAATATCAGATGAAGTCCTAGTGCCTCTCCCATGATGTGTGAGTAGTTCTTTGTAGACCCTCGGGTCCGTAGTTAGCAGCTAGATGGCTTTCTCTCTCTCGCTGAATTCTCAATACAATGGTCTCTTGGAGATCCATATGATTTAACTCTTTTGCAGTGTGTTTGTTGGGATCTGATGAACTTTGAGTTTATGATCAGTTATATCTTTTTATATCCATGAAAGTTATTTGAGTTTCCTTGATCTCTTATATGCATGATCTCTTATAGCCTCGTATTTCTTCTCCAATATTTGGGTTTTGTTTGGCCAACTTGATCTATTTATCTTGCAATGGGAAGAGGTGTCCGGTAGTGGGTTCGATCTTACGGTGCTTGATCCCAGTGACAGAAAGGGAAACGACACGTATGTATCATTGCTACTAAGGATAAAAAGATGGGATCTATATCTACGCAATAGATAAACGGATCTTGTCTACATCATGTCATCGTTCTTATTGCATTACTCTGTTTTTCCATAAACTTAATACACTAGATGCATGCTGGATAGCGGTCGATGTGTGGAGTAATAGTAGTAGATGCAGGCAGGAGTCGGTCTACTAATCTTGGACGTGATGCCTATGTAATGATCATTGCCTATATATCATCATAATTATTTGAAGTTCTATCAATTGCCCAACAGTAATTTGTTTACCCACCGTTTGCTATTTTTCTCAAGAGAAGCCACTAGTGAAACCTACGATCCCGGGTCTTCTTTCTCATATATTTGCTTGCGATCTATTTTTCCTTTGAATTTTTATTCAGATCTATTAAACCAAAAATACAAAAAATACTTTGCTGCACTTTATTTTATTTGCGGTCTATTATTTCAATTTATTACAAATTTCTGGCATCGTTACCCGAAAGGGATTGACAACCCCTTAACATGTCGGGTTGCGAGGTACTGTATTTGTGTGCAGGTGCTATTTACGTTGTGTTGCTTGGTTCTCCTACTGGTTCGATAACCTTGGTTTCATCGCTGAGGGAAATACCTACCATCCCTGTGCTGCATCATCCATTCCTCTTTGGGGAAATACCGACGTAGTCCTAGCAGATAGGAGCTTTTCTGGCGCTATAGTCAGAGAGCAATCATCCAACATCAAATACCAAAGGGTTGCTATAAACACTAGTAAAGTACACATCAATAACATGTATATCCAATATACCTTTGTTCACTTTGCCATCCTTCTTATCCGCCAAATATCTAGGGCAGTTCCACTTCATGTGACCATTTCCTTTGCAGTAGAAGCACTCGGTTTCAGGCTTGGGTCTAGCTTTGGGCTTCTTCATGGGAGTGGCAACTTTCTTGTCATTCCTTTTGAAGTTTCCCTTTCTTTTCCTTGCCCTTTATCTTGAAACTAGTGGTCTTGTTAACCATCAACACTTTATGCTTTTTCTTGATTTCTACCTTCGCCGATTCCAACATCGCGAAGAGCTTGGAATCGTTTCCGTTGTCCCTTGCATATTATAGTCCATTACGAAGTTCTAGTAACTTGGTGATAGTGACTAGAGAACTCTGTCAATCACTACCACTTGATTCAAGTGATTGTAGTACTCAGACATTCTGAGCACATGCTCACTCGTTGAGCTATTCTCCTCCATCTTGTAGGCCAAGTACTTGTCAAAGGTCTCATACCTCTCGACATGGGCATGAGACTGAAATACCAATTTAATCTCTTGGAACATCTCATATGCTCCGTGGCGTTCAAAACATTTTTGAAATCCCGGTTCTAAGCCGTAAAGCATGGTGCACTAAACTATCAAGTAGTCATCATACCGAGCTTTGTCAAACGTTCATAACGTCTGCATCTGCTCCTGCAATAGGTCTGTCACCTAGCGGTGCATCAAGGACATAATTCTTCTGTGCAGCAATGAGGATAATCCTATGATCACGGACCAAGTCCGCATCATTGCTACTATCATCTTTCAACTTATTTTTCTCTAGGAACATATCAAAAATAAACGGGGAGCTACATCGCCAGCTATTGATCTACAACATAGTTATGCAAATACTATCAGGACTAAGTTCATGATAAATTAAAGTTCAAAATCATATTACTTAAGAACTCCCACTTAGATAGACATCCCTCTAGTCATCTAAATGATCACGTGATCCATATCAACTAAACCATGTCCGGTCATCACGTGAGATGGAGTAGTTTTCAATGGTGAACATCTCTATGTTGATCATATATATTATATGATTCACATTCGACCTTTCGGTCTCAGCGTTCCGAGGCCATATCTGCATGCTAGGCTCGTCAAGTTTAACCCAAGTATTCTGCACGTGCAAAACTGGCTTGCACCTGTTGTATGTGAGCGTAGAGCTTATCACAACCGATCATCACGTGGTGTCTCAGCACGAAGAACTGTCGCAACGGCGCATACTCAGGGAGAACACTTATACCTTGAAATTTTAGTAAGGGATCATCTTATAAAGCTATCGTCGTACTGAGCAAAATAAGATGCATAAAAGGTAAACATCACGTGCAATCAAAATATGTGACATGATATGGCCATCATCATCTTGTGCCTTTGATCTCCATTTCCAAAGTACCGTCATCTTTCCATCATCACCGGCATGACACCATGACCTCCATCATCTTGATCTCTATCAACGTGTCGTCACATGGTCGTCTCGCCAACTATTGCTTTTTGCAATTATTGCTATCGCATAGCGATAAACTAAAGCAATTACATGGCGCTTGCATCTTATGCAATAAAGAGACAACCATAAGGAACCTGCCAGTTGCCGATAACTTTACAGAACATGATCATCTCATATAAAAATTTATATCTCATCACGTCTTGACCATATCACATCACAACATGCCCTGCAAAAACAAGTTAGACGTCCTCTACTTTGTTGTTGCAAGTTTTACGTGGCTGCTACGGGCTTCTAGCAAGAAACGTTCTTACCTACGCATCAAAACCACAATGATTTTTTGTCAAGTGTGTTGTTTAAACCTTCAAAAAGGACCGGCCGTATTCAAACTCGATTCAACTAAAATTGGAGAAACTGACACCCGCTAGCCACCTATGTGCTAAGCATGTCGGTAGAACCAGTCTCATGAACGCGGTCATGTAATGTCGGTCCGGGCTGCTTCATCCAACAATACCATTGAATCAAAGTAAGAGGTTGGAGGTAAGAAGTATGACTATTATCACCCACAACTAATTGTGTTCTACTCGTGCATATAACATCTACGCATAGACCTGGCTCGGATGCCACTATTGGGGAACGTAGTATTTCAAAAAAAATCATACGATCATGCAAGTTCTATCTAGGAGAAGCATAGCAACGAGCAGGGAGAGTGTGTCCATGTACCCTCGTAGACCGAAAGCGGAAGCGTTTAGTAACGCGGTTGATGTAGTCGAACGTCTTCGCGATCTAACCGATCCAAGTACCGAATGTATGGCACCTCCGCGATCAGCACACGTTCAGCTTGATGACGTCCCTCGAACTCTTGATCTAGTTGAGGCCAAGGGAGAGTTCCGTCAGCACGACGGCATGGCGATGGTGATGATGAAGTTATCGGCACAGGGCTTCGCCTAAGCACTACGACGATATGACCGAGGTGTGTAACTGTGGAGGGGGGCACCGCACACGGTTATGAGAAACTTATGTGTTCTAGGGTGCCCCTCTGCCCCCATATATAAAGGAGGGGAGGGGAGGCCGGCCGGCCCTCCTAGGGCGCGCCAGGAGAGGGGAATCCTACTAGGACTCCAAGTCCTAGTAGGTTTCCACCTAAGGAAGAGGGGGAAGAAGGAAGGAAGAGGGGGAAGGGAACGAAAGGGGGGCGCCGCCCCTTCCCCTAGTCCAATTCGTACCCAAGGGGAGGGCGCGCGGCCAGCCCCTCTTGTCCCTTCCTCTCTTCCCAGTAAGGCCCATCGAGGCCCATTAGTTCCCCTGGGGGGTTCCGATAACCCTCCGGCACTCCGATAATTATCCGGTACCTCTCGGAACTCATCCGGTGTCCGAATAACATCGTCCAATATATCAATCTTTATGTCTCAACCATTTCGAGACTCCTCATCATGTCCGTGATCTCATCCGGGATTCCAAACAAACTTCGGTCAACAAATCACATAACTCATAATATAAATCATCATCGAACGTTAAGCGTGCGAACCCTACGGGTTCGAGAACTATGTAGACATGACCGAGACATATCTCTGATCAATAACGAATAGCAGAACTTGGATGCTCATATTGGCTCCTACATATTCTACAAAGATCTTTATCGATCAAACCCTATAACAACATATGTTGTTCCCTTTGTCATCGGTATGTTACTTGCCCGAGATTCGATCGTCGGTATCATCATACTTAGTTCAATCTCGTTACCGGAAGTCTCTGTACTCGTTCCGTAATGCATCATCCCGCAACTAACTCATTAGTCACATTGCTTGCAAGGCTTGTAGTGATGATCATTTCTGAGAGGGCCCAGAGATACCTCACCGATACTCGGAGTGACAAATCCTAATCTCGATCTATGCCAACTCAACAAACACCATCGGAGACACCTATAGAGCATCTTTATAATCACCCAGTTACGTTGTGACGTTTGATACCACACAAGGTGTTCCTCCGGTATTCGGGAGTTGCATAATCTCATAGTCATAGGAACATGTATAAGTCATGAAGAAAGCAATAGCAATAAAACTAAATGATCATTATGCTAAGCTAACAGATGGGTCTTGTCCATCACATCATTCTCTAATGATTTGATCCCGTTCATCAAATGGCAACATATGTCTATGGCTAGGAAACTTAACCATCTTTGATTAATCAGCTAGTCAAGTAGAGGAATACTAGGGACACTCTGTTTTGTCTATGTATTCACACATGTATTCCGGTTAATACAATTCTAGCATGAATAATAGATATTTATCATGATATAAGGAAATATAAATAACAACTTTATTATTGCCTCTAGGGCATATTTCCTTCAGTGTCCCACTTGCACCAGAGTCAATAATCTAGTTCACATCACCATGCGATTTAACACCAATAGTTCACATCGTCATGTGATTTAACACTCTATAGTTCACATTGCCTTGTGACCAATACCCAAAGGGTTTACTAGAGTCAATAATCTAGTTCACATCGCCATGTGATTAACACCCAAAGAGTAATAAGGTGTGTTTTGCTTGTGAGAGAGGTTTAGTCAATGGGTCTGCCACATTCAGATCCATATGTATTTTGCAAATTTCTATGTCTACAATGCTCTGCACGGAGCTACTCTAGCTAAATGCTCCCACTTTCAATATGTATCCAGATCTAGACTCAGAGTCATCCAGATCGGTGATGAAGCTTGCATCGACATAACTCTTTATGACGAACTCTTTATCAACTCTATAACCGAGAAATATTTCCTTAGTCCTCTAAGGATAATTTTGACCAATGTCCAGTGATCTACTCCTAGATCACTATTGTACTCCCTTGCCAAACTCAGGGCAGGGTATACAATAGGTCTGGTACACAGCATGGCATACTTTATAGAACCTATGGCTGAGGCATAGGGAATGACTTTCATTCTCTCTCTATCTTCTGCCGTGGTCGGGCTTTGAGTCTTACTCAACTTCACACCTTGCAACACAGGAAAGAACTTTTTCTTTGACTGTTCCATTTTGAACTACTTCAAAAACTTGTCAAGGTCTGTACTCATTGAAAAAACTTATCAAGCATCTTGATCTATCTCTATAGATCTTGATGCTCAATATGTAAGCAGCTTCGCCGAGGTCTTTCTTTGAAAAACTCCTTTCAAACACTCCTTTATGCTTTCCAGAAAATTCTACATCATTTTCAATCAACAATATGTCATCCACATATAATATCAGAAATGCTATAGAGCTCTGCTACCTCTTAAGCATGTGTTAGTTTTCCCTTAAAAGAGGAAAGGGTGATGCAGCAAAGTAGCGTAAGTATTTCCCTCAGTTTTTGAGAACCAAGGTATCAATCCAGTAGGAGGCCACACGCAAGTCCCTCGTACCTACACAAACAAATAAGAACCTTGCAACCAACGTGATAAAGGGGTTGTCAATCCCTTCACGGCCACTTGAAAAAGTGAGATCTGATAGAGATGATAAGATAATATTTTTGGTATTTTATGATAAAGATTGAAAGTAAAGATTGCAAAATAAACGGCGACAGAAATAGCTAGTTGTCGGGAGATTAATATTATAGAAAATAGACCTGGGGCCACAGGTTTCACTAGTGGCTTCTCTCAAGATAGCATAAGTATTACGGTGGGTGAACAAATTACTGTCGAGCAATTGATAGAATAGTGCATAGTTATGAGAATATCTAGGCATGATCATGTATATAGGCATCACGTCCACGACAAGTAGACCGAAAAGATTATGCATCTACTACTATTACTCCGCACATCGACCGCTATACATCATGCATCTAGAGTATTAAGTTCCTAAGAAAAGAGTAACGCATTAGGCAAGATGACATGATGTAGAGGGATAAACTCAAGCAATATGATATAAACCCCATCTTTTTATCCTCGATGGCAACAATACAATACGTGCCTTGTTGCCCCTGCTGTCATTGGGAAAGGACACCGCAAGATTGAACCCAAAGCTAAGCACTTCTCCCATTGCAAGAAAGATTAATCTAGTAGGCCAAACCAAACTGATAATTCGAAGAGACTTGCAAAGATATCAAATCATACATAAAAGAATTCAGAGGAGATTCAAATATTGTTCATAGATAATCTGGATCATAAACCCACAATTCATCGGATCTCAACAAACACACCACAAAAAGAGTTACATCGAATAGATCTCCAAGAAGATCGAGGAGAACTTTGTATTGAGGTCCAAAGAGAGAGAAGAAGCCATCTAGCTAATAACTATGGACCCGAAGGTCTGAGGTAAACTACTCACACATCATCGGAGAGGCCATGGTGGTGATGTAGAAGCCCTCCGTGATCGATTCCCCCTCCGGCGAAGCGATGAAAAAGGCCCCAAGATGGGATCTCACGGGTACAGAAGGTTGCGGCGGCGGAAATAGGGTTTCATGGTGCTTCTGGATGTTTTCGGGGTATATGGGTATATATAGGAGAAAGAAGTAGGTCGGTGGAGCTGCGAGGGGCCCACGAGGGTGGGGGCGTGCCCAGGGGGGCAGGCGCGCCTCCCTGTCTCGTGGCCTCCTCGCTTCTTTCTTGACGTCCACTCCAAGTCCTCTGGATCACGTTTGTTCCAAAAATCACTCTCCCGAAGGTTTCATTCCGTTTGGATTCCATTTGATATTCCTTTTCTAGGAAACACTGAAATAGGCAAAAAAATAGCAATTTGCACTAGGCCTTGGGTTAGTAGGTTAGTCCCAAAAATAATATAAAAGTGTATAATAAAGCCCACTAAGCATCCAAAACAGAATATATAATAGCATTGAACAATCAAAAATTATAGATACGTTGAAGACGTATCAAGCATCCCCAAGCTTAATTCCTGCTCGTCCTTGAGTAGGTAAATGATAAAAACAGAATTTTTGATGTGGAATGCTACCTAGCATATTCTTCAATGTAATTTTCTTTGTTGTGGCATGAATGTTCAGATCTGAAAGATTCAAGATAAAAAGTTAATATTGACATAAAAATAATAATACTTCAAGCATACTAACTAAGCAATCATGTCTTCTCAAAGTAACATGGCCAAAGAAAGTTCATCCCTACAAAATCATATAGTTTGGTCATGCTCCATTTCTGTCACAAAAGAATGCTCTCATCATGCACAACCCCGATGACAAGCCAGGCAATTGTTTCATACTTTAGTAATCTCAAACTTTTTTCAACTTTCACGCAATACATGAGCGTGAGCCATGGATATAGCACTATGGGTGGAATAGAATATGGTGATGGGGGTTATGTGGAGAAGACAAAAAAGGAGAAAGTCTCACATTGCACTAGTAAAAAATGGAGCTTTAATACCGGTTCATAAGGGCCTTTAATACCGGTTCTGCAACCGGCACTAAAGAGTGGAGACTAAAGGCCCCCCCCCCTTAGTACCGGTTCGGCACGAACCGCCAGTAAAGGCCCACCACATGGCGTGAGCTCGCGCCGTGGTATGGGGGACCTTTAATACCGGTTGGTGTTACTAAAAGTTTTTTTTGAATTTTTTTTTTGAAAATTTTGAAAAAAAATGAATTTTTTTATTTTCAATTTTCTGAATTATTTGATGATTTAGTCTATAATCGCCCCTCTTAACTACTCAAGTGTGGATCACTCGTTCCAAATCGTCTAACTTCCCAACCGGTCACCCATCCTCTCACTCCCCCAGGCTGAGCACGCTTAACTTCGGAGTTCTATTCCCCCTACTTTCCAAGTCTGCACTTGTTGTTTTCCTGACAAATGTAAGCTGTCAATCCTATTAACCCTCAGCAGTTTAGCTTGAGCATTAGGTCACACATTTCACCGTTTGAGTTTGAAACTATTATTCTAAAAAACAGTAATTATTTAGTAACACTAATATTTCTTAAATAAGTTTGACCATAGTTTGACCACAGTTTGACCAGATTTGACCAAAATTCAAAAAATTGAAATAATTATTTAGTAACACTAATATTCTTGAATAAGTATGTAGTAACATTAATACTTCTTGAATAAGTAGTTTGACCATAGTTTGACCGGATTTAACCAAAATTAAAAAAAAACTTAAATTTGAGTATATCTTTTTCTCCTTTTGGAATTTGAGGATTCTAAAAAATTGCAAACAGGCCATAGGCTGTCAAAATCGGATGCGGATTTTAGTGCTGAATTTTTTTGATATATTATACGTTTTTTCCGACATCGTATGCAAATGTTATAGCCGTTTTACATTTTCCCTACACTTTTTGCAAAACATGTCCAAATTTAAGTTTTTTAATTTTCCTAACTAGTAGATGTAGTAATATAACTACATCTCGAAGAATTTTATTTTTTGAATTTTTTATCATTTTCTTTTGTATTTTTCAAAACTGAAATGGCGATATAGGGGGGTAGAGATTGAAAATTGCCCTTTAGTACCAGTTTGTGCCACGAACCGGTACTATAGGTCAAACCCCTTCAGTACCGATTCGTGGCACGAACCGGTACTAAAGGTTAGCCCTTTAATACCGGTTTGTGCCATGAACCGGTACTAAAGGTGATCGCGGGGCCCCGGCCTGACGCCAGCCTGCCACCACCCCTTTAGTACCGGTTCATGGCACGAACCAGTACTAAAGGTTCAAAATGAACCAGCATTAATGCATAGCCGTTCGAACCGGCACTAATGGTACCATTAGTACCAGGCCAAAATCGAACCGGCGCTAATGTGTCTCACATTAGGTCCTTTTTCTACTAGTGTTGACGCGGCTAATCAACGGGCTAGGGAGATGCCCATCAATTGATGTCAATGCAAGGAGTACGGATTGCCATGCAACGGATGCACTAGAGCTATAAATGTATGAAAGCTTAACAAAAGAAACTAAGTGTGTGTGCATCCAACTTGCTTGCTCACGAAGACCTAGGGCATTTGAGGAAGCCCATTGTTGGAATATACAAGCCAAGTTCTATAATGAAAATTTCCCACTAGTATATGAAAATGACAAAATAAGAGACTCTCTATCATAAAGATCGTGGTGCTACTTTGAAGCACAAGTGTGGAAAAAGGATAGTAGCATTGTCCCTTTTTATTTCTCTTTTTTTTGGGCCTTCCCTTTTTTTGGCCTTTCTTTTTTTATTTGGGACAATGTTCTATTAATGATGATCATCACACTTTCTATTTATTTACAACTCAATGATTACAACTCGATACTAGAACAAAATATGACTCTATATGAATGCCTCCGGCGGTGTACCGAGATGGGCAATGAATCAAGAGTGACATGTATGAAATAATATGCATGGTGGCTTTGACACAAATACGATCAACTACATGATCATGCAAGGCAATATGACAATGATGAAGCGTGTCATAATAAACGGAACAGTGGAAAATTGCATGGCAATATATCTCGGAATGGCTATGGAAATGCCATAATAGGTAGGTATGGTGGCTGTTTTCGGGAAGATATAAGGAGGTTTATGTGTGATAGAGCATATCATATCACGGGGTTTGGATGCACCGGCGAAGCTTGCACCAACTCTCAAGGCGAGAAAGGGCAGTGCACGATACCGAAGAGGCTAGCAATGATGGAAGTATGAGAGTGCGTATAATCCATGGACTCAACATTAGTCATAAAGAACTCACATACTTATTTCAAAAATCTATAAGTCATCAAAAACCAAGCACTACGCACATGCTCCTAGGGGGATAGATTGGTAGGAAAAGACCATCGCTCGTCCCCGACCGCCACTCATAAGGATGACAATCAAATAACACCTCATGTTTCAAATTTGTTACACAACGGTTACCATGCGTCCATCCTACGGAACTTGCAAACTTCAACACAAGTATTTCTCAAATTCACAACTACTCAACTAGCACAACTTTAATATCACTACCATATCTCAAAACAAACATCAAGTATCAAACTTCTCTTAGTATTCAATGCACTTACATGAAAGTTTTTATTATATCCATCTTGGATGCCTATCATATTAGGACTAATTTTATAGCCAAAGAAAATTACCATGCTGTTCTAAAAGACTCTCAAAATAATATAAGTGAAGCATGAGAGATCAATTATTTCTATAAAATAAAACCACCACCATGCTCTAAAAGATATAAGTGAAGCATTAGAGCAAAATTATTTAGCACAAAAGATATAAGTGAAGCACAAAGAGTATTCTAATAAATTCCGATTCATGTGTGTCTCTCCTAAAAGGAGTGTACAGCAAGTATGATTGTGGTTAACTAAAAAGCAAAGACTCAAATCATACAAGACGCTCCAAGCAAAACACATATCATGTGGTGAATAAAAATATAGCATCAAGTAAAGTTACCGATGGACGAAGACAAAAGCGGGGATGCCTTCCGGGGCATCCCCAAGCTTAGGCTTTTGGTTGTCCTTGAATTTTATCTTGGGGTGCCATGGGCATCCCCAAGCTTAGGCTCTTGCCACTCCTTGTTCCATAATCCATCAAATCTTTACCCAAAAACTTGAAAACTTCACAACACAAAACTCAACAGAAAATCTCATGAGCTCCGTCAGCGAAATAAAACAAACCAGCACTTTAAGGTACTGTAATGAACTCATTATTTATTTATATTGGTGTTAAACCTACTGTATTCCAACTTCTCTATGGTTCCTAACCTCCGATACTAGCCATAGATTCATCAACATAAGCAAACAACACACGAAAAACAGAATCTGTCAAAAACAGAACAGTCTGTAGTAATCTGTATCTAACGCAAATTTCTGTAACCCAGAAAAATCTACCAAAATAGGACGACCTAGATAATTTGTTTATTGATCTTCTTCAATTGGAATAAGTATTTTATCACGTTCTGGTTAACTTCAACAATTGTTTTCGTGAGCAGAAAGTTTCTGACTTTTTTCAGCAAGATCAAATAACTATCATCCAAGAAGATCCTATAGGTTTTACTTGGCACAAACACTAATTAAAACATAAAACCACATATAACCATACGCCAGATCAAAGATTTATTAGTAACAGGAACACAAAGCAAGGAACAAAAATAAAATTGGGTTGCGTCCCAACAAGCGCTATCGTTTAACGCCCCTAGGTAGGCATAAAGGCAAGGATAGATCTAGGTATTATCATCTTTGGCATGCAATCCATAAGTGTCTCTCATAATAGATTCATGAGGTAATTTAATTTTATTTCTAGGAAAGTGTTCCATGCCTTTCCTTAACGGAAATTGGAATCTAATATTCCCTTCTTTCATATCAATACTTGCACCAATCATTCTAAGGAAAGGTCTACCAAGAATAATAGGACATGAAGGACTGCAATCTATATCAAGGGCAATGAAATATACGGGCACATAATTCATATTTGCAATAATAAGAACATCATTAATTCTTCCCATAGGTTTCTTAATGGTGGAATCTGCAAGGTGCAAGTTTAAAGAACAATCATCAAATTCGCGGAAACCTAACACATCACACAAAGTTTTTGGAATCGTGGAAACACTAGCACCCAAACCACATAAAGCATAGCATTCATGATCTTTAATCTTAATTTTAATAGTAGGTTCCCACTCATCATAAATTTTCTAGGGATAGAAACTTCTAATTCAAGCTTTTCTTCATAGGATTGCATTAAAGCATCAACGATATGTTTGATAAAAGCCTTATTTTGACTATAAGCATGTGGAGAATTTAGCACGGATTGCAACAAGGAAATGCAATCTATTAAAGAACAATTATCATAATTAAATTCCTTGAAATCCAAAATAGTTGGTTCATTGCTATGTAAAGTTTTGACCTCTTCAATCCCACTTTTACCAGTTTTTGCATCAAGATCTAAAAACTCCGACTCATTGGGACACCTTTTAACTAAAGTTGACTCATATCTAGTCCCATCATTATCAATATACATATTGTAAAACAAAGATTTAATTGGAGACACATCAATCACTTTTAGATCTTCATCCTTATTATCATGAAAACTAGAAGAACACGCTTTCACAAATCTTTTTTAGCACACATCCTAGCGGTTCTTTCTTTGCACTCATCAATGGAAATTCTCATGGCTTTGAGAGACTCATTGATATCATGCATAGGTGGAATAGATCTAAGTTTCAAAGAATCAACATCAAGAGAAATTCTATCCATGTTCATAGCCAACTCATCAACCTTAAGCAATTTTTCTTCAAGCAAGGTATTGAAATTCTTTTGAGAATTCATAAAATGTTTAACACTAGTCTCAAAATCAGAGGGCAACTTATTAAAATTTCCATAAGAATTGTTGTAGGAATTACCATAATTATTAGAGGAATTACTAGGGAACGGCCTACGATTAAAGTTTCCTCTATAAGCGTTGTTACCAAAAAATTTGCTACCAACAAAATTCACATCCATAGATTCATTATTATTCTCAATCAAAGTAGACAAAGGCATATCATTAGGATTAGAAGAAACACTCTTATTAGCAAACAATTTCATAAGTTCATCCATCTTTCCACTCAAAACATTAATCTCTTCTATCGCATGAACCTTTTTACTAGTAGATCTCTCGGTGTGCCATTGGGAATAATTAACCATAATCTTATCTAGGAGTTTAGTAGCTTCTCCTAAGGTGATTTCCATAAAAGTGCCTCCCGCGGCCGAATCTAAAAGATTTCTAGAAGAAAATTTCAATCCAGCATAAAAATTTTGTGTAATCATCCATAGATTCAAACCATGCGTAGGGCAATTACGTATCATTAATTTCATTCTCTCCCAAGCTTGTGCAACATGTTCATGATCAAGTTGCTTAAAATCTATAATATCGTTTTTAAGAGAGATGATCTTAGCGGGAGGAAAATACTTAGAGATAAAAGCATCTTTGCACTTATTCCAAGAATCAATACTATTTTTAGGAAAAGACGAAAACCAAGTTTTAGCACGATCTCTAAGAGAAAACGGAAATAGCTTCAATTTAACAATATCATTATCCCCATCCTTTTTCTTTTGCATATCACACAAATCAACAAAGTTGTTTAGGTGTGTAGCGGCATCTTCACTAGGAAGGCCAGAGAATTGACCTTTCATAATAAGATTCAGCAAGGCAACATTAATTTCACAAGATTCAGCATCGGTAATAGGACCAATCGGGGTGATAAGAAAATAATTGTTGTTGGTATTGGAAAAGTCACACAATTTAGTATTATCTTGAGCCATCGTGACAAGCAAGCAATCCAACAAACAAGAACACAAGAAGCAAGCGAAAAAGAGGCGAACAGAAAGAGAGGGCGAATAAAACGGCAAGGGTGAAGTGGGGGATAGGAAAACGAGAGGCAAATGGCAAATAATGTAATGCGAGGGATAAGAGTTTGTGATGGGTACTTGGTATGTCTTGACTTGTGCGTAGACTTCCTGGCAACAGCTCCAGAAATCCTTCTTGCTACCTCTTGAGCATGTGTTGGTTTTCCCTTGAAGAGGAAAGGGTGATGCAGCAAAGTAGCGTAAGTATATCCCTCAGTTTTTGAGAACCAAGGTATCAATCCAGTAGGAGGCCACACGCAAGTCCCTCATACCTACACAAACAAATAAGAACCTTGCAACCAATGTGATAAAGGGGTTGTCAATCCCTTCACGGCCACTTGCAAAAGTGAGATCTGATAGAGATGATAAGATAATATTTTTGGTATTTTTATGATAAAGATTGAAAGTAAAGATTGCAAAATAAATGGCGACAGAAATACCTAGTTGACGGGAGATTAATATTATAGAAAATAGACCGGGGCCATAGGTTTCACTAGTGGCTTCTCTCAAGAGAGCATAAGTATTACGGTGGGTGAACAAATTACTGTTGAGCAATTGATAGAATAGTGCATAGTTATGAGAATATCTAGGCATGATCATGTATATAGGCATCACATTCACGACAAGTAGACCGAAAAGATTATGCATCTACTACTATTACTCCACACATCGACCGCTATACAACATGCATCTAGAGTATTAAGTTCATAAGAACAGAGTAACGCATCAGGCAAGATGACATGATGTAGAGGGATAAACTCAAGCAATATGATATAAACCCCATCTTTTTATCCTTAATGGCAACAATACAATACGTGCCTTGTGATGTCTACCACACAACCTTCTTCTTGTAGACGTTGTTGGGCCTGCAAGTGCACAGGTTTGTAGGACAGTAGCAAATTTCCCTCAAGTGGATGACCTAAGGTTTATCAATCCGTGGGAGGCATAGGATGAAGATGGTCTCTCTCAAGCAACCCTGCAACCAAATAACAAAGAGTCTCTTGTGTCCCCAACACACCCAATACAATGGCAAATTGTATAGGTGCACTAGTTCGGCGAAGAGATGGTGATACAAGTGCAATATGGATGGTAGATAAAGGTATTTGTAATCTGAAAATATAAAAACAGCAAGGTAACTAATGATAGAAGTGAGCGTAAACGGTATTGCAATGGTAGGAAACAAGGCATAGGGTTCATACTTTCACTAGTGCAAGTTCTCTCAACAATAATAACATAGATAGATCATATAACAATCCCTCAACATGCAACAAAGAGTCACTCCAAAGCCACTAATAGCGGAGAACAAACGAAGAGATTATGGTAGGGTAAGAAACCACCTCAAAGTTATTCTTTCGGATCGATCTATTCAAGAGTCCGTACTAGAATAACACCTTAAGATACAAATCAACCAAAACCCTATGTCACCTAGATACTCCATTGTCACCTCAAGTATCCGTGGGCATGATTATACGATATGCATCACACAATCTCAAATTCATCCGACCAACACAAAGTACTTCAAAGAGTGCCCCAAAGTTTCTACCGGAGAGTCAAGACGAAAACGTGTGCCAACCCCTATGCATAGGTTCATGGGCGGAACCCACAAGTTGGTAACCAAAACATACATCGAGTGGCACGTGAAATCCCATTGTCACCACAGATAAACACGGCAAGACATACATCAAGTGTTCTCATATCCTTAAAGACTCAATCCGATAAGACAACTTCAAGAGGAAAACTCAATTCATCACAAGAGAGTAGAGGGGAAGAAACATCATAAGATCCAACTATAATAGAAAAGCTTGCGATACATCAAGATAGTGCCATAGAGATAACACGAGAGAGAGAGAGATCAAACACATACCTACTGGTACATACCCTCAGCCCCGAGGGTGAACTACTCCCTCCTCATCATGGATAGCGCCGGGATGATGTAGATGGCCACCGGTGATGGGGTCCCCCTCTGGCAGGGTGCCGGAACGGGCTCCCGAGAGGTTTTTGGTGGCTACAGAGGCTTACGGCGGCGGAACTCCTGATCTATCTTGATATTCGATGTTTTTAGGGTACATAGGCTTATATAGGCGGAAGAAGTCGGTCGGGGGAGCCTCGAGGGGCCCACGAGAGGGTAGGGTGCGCCCCCCTATCTCGTGGCCTCCTCGATGATCTTCTGACATGAACTCCAAGTCTCCCGGGTCATATTCTTTCTAAAAATCACGCTCCCGAAGGTTTCATTCCGTTTGGACTCCGTTTGATATCCCTTTTCTTCGAAATACTGAAACAGGCAATAAAACAGCAATATGGGTTGGGCCTCCGGTTAATAGGTTAGTCCCAAAAGTAATATAAATGTGTATAATAAATCCGATAATCATTCAAAACAGATAATAAAATAGCTTGAATGCTTCATAAATTATAGATACGTTGGAGATGTATCAGCATCCCCAAGCTTAATTCCTACTCGTCCTCGAGTAGGTAAATGATGAAAGAAAGAATTTATGAAGTGTGAATGCTAGAAGGTGCACAAGTTTGATCAATGATAATTTCAATCACCTTTTCTAGCATGATAATATGACATAACAGTAGTTTATCTCATAAAACTTCTCACGATAAAGTAACAAGCAATTCACATGTCAAAGCATAGACCATAAACTTTCTTGAAAACTAGCAAACTTCATTCTCAGTCATCAAACAATTGCAATTCATCTTATTTTCAGGAATAACAAACTCCACATACTCAACTATCATATAGTCTTCTACCATTGCTAACACTTACGCAATACTAATGGTTATTGAGTTTCAATCGGACACTGAGAAAGATAGGGGCTTATAGTGTTGCCTCCCAACGTACTCACCTTTGGGTGATGTCAACAATAATAGTTCATGCTAACTTACATCCAATTGGATATATATATCAGGATCTTCCCACCACCAGGTGCTTGCCAAAGGATAAAATGAAAAGGGGAAAGGTGAAGATCACCTTGACTCTTGCATAAAGTAAAAGACATAAATTAAAAGATAGGCCCTTCGCAGAGGGAAGCAGTGGTTGTCATGCGCTTTTAGGGTTGGATGCACAAAATCTTAATGCGAATGAACGTCACTTTATATTGCCACTTGTATAGGGAACTTTATTATGCAGTCCGTCGCTTTTATTGCTTCCATAACAAGATCGTATAAAGCTATTTTCTTCACACCAAAAGATCATACATATTTAGAGAGTAATTTTTATTGCTTGCACCGATGACAACTTACTTGAAGGATCTTACTCAATCCATAGGTAGGTATGGAGGACTCTCACGGCAAAACTGGGTTTAAGGATATTTGGAAGCACAAGTAGTATCTCTACTTGGTGCAAGGAATTTGTCTAGCATGAGGGGGAAAGGCAAGCTCAACATGTTTGAATGATCCATGACAATATACTTTAACTGAGATGTGCGAAAACATAACCCATTATGTTGTCTTCCTTGTCCAACATCAACTCTTTAGCATGTCATACTTAATGAGTGCTCCCAATTATAAAAGATGTCTAGGATAGTGTATTTATATGTGAAATCTTTCTTCCTTCAATATTCTTTCATGAATTATTCAAATGACCAATACAATGCTTGCTAACCTTCAATAAATTTAAAGCCTCTACTTCTTAGATGTGAAGGCATTACTCCCCATGGGATAAGAAAATGAAACATATATAATTTCAGATTTATGACAATCAACTCATTCAACAATTTACTCATAGGATATAAGTGAAGCACACGAGTAAATGCAAAACAACTCCAAAAAGATATAAGTGAAGATCAACGAGTAGTTAAATAACTATGTAACTATGAGAAGACTCTCTCTCATTTAAGGATTAAAGATCTTGGTATTGTATTCAAACAGCAAGCAAAACAAGGTAAAATTACATTCCAAGGATAGCACAACTCATGTGAAGAAGCAAAAACTTAGGTTCAACCGATACTAACCGATAGTTGTTGAAGAAGAAAGGTGGGATGCCTAACGGGGCATCCCCAAGCTTAGATGCTTGAGACTTCTTGGAATATTATCTTGGGGTGCCTTGGGCATCCCTAAGCTTGAACTTTTGTGTCTCCCTAATTCCTCTCATATCATGGTTTCTCTTTTTATCAAAGGCTTCATCCACAACAAACTCAACAAGAACTCGTGAGATAGGTTAGTATAAACCAATGCAAAACCTTATCATTTTCTACTGTAACAAATCACTAAAATTATTATTCAACATTTAATACTAAATGCCTTTACATATTTAATACTCCTATCTTCAAATAGAATCATTAAACAAGCAAACATATGCAAACAATGCAAACATAACAGCAATCTATCAAAACAGTACAGTCTGTAAAGAATGCAAGATTCATCATACTTACCTACCTCCAAAAATTATGAGAAAAATACTATGCTGTAGAAGATTTATCAGAGCTCATTATGCAAAAAGTTTCAACATTATATCATGCTCCGACTTTTCTAGGGAATTTTTGCAACAGCAGTAAACTTTCTGTTTTCAAACAGCAACATGTATACTAGCAAAATAAGCATGGCAAAGGCTATCCTTGACATTTTTATTGAAACTAAAGATGAAAAACATTATTATAAGTAACAGCAAACAAATACTAACAAAAGAAAATGACACTCCAAGAAAAACACATATCATGTGGTGAATAAAAATATAGCTCCAAGTAAAGTTATCGATGAAAGAAGACGAAAGAGGGGATGCCATCCGGGGCATCCCCAAGCTTAGGCTCTTGGTTGTCCTTGAATATTACCTTGGGGTGCCTTGGGCATCCCCAAGCATAGGCTCTTGCCGCTCCTTATTCCATAGTCCATCGAATCTTTACCCAAAACTTGAAAACTCCACAACACAAAACTCAACAGAAAACTCGTAAGCTCCGTTAGTATAAGAAAATAAAACAACCACTTAGGTACTGTAATGAACTCATTCTAAATTCAAATTGGTGTAATATCTACTGTACTTCAACTTATGTATGGTTCATACCACTTAATACTAGCCATAGATTCATCAAAATAAGCAAACAACACATAGAAAACAGAATCTGTCAAAAACAGAACAGTCTGTAGTAATATGTATCAAATGTATACTTCTAGAACTCCAAAATTCCTACCAAATTAGGAAGACCTAAGAAATTCATGTACAAATCCAGAGAAAAAAGAATGCGATCAAGAGCACGTTCCTGTGAATTAACAAAACTAATTTACTGGGTGCAAAAGTTTCTTATTTTCAGCAGGATCAACACAACTATCACCGTAAGCTATCCTAAAGGTCTTACTTGGCACTTTATTGAAAAAAAGCTATAAAACATGATTAATACAGTAGCATAATCATGTGAACACACAAAGACAGTAAGGATAAATATTGGGTTGTCTCCCAACAGGCGCTTTTCTTTAGTGCCTTTCTAGCTAGGCATGATGATGACAATGATGCTCACATAAAAGATAAGAATTGAAACATAACGGGAGCATCATGAAGCATATGACTAGCAAATTTAAGTCTAACCCACTTCCTATGAATAGGGATTTTGTGAGCAAACAACTTATGGGAACAATAATCAACTAGCATAGAAAGGTAAAACAAGCATAGCTTCAAGATTTTCAACACATAGAGAGGAAACTTGACATTATTGCAATTCCTACTAGCATATATTCCTCCCTCATAATAATTTTCAGTAGCATCATGAATGAATTCAACAATATAACCAACACCTTAGTCATTATTTTCATGATCTACAAGCATAGAGAATTTACTACTCTCCACATAAGCAAAATCCTTCTCATTCGAAATAGTGGGAGTATCATAAGAGACTTGAATACTATAGATTGTTTTCACATTAAAAGAGTAATGTTCAGAAAAAGGGTAATTATAATCATGACAAGTTCTATAAATATAATCATCACTACTTTTTATAGCATAAGTTTCATCACAATAATCATCATAAGTAGCAACTTTGTTCTCATCATAATCGATTGAAACCTCTTCCAAGATAGTGGAATCATCACTAAATAAAGTTGACACTCTTCCAAATCCACTTTCATGTTCATAATAAGATTCAACATCCTCCAAAATAGTGGGATCACTACTTCCTAAAGTTGACACTCTTCCAAACCCACTTTCATCAATATAATCATCATAAATAGGAGGCATGCTTTCATCATAATAAATTTGCTCATCAAAGCTTGGGGGACAAAATATATCATATTCATCAAACATAGCTTCCCCAAGCTTGTGGCTTTGCATATCATTAGCATTATGGATATTCAAAGAATTCATACTAACAACATTGCAATCATGCTCATCATTCAAAGATTTAGTATCAAACATTCTATAGATTTCTTCTTCTAGCACTTGAGCATAATTTTCCTTTCCATAATTCTCACGAAAGATATTGAAAAGATGAAGCGTATGAGACAAACTCAAATCCATTTTTTGTAGTTTTTCTTTTATAAACTAAACTAGTGATAAAACAAGAAACAAAAATATTCGATTGCAAGATCTAAAGATATACCTTCAAGCACTCACCTCCCCGGCAACGGCGCCAGAAAAGAGCTTAGTTGACGGGGTGTGAGTGCCACTTACCTAGCCTCCCCGGCAACGGCACCAGAAAAGAGCTTGATGTCTACTACACAACCTTCTTCTTATAGACGTTGTTGGGCCTGCAAGTGCACAGGTTTGTAGGACAGTAGCAAATTTCCCTCAAGTGGATGACCTAAGGTTTATCAATCCATGGGAGGCGTAGGATGAAGATGGTCTCTCTCGGGCAACCCTGCAACCAAATAACAAAGAGTATCTTCTGTCCCCAACACACCCAATACAATGGCAAATTGTATAGGTGCACTAGTTCGGCGAAGAGATGGTGATACAAGTGCAATATGGATGGTAGATAAAGGTATTTGTAATCTGAAAATATAAAAACAGCAAGGTAACTAATGATAAAAGTGAGCGTAAACGGTATTGCAATGGTAGGAAACAAGGCACAGGGTTCATACTTTCACTAGTGCAAGTTCTCTCAACAATAATAACATAGATAGATCATATAACAATCCCTCAACATGCAACAAAGAGTCACTCCAAAGCCACTAATAGCGGAGAACAAACGAAGAGATTATGGTAGGGTAAGAAACCACCTCAAAGTTATTCTTTCGGATCGATCTATTCAAGAGTTCGTACTAGAATAACACCTTAAGATACAAATCAACCAAAACCCTAATGTCACCTAGATACTCCATTGTCACCTCAAGTATCCGTGGGCATGATTATACGATATGAATCACACAATCTCAAATTCATCCGACCAACACAAAGTACTTCAAAGAGTGCCCCAAAGTTTCTACCGGAGAGTCAAGACGAAAACGTGTGCCAACCCCTATGCATAGGTTCATGGGCGGAACCCGCAAGTTGGTAACCAAAACATACATCGAGTGGCACGTGAAATTCCATTGTCACCACAGATAAACACGGCAAGACATACATCAAGTGTTCTCATATCCTTAAAGACTCAATCCGATAAGACAACTTCAAGAGGAAAACTCAATTCATCACAAGAGAGTAGAGGGGAAGAAACATCATAAGATCCAACTATAATAGCAAAGCTCGCGATACATCAAGATCATGCCATTGAGAGAACACGAGAGAGAGAGAGATCAAACACATAGTATGAATTCTTCATAAATTATAGATACGTTGGAGACGTATCACCTTGCTGCCCTGCTGTCATTGGGAAAGGACACCACAAGATTGAACCCAAAGCTAACCACTTCTCCCATTGCAAGAAAGATCAATCTAGTAGGCCAAACCAAACTGATAATTCGAAGAGACTTGCAAAGATATCAAATCATACATAAAAGAATTCAGAGGAGATTCAAATATTGTTCATAGATAATCTTGATCATAAACCCACAATTCATTGGATCTCAACAAACATAGTTACATCGAATAGATCTCCAAGAAGATCGAGGAGAACTTTGTATTGAGGTCCAAAGGGAGAGAAGAAGCCATCTAGCTAATAACTATGGACCCGAAGGTCTAAGGTAAACTACTCACACATCATCAGAGAGGCCATGGTGTTGATGTACAAGCCCTCCATGATCGATTCCCCCTCCGACAGAGCACCGAAAAAGGCCCCAAGATGGGATCTCCCGGGTACAGAAGGTTGCGGCGGTGGAAATAGGTTTCGTGGTGCTCCTGGATGTTTTCGGGGTATATGGGTATATATAGGAGGAAGAAGTAGGTCGGTGGAGCTGCGAGGGGCCCACGAGGGTGGGGGCGCGCCCAGGGGAGGCAGGTGCGCCTCCCTGCCTCGTGGCCTCCTCCCTTCTTTCTTGACGTCCACTCCAAGTCCTCTGGATCACGTTGGTTCCAAAAATCACTCTCCCGAAGGTTTCATTCTGTTTGGATTCCATTTGATATTCCTTTTCTGTGGAACACTGAAATAGGCAAAAAAACAGCAATTTGCACCGGGCCTTGGGTTAGCAGGTTAGTCCCAAAAATAATATAAAAGTGTATAATAAAGCCCATTAAACATCCAAAACAGAATATATAATAGCATGGAACAATCAAAAATTATAGATACGTTGAAGACGTATCAAGCTCCCACTCACTTTCTTGTAAATACAGGCTTCACCACAAGTCTGTATAAAACTATATGCTTTGATCAACTCATCAAAGCATATATTCCAACTCCGAGATGCTTCCACCAGTCCATATATGGATCGCTGGAGTTTGCACACTTTGTTAGCACCTTTAGGATCGACAAAACCTTCTGGTTGCATCATATACAACTCTTCTTTAAAATATCCATTAAGGAATGCAGTTTTGACATCCATTTGCCAGATTTCATAAAATGCGGTAATTGCTAACATGATTCGGACATACTTAAGCATCGCTACGAGTGAGAAAATCTCATCGTAGTCAACACTTTGAACTTGTCGAAAACCTTTTTCGACAATTCGAGCTTTGTAGATAGTACCACTACTATCAGCGTTCGTCTTCCTCTTGTAGATCCATTTATTCTTAATGGCTTGCCGATCATCGGGAAAGTCCACCAAAGTCCACACTTTCTTCTCATACCTGGATCTTATCTTAGATTTCATGGCCTCAAGCCATTTCGCGGAATCTGGGATCATCATCGCATCCTCATACTTCGTAGGTTCATCATGGTCTAGTAACATGACTTCCAGAGCAGGATTACCATACCACTCTGGTGCGGACCATACTCTGGTTGACCTACGAGGTTCGGTAGTAACTTGATCTGAAGTTTCATGATCATCATCATTAGCTTCCTCACTAATTGGTGTAGGAATCACTGGAACTGATTTCTGTGATGAACTACTTTACAATTCGGGAGAAGGTACAATTACCTCTTCAAGTTCTACTTTCCTCCCACTCACTTCTTCCGAGAGAAACTCCTTCTCTAGGAAGTATCCATTTTTAGCAACGAATATCTTGCCTTCAGATCTGTGATAGAAGGTGTACCAACAGTTTCCTTTGGGTATCCTATAAAGACACATTTCTCCGATTTGTGTTCGAACTTATCAGGTTGAAACTTTTTCACATAAGCATCACCGCTCCAAACTTTAAGAAACGACAACTTAGGTTTCTTGCCAAACCACATTTCATATGGTGTCGTCTCAACAGATTTAGATGGTGCCCTATTTAATGTGAATGCAGCTGTCTCTAATGCATAACCCCAAAACGGTAGTGGTAAATCGGTAAGCGACATCATAGATTGCACCATATCTAATAAAGTATGGTTATGACATTCAGACACACCATTACGCAATGGTTTTCCAGATGGCATGAGTTGCGAAACTATTCCACATTGTTTCAAATGAAGGCCAAACTCGTAACTCAAATATTCGTATCCATGATCAGATCGTAGAAACTTTATTTTCTTGTTATGATGATTTTCCACTTCACTCTGAAATTCTTTGAACTTTTCAAATGTTTCAAACTTATGTTTCATTAAGTAGATATATCCATATCTGCTCAAATCATCTGTGAAGGTCAGAAAATAACGATACCCATCGTGAGCCTCAACACTCATCGGACCGCATACATCAGTATGTATTATTTCCAATAAGTCAGTTGCTCGCTCCATTGTTCCAGAGAATGGAGTCTTTAGTCATCTTGCCCATGAGGCATGGTTCGCAAGCATCAAGTGATTCATAATCGAGATTCAATAAACCATTTATATTGAGTGTATGACCATAGAAGGTTTTATTCATATAAATGGAACAACAATTATTCTTTGACTTGAATGAATAATCGTATTGCAATAAACATGATCCAATCATATTCATGCTCAACGCAAACACCAAATAGCATTTATTTTAGGTTCAACACTAATCCGGAAGGTAAAGGGAGTGTGTGATGGTGATCTTATCAACCTTGGAATCACTTTCAACACACATCATCACCTCGCTCTTAACTAGTCTCTTTTTATTTTGCAACTCTCGTTTCGATTTACTACTCTTAGCAACTGAACCAGCATCAAATACCGAGGGGTTGCTATAAACACTAGTAAAGTACACATCAATAACATGTATATCCAATATACCTTTGTTCGCTTTGCCATCCTTCTTATCCGCCAAATATCTAGGGCAGTCCACTTCCAGTGACCATTTCCATTGCAGTAGAAGCACTCAGTTTCAGGCTTGGGTCTAGCTTTGGGCTTCTTCATGTGAGTGGCAACTTTCTTGTCATTCCTTTTGAAGTTTCCCTTTCTTTCCCTTTCCCTTTATATTGAAACTAGTGGTCTTGTTAACCATCAACACTTGATGCTTTTTCTTGATTTCTACCTTCGCCGATTTCAGCATCACGAAGAGCTTGGAATCGTTTCCGTTATCCCTTGCATATTATAGTTCATCACGAAGTTCTAGTAACTTGTGATAGTGACTAGAGAACTCTGTCAATCACTATCTTATTGGGAAGATTAACTCCCACTTGATTCAAGTGATTGTAGTACTCAGACATTCTAAGCACATGCTCACTCGTTGAGCTATTCTCCTCCATCTTGTAGGCAAAGTACTTGTCAGAGGTCTCATACCTCTCGACATGGGCATGAGACTGAAATACCAATTTCATCTCTTGGAACATCTCATATGCTCCGTGGCGTTCAAAACATTTTTGAAGTACCGGTTCTAAGCCGTAAAGCATGGCGCACTAAACTATCAAGTAGTCATCATACCGAGCTTTGTCAAACGTTCATAACGTTTGCATCTGCTCCTGGAATAGGTCTGTCACCTAGCGTTGCATCAAGGACATAATTCTTCTGTGCAGCAATGAGGATAATCCTCTGATCACGGACCAAGTCCGCATCATTGCTACTATCATCTTTCAACTTATTTTTCTCTAGGAACATATCAAAAATAAACTGGGAGCTACATCGCGAGATATTGATCTACAACATAGTTATGCAAATACTATCAGGACTAAGTTCATGATAAATTAAAGTTCAAAATCATATTACTTAAGAACTCCCACTTAGATAGACATCCCTCTAGTCATCTAAATGATCACGTGATCCATATCAACTAAACCATGTCCGATCATCACGTGAGATGGAGTAGTTTTCAATGGCGAACATCTCTATGTTGATCATATCTACTATATGATTCATGTTCGACCTTTCGGTCTCAGTGTTCTGAGGCCATGTCTGCATATGGTAGGCTCGTCAAGTTTAACCCGAGTATTCTGCACGTGCAAAACTAGCTTGCACCCGTTGTATGTGAACGTAGAGCTTATTGTTGGGGAACGTAGTAATTTCAAAAAAAAATCCTACGCACACGCAAGATCATGGTGATGCATAGCAACGAGGGGGAGAGTGTAGTCTATGTACCCTCGTAGACTGTAAGCGGAAGTGTTATGACAACTCGGTTGATGTAGTCGTATGTCTTTACGATCGATCGATCCTAGCACCAAAGGTACGACACCTCCGCGATCTGCACACGTTCGGCTCGGTGACATCCCACGAACTCACGATCTAGTACAGTGTCGGGGAAGAGCTTCGTCAGCACGACGGCGTGATGACGGTGATGATGAAGCTACTAGCGCAGGGCTTCGCCTAAGCACTACGACGATATGACCGAGGTGTATTATGGTGGAGGGGGGCACCGCACACGGCTAAGAGATCAAGGATCAACTTGTGTGTCTATGGGGTGCCCCCCTCCCCTGCATATAAAGAGTGGAGGAGGGGGAGGAGGCCGGCCTCCTAGGCGCGCCCCAAGGGGAGACCTACTCCCACCGGGAGTAGGATCCCCCACCCTTCCCTAGTTGGATTAGGAGAGAAGGAAGGGGAAGGAATGAGGAAGGAAAGGGGGGCCACCCCCTCCCAATTCGGATTGGGCTTGGAGGGGGCGCTCCCTCCTTTGCTCCCTTCTCCTCTCTCCCACTATGGCCCAATAAGGCCCATATACCTCCCGGGGGGTTCCGGTAACCTCCCAGTGCTCTGGTATATGCCCGATCTCACCCGGAACCATTCCGATGTCCAAATATAGTCGTCCAATATATCGATCATTATGTCTCGACCATTTCGAGACTCCTCGTTATGTGCGTGATCATATCCGGGACTCCGAACTACCTTCGGTACATCAAAACACATAAACTCATAATGTCGATCGTCACCGAATGTTAAGTGTGCGGACCCTACGGGTTCGAGAACTATGTAGACATGACCGAGACTCATCTCCGGTCAATAACCAATAGCGGAACCTGGATGCTCATATTGGGTCCTACATATTCTACGAAGATCTTTATCGGTCAAACCGCATAACAACATACGTTGTTCCCATTGTCATCAGTATGTTACTTGCCCGAGAGTCGATCGTCAGTATCGTAATACCTAGTTCAATCTCGTTACCGACAAGTCTCTTTACTCATTCTATAATGCATCATCTCGCAACTAACTCATTAGTCACATTTCTTGCAAGGCTTATAGTGATGTGCATTACCGAGAGGGCCTAGAGACACCTCTCCGACAATCGGAGTGAGAAATCCTAATCTCGATCTATGCCAACTCAACAAGTACCATCGGAGACTGAAAGAACATGCGGTGCCCCCATGTTTGGTTTTGGTAATTGATGACAATCTCTATGGACTAATGGTCAACTTGAGTTATATTTGAAGGGTTTGTCCATAGGCTTTTCTTGGAGTCCATTTGTTGGTTTCAAGGAGAGTTTGTGATGACCAAGGTGCTATTAAGGAATTATCCAAAGATTGGTCATATAAATGTTGTGCTTATAGCAAGCATGTCTTGAAGAAGAAGAGTGTGTGATCATTCATGTTTACCTTCAAGACATCATCCAAATGAAGAGAGTTGGAAAGATTCAAGGTTGATCAAGACTAAGTCAAAGAGTGAATCAAGTTTATCAACACACAAAGCGTAAAGGATGTACCGAGAGGGATCAAGTGATCCCATGGTATGGTAAGCATTGCGCATTGCACTTTTTGTACTAACCCATGTTCTATGTGAGAGTCTATGTGGGGTTAGGTACGTGTCCATAGGCTTGCATCAAGAGGAAGATATCATACAACCCATGGAAAGGATGACATCAAGTGGTGATCGTCATCAAGATTGATGTGTGCAAGTTCAAGTGGAGCATCGCGAAGAGATCAAGTGCTTGAAGCTTGCCATCCATTGTGGTGTCAATGGACTTGTGAAGATGTGCCGAAGAGTGGCTCACCCATAGTGGAGTATGGGGGAGCAATCATCTAGTCTCCAACGACCCAACGCAATCAAGAAAGGTGGTCCATCTTGAGGAGGACAAGATCGTCATCATCTAGCTCAAGTGGATCATGTGCAAGGCAAAGGTTTGCCCTTGATAAGTTTTCTATTTTACCGGTCTCATGGTGGTAGTTGGGAGACCGGGTTATAGGATTGATAGCCATACTATCAAGGGGGGCTATCAAGTGAGTAGCTTGATCATATCGTTCGTCGAGAGCTCAAACCATTGCATCCTTGCATCATGTTTCTTGGTTCCTGTTTGGTTCTCCTTGTGAGTTTTGGAGCTTATGGTCATTTTTATGACATTAAAACGGAGTTCACATGCATATTCTATGATGTTTTCGATGTTGGAGGGTATGCCGGTTCTTCGCTGTTTTGATGCTACTCATCTTCCTCTATCCAACAAGCTTGAGTTTGCTCAATTCGGAGCTCATTTGAAGAAGTTATGGCAGTTCTGGTTTTCCGTGGAGTATACTTTGTTTTCGTGGTAGTGGCATAAGGGTGGCGCCAGCGGTAGTACCGCGGTCCTCAACGGTAGTACCGCCGAAGCTCTCAAGCGGTAGTACCGCTCCACGAAGCGGTAGTACCGCTCTCAGCGGTAGTACCGCTCCAAGAGCGGTAGTACCGCTTGTGGGCTTCGGCCGTAGTACCGCTGTGGTTCCGGGCTACTACCGCCTCGATTCGAGAACGATGTTTTTCGTGTCGGGTTTTGCGGTACTAGGAGCGGTAGTAGTGGCGGTAGTACCGCTCCAAGCGGTAGTACCGCTCTTACTCCCGCGGTAGTACCGCTCTGGGGCCAGGACCCTGTCTTCCTCGTCAGTGCGGTAGTACCGCTGGGTGGGAGCGGTAGTACCGCCCTGCCCAAGCGGTAGTACCGCTCTGTGCGGGGATGTACAGTGGGGTAACGGTTGGTTTGGTTCCCCCACTATATAAAGGTGTCTTCTTCCCCAATGAACCTAATCCTTTAAGCTCGTGTTCTTCCCCCATTGTTGACCTTCTTCGAGCTTGCTATCTCTCAATCCCTCCAATGATTCTTGCTAGTTCTTGAGGGAAAAGAGAGAGGAGATCTAGATCCACGTTTCCACCACACACTTTCTCCTCTAAGTGAGGGGAACCCCTTGGATCTAGATCTTGGAGTTCTTCGTGTTCTTCTTTCGTTCTTCCTCTCATTTTCCTCCCTAGCATTAGTTGCTTTGGTGGGATTTGGGAGAGAAGGACTTGTGCACTCCGTGTGCCCTTGCCATTGCATTTGGTGCATCGGTTTGAGTTCTCCATGCGATACGTGGAAGTTATAAGTTGAGAAGCTTATTACTCTTGGGTGCTTGGTGCCCTTGAGCTTGTTCCTCTTGGGTGCTTGGGCGCCCTAGACGGTTGGTGGTGTTCGGAGCTCAATCATTGTGGTGTAAAGCTCCGGACAAGCGTTGGGGTCTCCAATTAGGTTGTGGAGATCGCCCCAAGCATTTTGACGGGTTCCGATAACCGCCCCCAAGGGTTGCCAAAGTGTACGGGTTCGGTGACCGCCCCCAAGGGTTGCCATTTGTACGGGTTCGGTGACCGCCCTCAAGGGTCCCTTAGTGGAATCACGGCATCTTGCATTGTGCGAGGGCGTGAGGAGATTACGGTGGCCCTAGTGGCTTCTTGGGGAGCATTGTGCCTCCACACCGCTCCAAACGGAGATTAGCATCCGCAAGGGTGTGAACTTCGGTATACATCGTCGTCTCCGCGTGCCTCGATTATCTCTTACTCGAGCCCTTTACTTATGCACTTTACTTTGTGATAGCCATATTGTTCCTTGTCATATATCTTGCTATCACATAGTTGCTTATCTTTCTTAGCATAAGTTGTTGGTGCACATAGGTGAGCCTAGTTGTTTTAGGTTTTGTGCTTGACAAATTAACCGTTAGGTTTATTCCGCATTTGTTCAAGCCTAAACCATAATTATTTTAAAGCGCCTATTCACCCCCCCCCCTCTAGGCGACATCCTCGATCTTTCAGAGACACCTCTAGAGCACCTTTATAATCACCCAGTTATGTTGTGTCGTTTTGTAGCACAGAAAGTGTTCCTCCGGTATCCAGGAGTTGCATAATCTCATAGTCATAGGAACATGTATAAGTTATGAAGAAAGCAATAGCAATATACTAAACGATCAAGTGCTAAGCTAACGGAATGGGTCAAGTCAATCACATCATTCTCTAATGATGTGATTTCGTTAATCAAATTACAACTCATGTCTATGGCTAGGAAACTTAACCATCTTTGATTCAACGAGCTAGTCAAGTAGAGGCATACTACTGACACTCTGTTTGTCTATGTATCCACACATTTACTAAGTTTCTCGTTAATACAATTCTAGCATGAATAATAAACATTTATCATGAAATAAGGAAACAAATAATAACTTTATTATTGCCTCAAAGGCATATTTCCTTCACTTATCACACCCGATCATCACGTGGTGTCTCAGCACGAAGAACTGTCGCAACGGTGTATACTCAGGGAGAACACTTACACCTTGAAATTTTAGTAAGGGATCATCTTATAAAGCTACCGTCGTACTGAGCAAAATAAGATGCATAAAAGATAAACATCACATGCAATCAAAATATGTGACATGATATCGCCATCATCATCTTGTGCCTTTGATCTCCATTTCCAAAGTACCTTCATGATTTCCACTGTCACCGGCATGACACCATGATGTCCATCATCTTGATCTCTATCAACGTGTCATCACATGGTCGTCTCGCCAACTATTGCTTTTTGCAACTATTGCTATCACATAGTGATAAAGTAAAGCAATTACATGGCGCTTGCATCTTATGCAATAAAGAGACAACCATAAGGCTCCTGCCAGTTGCCGATAACTTTACAAAACATGATCATCTCATATAACAATTTATATCTCATCACGTCCTGACCATATCACATCACAACATGCCCTGCAAAAACAAGTTAGACGTCCTCTACTTTGTTGTTGCAAGTTTTACGTGGCTGCTACGGGCTTCTATCAAGAACCGTTCTTACCTACGCGTCAAAACCACAACGATTTTTCGTCAAGTGTGTTGTTTTAACCTTCAACAAGGACAAGCTGTAGTCAAACTCGATTCAACTAAAGTTGGAGAAACTGACACTCGCTAGCCACCTATGTGCAAAGCACGTCGATAGAACCAGTCTCATGAACACGGTCATGTAACGTCGGTCCGGGCCGCTTCATCCAACAATACCACCGAATCAAAGTAAGACGTCGGTGGTAAGCAGTATGACTATTATCGGCCACAACTCATTGTGTTCTACTTGTGCATAACATCTACGCATAGACCTGGCTCGGACGCCACTGTTGGGGAACGTAGTATTTCAAAAAAATTCATAGATCATTCAAGATCTATCTAGGAGAAGCATGGCAACGAGCGGGGAGAGTGTGTCCATGTACCCTCGTAGACCGAAAGAGGGAGCGTTTAGTAACGTGGTTGATGTAGACGAACGTCTTCGTGATCTAACCGATCCAAGTACCGAACGTACGACACCTCCACGATCAGCACACGTTCAGCTCGATGACGTCCCTCAAATTCTTGATCCAGTTGAGGCCGAGGGAGAGTTCCGTCTGCGGCGTGGCGACGGTGATGATGAAGTTGCCGGTGCAGGGCTTCGCCTAAGCACTACAACGATATGATCGAGGTGTGTAACTGTGGAGGGGGGCACCGCACACGGTTATGAGAAACTTGTGTGTTCTAGGGTGCCACTCTGCCCCCATATATAAAGGAGGGGAAGGGAGGCCGGCCGACCCTCCTAGGGCGCGCCAGGAGAGGGGAATCCTACTAGGACTCCAAGTCCTAGTAGGTTTCCACTTAAGGAAGAGGGGGAAGAAGGAAGGAATAGGGGGAAGGGAAGGAAAGGGGGGCGCCGCCCCCTTCCCCTAGTCCATTTTGGACCCGGGGGTGTAGGACCTTGAGAAGAGGTGTCTAGAGGGGGGTGATTAGACACTAAGTACCAAAGTTGCAGTTTTTAAGATTCTTTAAAGTTTGAGTGGAGTTTAGGCACAATTTCAACATTCACAATACATATCAAGCAAGCATGCAAAGAGTATATGAGCAGCGGAAAGTAAAGCATGCAATTTGCAAGAAAGTAAAGGGAAGGGTTTGGAGGATTCAAACGCAATTGGAGACACGGATGTTTTTGGCGTGGTTCCGATAGGTGGTGCTATCGTACATCCATGTTGATGGAGACTTCAACCCACGAAGGGTAACGACTGCGCGAGTCCACGGAGGGCTCCACCCAAGAAGGGTCCACGAAGAAGCAACCTTGTCTATCCCACCATGGCCGTCGCCCACAAAGGACTTGCCTCACTAGCGGTAGATCTTCACGAAGTAGGCGATCTCCTTGCCCTTACAAACTCTTTGGTTCAACTCCACAATCTTGTCGGAGGCTCCCAAGTGACACCTAGCAAATCTAGGAGACACCACTCTCCAAGAAGTAACAAATGGTGCATTGATGATGAACTCCTTGCTCTTGTGCTTCAAATGATAGTCTCCCCAACACTCAACTCTCTCTCAATGGGTTTGGATCTGGTGGAAAGAAGATTTGAGTGGAAAGCAACTTGGGGAAGGCTAGAGATCAAGATTCATATGGTAGGAATGGAATATCTTGGTCTCAACACATGAGTAGGTAGTTCTCTCTCAGAAAATGTATGCTGGAAGTGTAGGTTCAGTCTGATGGCTCTCTCCACAAATGAAGAGGAGGTGGATGGGTATATATAGCCTCCACACAAAATCTAACCGTTACACACAATCTACCAAACTCGGTGGGACCGAATCGTTAAACTCGGTCATACCGATTTAGCAAATAATGTGACCGTTAGGGTTTTCAGTGGGACCGAAATGCAACTCGGTGAGACCGATATGATTAGGGTTAGGGCATAACGTAATCTCGGTAAGACCGATTACACAAACTCGGTGGGACCGATTTTGGTAATAAGCTTTCCAGAGAGTTGGTCAGGCAGACTCGGTGGGACCGATTTTGGTAATAAGTTTCCAGAGAGTTTGCATTGTAATCTCGGTAGTACCGATTGCTCAAACTCGGTGAGAACGATTGGATAATGGACATACACAGAGAGATTACAATCCCATCTCGGTGAGATCGAGATCCCTATCGGTAAGACCAATTTGCTTAGGGTTTGTGGCAGTGGCTATGACTTATGGAATCGGTGGTGCCGGATAGGAAGTTTCGGTGTGACCGATTTTGGCTTTGGGTTTAGGTCATTTGTGGAAGTGGGAAAGTAGTTGAGGGTTTTGGAGCATATCACAAAGCACATGAAGCAAGAGACTCATTAAGCAACACCTCATCCCTCCTTGATAGTATTGTCTTTTCCTATGGACTCAAATGTGATCTTGGACCACTAAAAATGTAAAATGAAGAGTCTTGAGCTTTAAGCTTGAGCCAATCCTTTGTCCTTAGCATCTTGAAGGAGTTCCCACATCCTTTAGTCCATGCCACTCCATTGTTGAACTTATCTGAAATATACTAGATAAAAGTGTTAGTCCAACAAGAGATATGTTGACATTAATTACCAAAACCACCTAGGGAGCACTTGTGCTTTCAATCTCCCCCTTTTTGGTAATTGATGGCAACATACATCAAAGCTTTAGATAAAGATATAAAGAGTAGCAAGTAAAGCTTTGGAAAGACATGTAACAAACATAGGCTCCCCCTACATGTATGCAATCATGTGAATATGGAATGTAGAAGCATGTGAGAGCATAAACATGATAGAGCAGGCAATGTGTTACATGTATCTTGGCCATATGCATCAGAGCAAAGAATGTTAATGAAAATACCTTCATGCTCATGAGTTCTTCTTGCAAACAATATGTACATCAGCAAGAATCCCTCATACACATGGTTGTGATGCATATACTTACCTTGTAGTCTTGAGTTGTCTTAGGATGGAATGAACCTGTGTAAACAAGGTTAGATAACACAGATGCATTTACTAGCCAGAGCAAACAAAAGAAACCACAAGAATACCAAGACTGGGATGACATGTAGAGAGTGAGTACCAAGTACCACATTGGATTAGACATGTCCCCAATAGTAAAGATATGCAATGAATTTAAATGATCTCTTTCCCTTAGATGTCTTGCTCCCCCTGAATCTAACATGGGATACTGGGAGAAGATAGGGAACAGAGAATCAGAGCTGAAAGACAATAGACCTGAAAGATATGAATGATGATCAGAGCTAATGTTTAGAGCTAATGTATGCTAATGCAAGTAAGCACAATAGATCATATGAACATGTCTCTCCCCTCAAGAAGACATGTGGACATCTCTCCTCTTGAACACCAAGCATCTGGGAACCTTGAGAAATACATTGTACTTAAGTATTCTCTCCCCCTGGAGATCTCTCTCTTCCCTTTGAGGGTCTCTCCCCCTAGGAAGGTGTCTCTCCCCCTTTGGGAGATGATATGATATTTCTCTCCCCCTTAAGAAGGTGATAAGCTTTGATGCTTTCTCTCTCTCCAAATGATAAGCTTTAATGTTCTCTCTCTCCCCCTTTGACATCAATTTCCAAGAAGGGTCTTCTGGAATCTGTCGAATGGGTTTGATCCTTGAGACACAGAACAAAGCAATGATAAAAATGTGATGCTTGTAGAGGACAAGATTCATTGAGTGGAGCTGGATCGAAAGAAACACAGAATTATGTGGCAAACTGTTTTTCCTGTTTTGAAATCGGTGGCACCGAGTGAGTTGCTTCGGTTGGACCGAAAGGATTCGGTTGGGCTGAAAATAACAAATCGGTGAAACCGAGTTCATTGCAGAGAAAACACTTGTCACCTCAGCTCACTAGACTAGTAAGATCTCACAAAGATTTGCAAGGAATTTACTGAAAGATGTGCAATGAATTGGAATGCAGAAAATGCAGAACAAATAGAAAGAAATAAATCTAGATGAAGTTTTTTTGAAAGGGGAAACAAATATGCATGAGACAAATGCAAAAACACAGAAACGAACACAAGAGAACTTCATCTAGAGATGGTCGGCGACAAAGTCACCTATGTTAGAGTATATTGACTTAGGAGTCAAGTGAGATCACTTGATCATAGGTCATACTCATTGTTTAAGCTCAAAATGGGGTTGCCATTTTTGGTTTAAGCATCTTGATGTATTCACATCTTGTCGAGTTGCTTTAGCTCATGACTTGGAGTAAAGCTTCTCTAAGATGGAATGACATACCTTGGTTGGTGGTGTAGTCCATGTAGTTGAACTTGTGTGGGTTGCTCAAGGTTGAGGTAGCTCATCAAGAATTTGGAGCACCACTTGAAATTTTAGTCCATCTACCTACATGGGTTAGTTCTTGCAAGGAAGAGCACTTGTGTATCCAAAAATGACAATCATGAAGCTCAACATAGAATTTGTCAAAGGATATGTTTGTGGGGTTCCATGCTTCCTTGTCTTCAACCACCATAGTGTAGAGACTTGGTGATGTAGAGATTGCTCAAGATATGAGTAGATTACAATCTCATGGAGTTGGATTCCACCAAGTACCTACAAGAGTTAGATAACATGCAAGATACAAATATGTCCAAGACGTAAGGTATTCATCATAAGAGAAATATCAAGGATTAGTCATAAGCTCATGTCTTGCATGTATCCAATGGAGTTTCTACTCCGAGTTTGAAGCATCAATGATGTTCAATTCTCCTCTTAACCTGCAAAACACTTTCTCATCAAGAGGTTTAGTGAATATATCCGCTAATTGCTTTTCGGTGCGAACATGCTTAAGATCAATGTCACCCTTAGCAACATGATCTCGAATGAAATGATGACGAACTTCAATATGCTTAGTTCGAGAATGTTGCACAGGATTATGACCAATTTTAATAGCACTTTCATTGTCACAAAGCAATGGAACATGTCTCACATATATCCCATAATCCTAAAGAATTTGGGTCATCCAAAGTAATTGAGCACAACATGAACCAGCGGCAATATATTCAGCTTCGGCAGTGGACAAGGATACCGAGTTTTGTTTCTTGGAGGACCAAGACACAAGAGATCTACCAAGAAATTGACAAGTACCCGAAGTGGACTTTCTGTCAACCTTGTCTCCGGCATAGTCTGAATCGGAATGGCCAACAAGATCGAAAGAGGCCCTCTTAGGATACCAAATGCCAAAGTTTGGTGTATGGATTAAGTATCTCACTATCCTTTTCACAGCCTTAAGATGACATTCCTTAGGAGCAGCTTGATATCGTGCACACATGCACACACTTAGCATGATATCGGGACGTGAAGCACATAGATATAACAATGAACCGATCATAGAGCGATAAACCTTTTGATCAACCGGTTCACCGTCTTTGGTCAAGTCATCATGTCCACTAGTAGGCATGGGTGTAGACATACCTTTGCATTCTTGCGTATTGAACTTCTTGAATAAGTCCTTGGTGTACTTCATTTGAGAAACAAAGGTGCCTTCCTTAGTTTTCTTGATTTGTAGCCCAAGGAAGAATTTGAGTTCACTCATCATGGACATCTCAAATTTCTGCGACATTAGCTTCCCAAAATTTTCACTAAAATGAGGGTTAGTTGAACCAAATATGATATCATCAACATATATTTGGCATACAAATAGTTCTCCATTAACCCTTTTAGTAAAAAGAGTAGAATCAATTTTCCCAATTTCAAAGCCTTTTTCAATAAGAAACTTGGTCAAGCATTTATACCAAGCTCTAGGAGCTTGTTTAAGACCATAAAGTGCTTTGTGAAGTTTGTAAACATGATTGGGTTTCTTAGGATTGACAAAACCGGGAGGTTGCTTAACATAAACTTCCTCCTCTATTTCGCCATTTAGAAAAGCACTTTTAATGTCCATTTGGTACAAGGTGATATCATGATGATTGGCATAGGCAAGTAAGATGCGAATGGACTCAAGTCTAGCAACGGGGGCATAAGTCTCACCATAGTCCATACCTTCGACTTGTGTGTAGCCTCGAGCGACGAGATGTGCTTTGTTGCGAACTACTTGTCCATCTTCATCTTGCTTGTTGTGAAACACCCATTTGGTACCGATGATGTTGTGGTTGTTGTCGGGCTTCTCAACCAATGTCCAAACTTGATTCCTCTCAAAGTTATGTAGCTCTTCATACATAGCATTTATCCAATCCGGATCTTCCAATGCTTCTTCGACCTTCATAGGTTCAATGCTAGAGATGGAAGAATAGTTTTCACAAAAGTTAGCTAAATGAGTTTTAGAGCGAGTGATTCTCCCGGTTTGAATGTCATTGTAGATTTGCTCGACGGGATGATCTTTAGCAACTCTTGCTCGAACTCGTGAAAGCTTTTGCTTGGGTCTTCGTTGAACATCTTCTTCATCTTGTTCTTCTTCTTCTTGGCCTTCCTCATTGTTGGCATTGTCGTTCTCTTGTCGTGGTGGAGAAGAAGGTTGTTGGCGTTCATCTTGATGCACTTCCTCGTTTCCTTCATCTTGGTGTGTCCCGCTTGTGGATGCTTCTGTATCAACTCTTGGTTCAGCTTGTTGTGAAGTTGAAGCTTCCACTTGGACGAACGAGGTACTCTCCTTCACCTTCGTTGGACGAACCTTGCCAATGTCCATGTCTTGAATTGCTTCCGAAGGATCTTTGTCACCTACATCAATTGGCAATTGCTCTACTTGCGAGCCGTTAGATTCATCAAACTTCACATCTACCGTCTCTTCAACCTTTCGGGTGAAATTGTTGTAGACACGGTAAGTGTGGGAGTTTGAGCCATAACCTAGTAGGAAACCTTCATGAGACTTAGGGGCAAATTTAGAGCGACAATGCTTATCAAGAATGTAGCACTTTGAGCTGAATACTCGAAAGTATCCAACTTGGGGTTTGTTACCGGTGAGAAGCTCGTATGCCGTCTTGCCGAGTAGCTTGTGAAGGTACAAGCGATTTGTTGCGTGACAAGTTGTCTCAACCGCTTCTACCCAAAAGTGCTTCGGCGTCTTGTACTCATCAAGCATCGTTCTCGCCATTTCAATGAGCGCCCGGTTCTTCCTCTCAACAACTCCATTTTGTTGAGGTGTGTACGTAGCCGAGAACTCGTCTGAAATCCCTTCTTCGTCAAGAAAGGTGTCCACATTTGCGTTCTTGAACTCCGTTCCGTTGTTGCTGCGAACCTTCTTGATCTTCACTTCAAATTGATTTTGGGCCTTCCTAGCGAAGTTTTTGAAGATCTTTTGGACCTGCGATTTATCATCGAGAAAGAACACCCACGTAAATCTGGAAAAATCATCAACTATAACTAGACCAAAAGAATTTCCACCGAGACTCTTGTAAGAGTTGGGACCGAAAAGATCCATATGAAGTAGCTCGAGTGGCCTCCTTGTGGTCATGATGTTCTTCACGGGATGCCTTCCTCCAACCTGTTTACCTGCCTGACAAGCGCTGCAAAGTCTATCCTTATCAAATATGACATCGTTAACTCTAAGGATATGATTTCCTTTAATAAGCTTGTCAAGGTTTCGCATACCAACATGACCAAGTCGTCTATGCCATAACCAACCTATTGAGGATTTAGCAATGAAGCAAGTTTTAGGTTGAGCCTTTTTAGTGAAATCAACAATGCATAGATCACCTCTACGTACACCGTTAAAGACCATTTTATGATTATCTCGACGAAACACTTGGCAATCTACTTCAGTAAATAGAACATTGAAACCGAAATCAGCAAGTCTAGATACTGAAAGTAAGTTGTAACCAAGAGATTCAACGAGCATGACATTTTGTATGGAGCTATCATGTGATATGGCCACCTTACCGAGGCCAACCACCTTACCCTTTGAGTTGTCACCGAAAGTGACATACTTTCGAGGACTATCATTATCAGCAAGCTCACGGAACATGTCTTTATCTCCGGTCATGTGATCGGTACATCCACTATCAAGAACCCATTCCTTTCCTCCTGACATATATCCCCGAAGATTTGCCATAAGACCAAAGTGTCTCATTGCATCATCAAGATCAAAGTCACTCTCATCATCCTCTTCATAGTATCCATGTTCAACATCGTCATGTGGTGGATCAAGTCCTAGAGAGGCTGATTCATTAGAATGAGTTTGATAATCTTGCTTATGAATTTTTATAGCTTCGGAAATAATGTCACTAATAATACCAACATTTCCTTTGGCACGCATAAGGTTTGTAAGCTCAAATAGACGATCACCAAACATAGGATCACTAGTATTCATCTTACTCAAGGCAATAGAATTATGGAGAATTTCATCAAGATTTTTCAAGGAATAATCGGGAAATCGTTCCTCAAGAAATTTCCATATGGTGTAGGCACACTTAAAAGTAGGCAAACATCCAATCAAGTTTCTAGGCAATCCTCTAATGATAAGATCGGCAGTTCTAAGATTCCTAATCATGTCAATTGACTCATCATGGGTAGGATGCATAGGATCAACATAAGGTGCACAAGGACTAGCAATGTACTTGTTAAAATGATATTGATTGAAGATAACAAGCATCTCATTTTTCCACTCATGAAAAATACTCCCCATCAAGAATAGGCACTCTATGTCTAATACTCCCAATAGTAGACTCATCCATCTTCCTCCAATGGTGATTAAACCATAGCAATGGAGACCAATGCTCCGATACCACTTATAGGACCTTGAGAAGAGGTGTCTAGAGGGGGGTGATTAGACACTAAGTACCAAAGTTGCAGTTTTTAAGATTCTTTAAAGTTTGAGTGGAGTTTAGGCACAATTTCAACATTCACAATACATATCAAGCAAGCATGCAAAGAGTATATGAGCAGCGGAAAGTAAAGCATGCAATTTGCAAGAAAGTAAAGGGAAGGGTTTGGAGGATTCAAACACAATTGGAGACACAGATGTTCTTGGCGTGGTTCCGATAGGTGGTGCTATCGTACATCCACGTTGATGGAGACTTCAACCCACGAAGGGTAACGGCTGCGCGAGTCCACGGAGGGCTCCACCCAATAAGGGTCCATGAAGAAGCAACCTTGTCTATCCCACCATGGTCGTCGCCCACGAATGACTTGCCTCACTAGCGGTAGATCTTCACGAAGTAGGCGATCTCCTTGCCCTTACAAACTCCTTGGTTCAACTCCACAATCTTGTCGGAGGCTCCCAAGTGACACCTAGCCAATCTAGGAGATACCACTCTCCAAGAAGCAACAAATGGTGCGTTGATGATGAACTCCTTGCTCTTGTGCTTCAAATGATAGTCTCCCCAACACTCAACTCTCTCTCAATGGGTTTGGATCTGGTGGAAAGAAGATTTGAGTGGAAAGCAACTTGGGGAAGGCTAGAGATCAAGATTCATATGGTAGGAATGGAATATCTTGGTCTCAACACATGAGTAGGTAGTTCTCTCTCAGAAAATGTATGCTCGAAGTGTAGGTTCAGTCTGATGGCTCTCTCCACGAATGAAGAGGAGGTGGAGGGGTATATATAGCCTCCACACAAAATCTAACCGTTACACACAATCTGCCAAACTCGGTGGGACCGAATCGTTAAACACGGTCATACCGATTTAGCAAATAATGTGACCGTTAGGGTTTTCGGTGGGACCAAAATGCAACTCGGTGAGACCGATATGATTAGGGTTAGGGCATAACGTCATCTCGGTAAGACCGATTACACAAAGTCGGTGGGACCGATTTTGGTAATAAGCTTTCCAGAGAGTTGGTCAGGCAGACTCGGTGGGACTGATTACTCAAACTCGGTGGGACCGATTTTGGTAATAAGTTTCCAGAGAGTTTGCATTGTAATCTCGGTAGTACCGATTGCTCAAACTCGGTGAGACCGATTTGATAATGGACATACACAGAGAGATTACAATCCCATCTCGGTGAGACCGAGATCCCTATCGGTAACACCGATTTGCTTAGGGTTTGTGGCAGTGGCTATGACTTATGGAATCGGTGGCGCCGGATAGGAAGTTTCGGTGTGACCGATTTTGGCTTTGGGTTTAGGTCATTTGTGGAAGTGGGAAAGTAGTTGAGGGTTTTGGAGCATATCACAAAGCACATGAAGCAAGAGGCTCATTAAGCAACACCTCATCCCTCCTTGATCGTATTGGCTTTTCCTATAGACTCAATGTGATCTTAGACCACTAAAAATGTAAAATGAAGAGTCTTGAGCTTGAAGCTTGAGCCAATCCTTTGTCTTTAGCATCTTGAAGGAGTTCCCACATCCTTTAGTCCATGCCACTCCATTGTTGAACTTATCTGAAATATACTAGATAAAAGTGTTAGTCCAACAAGAGATATGTTGACATTAATTACCAAAACCACCTAGGGAGCACTTGTGCTTTCAGAGGGGGCATGGCCAGCCCCTCTTGGCACTTCCTCTCTTCCCACTAAGGCCCATAAAGGCCCATTAGTTCCCCCGGGGGGTGCCGATAACCCTCCGGCACTCCGATAATTATCTCAGAACTCATACAGTGTCTAAATAACATCATCCAATATATTAATCTTTATGTCTCGACCATTTTGAGACTCCTCGTCATGTCTGTGATCTCATCCGGGACTCTGAACAAACTTTGGCCGTCAAATCACATAACTCATAATATAAATCGTCATCGAACGTTAAGCGTGCGGACTCTACGGGTTCGAGAACTATGTATACATGATCGAGACATATCTCTGGTCAATAACCAATAGCGGAACCTGGATGCTCATATTGGCTCCTACAGATTCTACGAAGATCTTTATCGGTCAAACCGCATAACAACATACGTTGTTCCCTTTGTCATCGGTATGTTACTTGCCTGAGATTCGACCGTCGGTATCATCATACCTAGCTCAATCTCGTTACCGGCAAGTCTCTTTACTCGTTCCGTAATGCATCATCCCGCAACTAACTCATTTGTCACATTGCTTGCAAGGCTTATAGTGATGATCATTACCGAGAGGTCCCAGAGATACCTCTCTAATACTCAGAGTGACAAATCCTAATCTCGATCTATGCCAACTCAACAAACAACATCGGAGACACCTGTAGAGCATCTTTATAATCACCCAGTTACGTTGTGACGTTTGATAACACACAATGTGTTCCTCCGGTATTCGGGAGTTGCATAATCTCATAGTCAGAGGAACATGTATAAGTCATGAAGAAAGCAATAGCAATAAAACTAAACGATCATTATGCTAAGCTAACAGATGGGTCTTGTCCATCACATCATTCTCTAATGATGTGATCCCGTTCATCAAATGACAACACATGTCTATGGCTAGGAAACTTAACCATCTTTGATTAATGAACTAGTCAAGTAGAGGCATACTAGAGACACTCTGTTTTGTCTATGTATTCACACATGTATCAAGTTTCCGGTTAATACAATTCTAGCATGAATAATAAATATTTATCATGATATAAGGAAATATGAATAACAACTTTATTATTGCCTGTAGGGCATATTTCCTTCATGAAGAGCAACGATTCGGCCTACAAACTGGAGTTGCCGCCTCATGCTCAAGTGCACCCTGTCTTCCATGTGTCCCAGCTACGCAACTGCCTACAGCCCGGTACGCTATCTCAAACTGAACTCCTGCATCGTATTGATGCTCCTGTGGTTCCTGTCGCAGTCCTCCAGCAGCGATGGCGCAAGAAAAATGGCACCATGATCGAGCAGCTTCGCGTTCGCTGGTCCGACGCGTCAGCCCTTGAAGACACCTGGGAGGACCGAGTGGTGCTGCAAGCCCATTTTCCAGCAGCTAAGGCTTGGGGGCAAGCCTCGTCGCAAGGAGGAGGGGATGTTAGTGCCCCTACTGCGGCTAACCCTACACCAGTCGCTGACAAGGAGCACCCAGGTGGCAGCAACTCCATCGCTGCCTCCCGACCCACCAGGATCAGGCGGCCAACCAAGCCAACACTGGGCCGATGTGGACTCGGTGAGCCCAACCTACTGGCCGGCTACTTAAGGCGCTCCCCCCCTCGAAGACTAGGGTATCTAGTGGATCAGAACGGCGGCGACATTGTTCTTCTTCACTTCCTGATCCCCTCTCTCCATTCTTGTACCCAAATTTGTAATCGCTACTTGAGACGCGAATTTGCGAGCGAGTGCAATATATCGAGAGCTACACCATTGTGATCCTAACAAACGGCCGGAGATGCTCCGAGGTCGCTCTTCGAGAATGCTCCCATCTGCCTTTGCTGCATATCGGAGAACCGCGACCTTGACAAGCTCATGTCAGCACCCCTGGACAGAGCAAACTTCCTTGGTCTGGAGACAATCTGTAACGCGGGTCTGAGTGATTATGAATCTTACGAAGGTAAGTTATTATTCTCCTTACTTATACTCCCTCTGTAAACTAATATAAGAGCGTTTAGATAACTAAAGTAGTGATCTAAACACTCTTATATTAGTTTACGGAGGGAGTATATATTAACTGTGTGCATTATCTCGTGTTCAAATATGATCAATGTGATTTTGTTTTGTTTTGGGGAGCAGGACCCGTGCCACCGCTGAGGGCCGCACCAGCCCCTGAAGCTGCTCCATAATTGGGCAATTCTGCAGGTAACTAATTTGTTCCGAACAAACTGAATCATTTTCCTTTTTTGGAGATAGGTTCATTCATGGCTGCATGAGCTAGTACGTATTTCTGTATTGTACTTTAACTTGTCTATGTCTTTGTTTTGCAGAGTCATGATCATAGTAGCATAGTAGAAACAAGTTGGAAGCTAACTATGTCGTCCGTCAAGATCCGTTTAGTATCATTCTTAGAAGATATATAGTGCGGATCTTTAGTTTGATTATGGAGAATATGTAGCTTCATTTGTGTCAATCTCTGAGTCTACCTTGGCATATGGATTTTTTTGGTCGTAAACTATATATATTTGGCATATGGAATCATCAAATGTGCACCTAGTATAGGACTCTCTGGACTAGCTTCATGCCTCTTCCTTCCTCTCTTACTCTCCTTCTATCAAGCTCTTCTCTCTTTCACCCCTCCCACTCTGTTTTCCCCTGCTTTCTCTAGCTGATTTCTTCCTGCTTTCATCTTTCTTTCCCATTCCTTTTCACCCTCCTATGTTTGAGATGGAAAGACATGATCCACGTAGCTAGCTGCCGATTGTAGGTTCCCAACCACCTTCTCAAAGTTTCGTCCCAGATCCAGGGATTGAGATCAACATTCAAAGTCTATCCCTGTAAGATCCTCCAGTTTTACAGATTCAGTTGCAAGAAGCAAGAGAGGAACAGCTGCAGGATGCGAGATACAATATCTTGATGAAAATAGCCGTCACAGGGGGAGCTCCAAGGATTATCTATCTCAGCACGGTGCAGCAATCCATGTACAGAGCTTGGAGAGATAATTATCAAGGTATATCGCAGCTTTTGAGGTACATCTTTGTTGCTCATTTCCAAACTCTGGATGCAGCCATGTTTGTTTTCACTCGTTAGCCTTGGAGCATCGGTTCTGATAATCTGTTGATTGAGTTTATGGATCCGAATGACACCACAAAAGATATTCAAGACTACAAATTTGATTCTGTTTTTGTTACTGTTTGTATGTATGGTGTTCCTCTGCGTTTTCGATCTCAACAACTTCTACAAAAGATCTTGGATAGTGTTGGTCAGCAGTCAGAGTTCCACCCTTTTAGTCAGGCCATGCTTTTTGCAAAATCTAAATATATGTGGGGCACTATTAGGATGGCTGTTACTAAACTAGTTAGGGATAAAGTTTGGGTTTCATTTCAGAAGGACTCTGCTGCATGGATTTATCTGTTTATGAAAGAATTGGCCGTATTTGCACTTACTGTGGTTTAATGTTTCACAGTGTTCAACATTGTGATGCTAGAAATAATCTGCTTATTTCTAGACAAAGACTGCATATTCAGCTGGAGCAAATTCCATCAGTTCATCTTGGTCAATGGATGAATAAAGCAGAGCTCATCCCTACAGCTTCAGATGTTCTTGCTCAAGAACAACAATCTGCTTTCTCTGTTTTCCACAATCCCCAGTTGGTTAGGCTTCAGAAGTAGACCCTGAAGGAAATTAAAGGAAAATCTCAAGAAACTTCTCAAGAACAGCGTTAGAGTGAAGCATATAAGATTTGTCATCACGGAAAGTAAGCATCCTAGTTCAGCCGATGCAGCAACAGACTCCTCTCAAGATAGGGATTCAAAATCAACACCAGCATCACTAGTGTGTCACACAGCCTCTCAATGCTACTGTTCACAGTCCAAGTTGTGGTTCACTGCTCCACTACCTACTGCAGTAATTCCTCAGTCAGAGATAGAGCGGTGCAATAACGCGCCAGACAACACTATTCAAGTTTCTAACAGACCAGCTCACTTGACGGCCGCCTTGTCGGTCCCGATTCAGACGGGGGAAGGAAATCAGGCAGGCCCAAGTTTGCACCACCTGATAGACCCACGGTATAACTCTGGACTTGAGGAGAATGTTGGATCAGTAACACATGGGCCACAGTTGGGCCAACAACCTTTTGGTCCTACCCGGGCTAAGCAGGGGCAAACTGGTCCTTTTGTTCCTCCCACCTCCCTTGCCCTTTCGTCTTCAACCCTACATACCACTCGTCAGCACGAACCTGCAAATCCCACTTCTCCCCAATATCTGACTACTTTGGGTTCACAGCCTGCTCCTCTCACTTCTCAAATATGCTCTTCTACTACATTCTCTGCCAATATGGAGAATTTTCCTTTTCCAGCTCCTATTACATCTACACACAGACAGAGTCCTTCTTATAGCTGGCCAAACAGGCCGGGCCAAGCAGGCCAGCCCGCGAGCACGCCGGCACGGCCCGTTATGGGCCAGGCACGACACGGGCTAAACGGGTCGTGCCCGGCACGCGGCACGCCTTGGGCCGTGCCTGGGCCTGGAGCCTGGGCACGCGGGCCGGCACGGCACGGCCCGTTTAATTTTTTTATATAATTTTCAGATTTTTTTTATATATTTATATCTAAAATACAGCCCAATAGGCCTAAAAACAGCCCAACGGGCTGAATATGTGCAGCCCAGCGTGCTAAACGGGCCATTGGGCCGGCCCGTTTACTAATCAGGCCGTGCCTGGGCCAAGGAGCAGCGCCCGTGGGCCGGCACGGCACAGCCCGGCTATTAAACGTGCCATGGCGGGCCGTGCCGGGCCAGCCACGATTAGCGCAGGCTGGGCCGTGCCGTGCCGGGCCGGCCCGTTTGGCCAGGTAAGGTATAGTCCTTCTCCACCAAGATACTACTCCAAGCGCCCCCTTGCAGCTCTTCCTAATCCCCCTCTGCCACCACTGAAGAGAATCGAGCTGACTGTGGATGGAGTTCAGCCTAACTCCGTCGCACGGGAGGACCCAGTCGGCAGCGCTCCTCCAGATCCGCACCGAGTCGCCTCTGCGCCGCTTGGTGCCGCCTTCGCTGGCCAGGGCCTCCTCGAAGCACCTCTGGTCCACGCGGCCCTCTTCTCTTCCGCCGCCGATGGAGGTTCAGCTAGATGTGGCCCCCTCTGGGTCCCTCCCCCACCTCTGCTTGGGATCTCTAAGAGCTGCGCGCGCTGGTGATTCTTCCTCAAGAATCAAATCTGGACCCCCCCAAGCAACTGATGCATATCAATCGAGGGGCCACCGCCGACCTGGTACTAGCAGATGGGATGTTCCCTTGATTGGGAGATCTAGAGGTATGCGTGCCGCTTTCAGTCAGTTTCATAGGCGTAGCTATGGTGCTACCACTTGGCACCGTGATAGTGGCACTGGTATGGTGGTTCCTAGCAGTGCTTTGTGCGGAGGTTGCGGCAAATCTATGGTAAGTCTGGGTGTCGCATCGCCTGTTGGCCAAAGCAGATACTCTCAGGAACAGGGCAATGAAGCAGGAGCAAGTTATGATCCTTGGCCGATCAGGACGCCTTCAGACTCTCTTAGTGCGGATGCAGACAGTTCCTATCAAGGTCCTATCTCACCTCCTAGATGCGATTGCCTCCACTATTTGGGTATGGATGTTGGTGGTAGCGCATATGACGGCAAAGGTGAAGCCGCAGTGGATGATCAAGATAACATTAGCTCCACTGGCCAAAGGAATGCAGATCATCCTAACGAAAGTTAGCAAGCAGCTCGCATTTCTCTCACTTATCAGCAAGCTGAAGGAATGGATTTCACTCTTTCTCGGGCAGCGGCGCAAGGCCCTAACGCGCCTCCTCCGCCATGAAAGCCATTGCCTGGAACTACCGAGGTATAGGCAGGGGCCTTGGCAGTGATAGGATGCTTTACCTTGCGGATCTTATGCGGTCCAGTCCACTAATGCTCAGGTAACTTTTGTTTCAGAAATTAAGTCTTCCAAAGTTCATTCTGCTAATCTTGTCAATAGGTTTGACGTTGCTAATGCCTTTGTTGTTCCTTCTAGAGGTTCTTCGGGTGGTCTTTGGCTTATGTGGACTGATGAGCTCAAAGTTTCTGTTCATACTGCTGCTTTTCACTATATTCTAGCCAACGTAGTTCATGTTGCGTCAGGGGTCAACTTTTGCCTCATTTGAATATATGGCGACCCTATCATAAACAGACTAATGTTATCTGGGATCAGGTTGATTCTTTTGTTTATGATAATCTAGGTAAACCCATGGTATGTATGGGAGACGTGAACGATATCCTTTATGATGTTGATGGTTGTAATGGTAATATCAGCTACTATCGTATGCATGCTTTTCGTTCTCTTGTTAAAAACTGTGGCTTGTTTGATATTGGTTATAGTGGTCCTGCTTATACTTGGCGTGGTAGGCAGAATACTTCCAAACCTATTCATCGTCGTCTAGATCGCTCTTTGGTTAACTCCGATTGGAGCTTCCACTATCCTAATACAAAAGTTCTAAATCTCCCCATTATTCTCAGTGATCATGCGCCTATTTTAATTTCGACTGACAGTCAGTTTGTCAAGCCTAAGCAAGCCTTTAAATTTGAAAAGCGGTGGCTTACTGAAGATGATTTCCATTCCTTTGCTAAGAATGCTTGGAGAGCTAGCTCTCTCACCTCTTTTGCAGTGAAATCACATTCTTTGGAAGGTTCTCTCAAAACTTGGTGTAAAAAGAAAAAGCCTCTCCAGCAGACTCTGACTCATTTAGAAGCCAAGATCAATGGTTTGCAGCAATTGCCTTTTCATCAACAAGACCATGACTTGGAATGCTCTCTCATTGCTAGGTATGAGTTTACCCTTACTCAGCTGAATCAATACTACAGACAGCGTAGTAAAAAGAATTGGGTCTCAAAAGGTGATCGTAACACGAAGTTTTTTAATCAAGCTGTTCTTAAACGTAGAAAAAGAAACACTATTTGTTCAGTTAAAGATGAAAACAATATCATCCACTTTAAACCTTCTGCTGTCATGCAAACCTTTGTTAACTATTTCAGATATATTTTCTCTTCTCCTAATGATTCTCTGTGCAGGCCTTTTCCTCAACAGAATTCTTTCACTGATAACAATGATCCTACTTATTCCACGCCTGATAAAGATGAGATTTTCCAAATCCTTAAATATATGAAACTTAATGCTTCCCCAGGACCGGATGGATTCAACATGGAGTTCTACTTAGCCACATGGGATTGGATTGGCGAAGAGGTAACGAACCTGAATTCTACCTTTTATGCTACTGGTATCCTTCCTCCACACATTAATGACACAAATATTGCACGCATTCTGAAAAAGTTGGTCTCTCTTGTTCCCATGTATTATAGTCCGATTAGCCTGTGCAATGTCATTTACAAAATTATTGCTAAGTCCTTGGCTAATAGACTTAAACCCCACCTTCCTGACTATGTTGATCCAGCTCAGCAAGCTTTTATCGAAGGTAGGCGTATTTCAGACAATATTATTGTTGCTCAAGAAATTGCACACTCCTTTTCTCTCAAATCCTGGAAACAAAATGCTTTCATGCTTAAAATTGATCCGGCTAAAGCTTTTGATCGTTTAGAGTGGAATTTCATTGTTTCTGCTCTTGCTCCTAAATGGCTGCATGGTCATTTTATCAACTTGGTGCATGCCTGTATTTCCTCTCCCATGTTCTGTGTTCTCATTAATGGTCAACCTTCCCCTAAGTTTAAAACGCATAGAGGTATCAAACAAGGTTGTCCCATGTCTCCTTATCTTTTTGTCCTGGCCATAAATGAACTTTCTATCATGCTTAATGAAGCTCTGCGGGCCAATCATTTGCAGGGAATTTCGCTTGGACCAAACTGCCCTTCTGTTCATTCTCTTCTTTTTGCAGATGATCTCCTGGTCTGTGGTCAGGCTACTTTGCAGGAAGCTCACACTATGTTTGACTTGATCCACCACTTTTGTACCCTCTCGGGTCAAATTCCTAACTGGGATAAGTCTGCTATTCTCTTTAGCAGCCATGTAGTCAAACTATCATTAATGATATCAAACTTATCTTTCCAGTGGCTAACCTTGATGACAGGTTCACTCACCTTGGTCATCCTCTGATTTTACCTCCTAAAAATAGAGCCTCTGCTTATAATTTTGTGCTAGACAAATTCTTAAACAAGTTGCCCTCTTATAAAGCTAATATGCTTTCCCATGCAGCTCGCTTGGAACTTATTCGGTCTATTTTCTCAGCCATTCCGGTCTACTACATGGCTAATATTTTATTCTCAAAAAAATTCATTACGAAACTTACTGCTACACTACTAGGAAAAGGGCTATAGATAGGATTGATAATAATGGCGCACCTGGTAAGCAGTGCGCCACTACTATATACTAATGGCGCACCGGTCGGAGGTGCGCCATTAGTGTGGAAGACACTAATGGCGCACCAGGCACTGGGTGCGCCACTAGTATTGAATTTTTTTTCCATTTTTCCATACACTCTAATGGCGTATGGTGCCAAAGTGCGTCATTACTAGTTCTACCAAGTAATGGCACACCTTGTAAGCAGTGCGCCATTAGTATATAATTTCTTTTACTTTTTTGCAAAACTGCTAATGGCGCACCGTGTATATTTTCATGGACACTTTTTGATCTCGATCTCGATCCCACCCGCACCCTCCCCCGCTAGCTCCACCGCCGCCGACGACCCACCGCAACCCTCCCCCGCTCCACCGCCGCCGACGAGCACCCGGCCCCCCGCACCCTCCCCCGCTAGCTCCACCGCCGCCGACGACCCACCGCAACCCTCCGCCGCTCCACCGCCGCCGACGAGCACCCGGCCCCCCTGCACCCTCCCCCGCTCCACTGCCGCCAACGGGCACCCCCCGCACCCTCCCCCGCTAGCTCCACTATCGCCGACAACCCACCGCAACCCTCCCCCGCTCCACCGTCGCCGACGAGCACCCCCCCCCCGCACCCTCCCCCGCTCCACCGCCGCCAACGGGCACCCCCCGCACCCTCCCCCGCTCCACCGCCGCCGTCGATGATATTTCCAAGTAACAAATTTGAACATATTTTTTAAAAAATTATTACTGTTTTTATAAAAAATATTACTGTTATGATTTAAACAAGTTTGAACATATTTAAACACAAATAAATATAAAAAACAGCATTTAAAATGCATAAAATAATATTGGGGAGCCTAGGAATCAAACCCAGGACCTCCTGGTGTGTGTGCTGCGTGCTGACCAGTCGGGCTAGTGGGTGGGTTATGTTGTAGATAGGGTTAGGTTGTAGATAGGGCTAGTGGGCTAGATTAGAATAAAATTCTAATGGCGCACCGAGCGCTGGTGCGCCATTAGAATAGTCGTACTTATGGCGCACGAGATGGTGATGCGCCATTAGAATAGTCATACACTAATTAAATCCCCAATCTCCCTAATCTCTCCCCTGCCTCATCGATCTCACCCGCTGCCCCCCCCCCCATGTTCGTCGTCCCGCCTTGCTTCACCCCCTCCGTCCGCCCCGCTTGCACGCCGTCAGCGACGCCGCCGCCTCTCCTGGCTGTGTTCTTGTGCTGCCCCGACGCCGCCGCCCCGACCGCCGCCGGACTCCACCCCTGCCGCCCCCGCGCCCCCCGAACGGGATCGGTCGAGCGCATGCGCTAGGGTTCCTCACCCCGCCGCCCGCTACTCTCCTCTCCTCCTCCCTCTGACGAGCGAGGGCCTCCTCCGGCCCCTGCAGCAGCCGGCAAGCGCGGCCCCGACGCGCCCACCCCGCCTGCCCCTGCCGTCCTCCGCCACCGGTCACCTCCGTAGCAGCCGGCGAGCCAAGGACGGTGTCGTGACCCTCGCCGCCAACCCCGAGCTCCCCTGCTTCCTCTCTGCGCCATCCAAGGTGAGCTTCCCTGCCCCTTCTCCCTCTCTCTCCATGTCCTGGACAACAAGATCAAGAGAATTATGCTTTTAATTAAAATTATGCTTTGAACAGTAGAAACAAAAAATAGAGTATGGACCACTCATCCAATATTTTAAGTGTTCTGATTCATAAGTAAATCGCCTTAATTCATTCAGTGTAGGGGAAACTTAGAAGAGAATTCAACATCCTTGGTCTGTTTTATACGCAATTCATAAAATAAATTGCCTTCAATATTTTCCCTCAAGCAATGTTAAGCACCAACATATACTCCAAGTTTAATGTTTGACACAAATTCAGTTTAATGTTTGACACAACTGTCCAGTACCAAAGACTTAGGAGTATTGCAAAATATTAAGATAATGGTAACTGGCTTTTCTTCTTTTCGACAACACGCGGGTTGATGGTTTGATAGGCTCCTAACGGTTCATGTATCATCACTTACTGACATCCCAAACATATGCAGAAATATGCCTATATGGCCTAGACCTACAACTATCTCCTGCTATGGATGTTTGCTGAACCAAATAAATATGCCTATAAGGCTATTACTAGTAGTGCTACTCTCTTACTGCCAGTGACAGTCTATCGAGGTCATTAACTCCAACTCAAGTGGGCATAATTCTCTGCAGTAGTATAGCACTTGCAGTAGTATGGCACTTGCAGTAGTGCGGGACAACAGTAGTTTAGTGCAAGTTTCAGTTAATTAGCTGGATTAAAAAAGATGCTTGGTGATCTGCAGGAGTAGGACAAGCAAATCTGCTTGAATATTTGTTTATTCAAAGTAAATGAACATTTTACTGCTAGTGTACTGATAGTGTAAATGATGTACTGCTGCTTTCAGTTAATTCAAATTAGCTAAAACCTTTTACTGTCAAATAGTGCTAATGTTTACTCTATGAAATAAACTACTCCATGTCAAATAAACCTTGCTAGGTGAATCTTGTTTGCATTAGGAGTAGTTGCTGGAAATTTACTGAATTTTGTTATGTGCTTTGTGGTGCTAGTTTGCTGGGTTTTGTCTCCGACCATTGTGTCGTGATGAATTTGCAGGTACCCCGAGAGGCCCTTGAGTTTGCCGGAATGTCGATTAACTTCCGTTCCGGCAAATTCGGGTACTCCATATGTCCTATTTTCAGCAAAGGTAATGCTGACATTTTCCGTGAATTTTAGCATTACTTTGCTAAAAATAGGACATATGGGGTACTTGCGACTAATGCCTGTTATCATGCATAGGTACTAATTGGTCTCTTCTGCTGCTTATCAGAGATGGCGGGAAGCAGCCACCGCCGATCTGCGACACCGCAGTATGAGTTGGATGCTTCCGAGTTCTTCACTATCATACTTGAGGCTTCAGTATCATCCATGACGCAGGTATATAAAACGAGAGATCTCCCCTTCACCCATCTCATTACGATATCTGTTGTTTGCTACATCACTCATTGTCCCAAACTGCAGAGGCTGCCTGACAGTTTTATGAACATGCTGATGGGTGAAGATCCGCCAAATAATGTGAAGTTGCGACAGGCCGGCAGCGGGTTTTGCGGGCAGTGGGATGTTCAGTTGGCGATCAAGAAGGGCCACATGTACTTGTCTCGTGGGTGGGAGAAGTTCTACCGTGCCTACGACCTGTAGCTGGGGTACTTCCTTCTCTTCAGGTACAACGACGATGCCAACATGCTCATCGTGAAGGTGTTCAACAAGACTATGTGTAGCATGCGCTACGCTGCCGATGATGACGCCGGTACGTTCTGCCTCTTCTTATTCCTCTACATTTGGCTTTGTCTCACATCGATTGTTAACGGTCATTGTTGCATTTTGGACAGGTAATGGGAGCAGCAGCAGCGACACTGGCTATAGCCAAAGCAGCAGCGACTATGGCTGTAGCGAAAGCAGCAGCGATTCTGGCTGTAGCGAAAGCAGCAGCGATTCTGGCAGCAGCATAGACAACAAGAAGGATGATCCGGACTGGAGTGCGGGAGAAGAGGAGCAGAGTGAGGATGAGGAGCTGCAGGATGACAATGGGCATCAGGCTGAGGATGACCTAGCGCTGGTGGTGGCTGACCAAGGGCAAGAGATGGTGGTGGCTGACCATGGGCAAGAGATGGAGGTGGCTGAGGATGACCTAGCGATGGTCGTGCCTGAAGGTGGCCTCGCGATGGTGGTGGTGCCTGACAATGACCATGCACCGGTGGTGGCGCCGGCGATCCCACAGCTGGGCGACATGACCACGCCAATTGTGGTAGAAGACTACATCCCACTGCCTCCACTGCCTCCACCGCCTCGCCGCTCTAGGCGCATCAGGGAGAGGAAGGAGAAGAAGGAGAAGAATAATGCATGAAAACTGAACCTTGTCAGGTATGTCAGATCTCCTATAGGTTAGCTATCCAAAATGATATATATATATATACTTAGTTACCTATGTTATCTCTAATATGCTTAGTTTCCTATAGGTTAGCTTCATTTTTACCTAAGTTGGCTCTAATATACTAACTTAGAGCTTATATGCTTAGTTTCCTGTAGGTTAGCTTCAAAATAACTTATGTTAGCACAAAATGATAAAGTTTACATAATAAGCTTATAGTCTTTTTCTTATTCTTCTTCTTTTCCAAAATGACATAGGTTAGCTTCATTTTACCTAAGTTACCTAACTTCTTCTTCTTCTAACTTCTTGTTTATCATTTTGCAGATTTGATTTAATTGACGGAAGCTTGCATGGATGGAGTGCTTCTTTTCCATTTGTGTTTTTATTTTGTATCAATGTGAAACTTTTGTGAATTGATGGATAACGGTGTTTTTTTTTTGACAGAAAGACTGTAAGGGAACCCCCTACAATATAATTGGTGCAACAAACCCAAATTGCAAGTACCATGCCTTGAAACTGGATGGGTGGGAAGGCATCAGCCCCTTCCCACCACTAGGCTATGCCTTAGTCTGCTTGGATGAACAATGTGAAACTTTTGTAATATGTAACGACGGAACTATGTATTGGCTATGTATGTATATATGATGAAACTTGTGTGTTGGATATGATTGTTATATGGATGCTTGTTGTATATATATGTGTTGAATATCTCATATGTGAAATAGTGACCTGAGATTAAGAAAAAACAAAAACAAATTAAAAAAATTGTTACTAATGACGCACTACCATGTGGTGCGCTATAAGTATAGCAGATAATAGTGGCGCACTGTGGGCAATACTAATGGCGCACTGAGTGGTGCGTCATTAGAATACCAGATTCTAATGGCGCACCAGTGATGCGCCATTAGTAAAAAATTCTAGTGGCGTGATACTAATGGCGCACTGTTAATGCGCCATTAGTAGGCAAAACCAGTGCGCCATTAGTAGTCCTTTTCCTAGTAGTGCTATCATTAGGACTTTTTGGTGGACAGGTGTTAGGGAGGATGGATCCAGGAAAAGTCTTTGTCTCAGAGCTTGGAAGGACATAACTAATTCCAAAGACGAAGGAGGCTTAGGAATAAGGAATCTTAAAGCTATCAATGAAAGTCTCATCCTTGCTGCGGCTTGGAGGTTGGCAAACAATCCCTCTTCTCATTTATCTTGTGTTCTTCGTGCTAAGTATTTTCCTGCTTCGACTATCTGGAGGGCCAATTCTTCTCCTCCTAAATCTGGTTTCTGGGCTTCTATTATAAAAATGCTCCCCAAACTTAAACAACATGCTTTTTATCAAATTACTACTGGTAATATTTCTTTATGGAGCATGCCTTGGTGTCCTCCGTGGAATTCTATTTATGATTTCCTTATTCCACAAAACTCTGGATTTGTTTATCCTGCCTTGGTTAAAAATCTTTGGCTTCCAGGGCAAAGAGCTTGGAATTGTCCTCTCATCTTCGCTTTATTTCAACATACTTTCGCTTCTCAGGTTATCAGCACCGAAATTATTGAGGATGACAACGATGATTTACTCTGTTGGCCGTTGGCAACTAACGACACATGCTCCCCTAAATCTGCTTATAAACTTTGCTTGCAGGAGATCCATAGCACCCCCTCATCACTTCCTATGCAGGTTCTTCAGATCTTAAAAAGTTCCTTAAATCTGTTTGGAAGGATAAAAGTTTGTTATCAAAGGTTCAAACTTTTGCTTGGAGACTACTCAGAAAAGCTTTGCCAACAGGTATGAGAGCAGGTAGGTTCTCTGTTCACATCACTCAGACCTGCTCTAGATGTGATTTACACGAGGATGATATTCATCTGTTTTTTCTTTGTGACTTTGCTAGAGCGGCTTGGTTCTCCAAACCTTGGTTCATTAGATCCCACTCTATTGTTCAAGGGCTCAACTCTATGCATCTCATTCTTGCGCGCCTTCTTAATTTTTTATGGTGCATTTGGAAAGTTAGAAATGATTTCCTGTTTGATCGCAAGAATTACCATCCTCAACAAGTTCACATTATTAATGCTGCTTTGGATCATACATTGCAAAATGAATCTTTGTTAAACCCTAATAATCAAATTTGCATTAATAATCAACATGATTCTCAGCACATACCTCCTCAAGGTCGGACTATTACTTCAGATATGATGCTCAAGGGCCCGAAAATCTATACTGATGCTGCTTTCAGAACTAAAAAAGTACCTGGTACCATCAATGGTCAGAGTAAAACGTGTATTGGTGTTTACTTATGTCTTCCTTTATCTCAGGGTGAACTCAACATTCAGGTTCAGGCTTCAGCTCCTCCAACTTCGACTCCGCTTCAGGCTGAAGTGACTGCTCTTGTTTTTGCAGCGCAGCTTACTAATGTTCTGCACATTCAACAACCCATTTTCTTAACGGACTGTCTTAATCTTGCTTCGGTGGTTGCTAGAAATTTTATGCACTCTGCTGCCCCTTTGAATACTAGAAAAGGAATAGCTGAAATTCTTAAGATTATTTCTCATATGCAGGCTCAAATTTTTCATATTTCGCGCAACAATAATGGTGTGGCTCATAACCTTGCACAGCAGGTTTATCAAAACAGTTTTGGTCCAGTCTTCGACTGCTCTTCTGCTAATCATACAGCTGCACTCTGTCCTGTTACGACCTGCTTGCAACAATCCAATCTTTCAGGATTTCAGATACATAAAGTGTACTATTTCTAATGTTTCTAATGTTGCAGATTACAAATCTCCCATGTTGTCCTTTCCAGCCAGCAATTGCTCTCAACGAACTTTGAATGCTCTCTGATCTGGCGCTCGGTCTTCTACATGCTCTCCACTCAAACAACAACCAAGAAGTTCTATATTGAGTGAAGTGCGTCATAGGTCCTCGAACTATTTCAGAGGTGTCATGTAGGTACTCGAAGTATGAAAATCGTCATCCATGTCCTCAAAGTGCAATATGTGTGTCATCCTGGTCCTCAAACTATTTCAAAGGTGTCATGTAGGTCCTTGAACTATTTCGGAGGTGTCACATATATACACACTTATTACAGTTCAAGGATTTTTGAGGACCTAGATGACACTTTTCATAGTTTGCGGACCTACATGACACCTTCGAAATAGTTCGGGGACCTAGGATGCACTTCACTCTTCTATATTTATGTCCGAGAGGCTTCTACTTTCTTCATTGCTTAGCCTTTTAAAGATAGTCCTCTCTCACCTTTTGTTATTTCTACTTCCTTACATGTGGTTCAGCTGGTTGGCTTGTTCTCGACCTATCTTTGCTTCTCCATTCAGCTCCTCTGTACACCTTAAGACTACTGTACTCTCTCTTGTACCTCTGATGAAGCTGTCAATGGATTTGGGCACCTGTGGTGCCTTGCTTTGTTCAAAAAAAAATGTGCACCTAGTTATCGAACTGTTTTATTCCTTGGACGACTCTGCTCCGATGACTATCGAATGCCCTTTATTCTTCTAGCACTTATAGTCTGCAAAAAGATTTTTTATTGCCGCAAATTGTACAACCATGCATCTCCACTTGTAGTCTATTTTTAGCATCAGTGCAGACACAAGCGCTCATATACACACGCATACACTCACCCCTATGAACGCACACACGCACACCCTACCCCTATAAGCACCTCCGAGAGACTGAGCCGGCATATCATCTTGAGATTTACAAAGTCACCGTAGGCGCTTGTCGTCGACGGGAACGTCTCCTCCCACTAAAAGCGCATCGCCGGAAATCCTGAAATAAATCCAGGAATAATGTGAGCACCAGGATTTGAACCTTGATGGGTTTGGGATACCACTGTCCACCTAACCATCTCAATTACGGGTTGGTTCGCACTTGTAGTCTATTTTTTAAGGAATCTCCAACTTCTCTTCTAGCTTGGATTCCACGAAAATCTCCCAACTTATCTTTTTTTTCCAGGGGTATTTTCCAAACTTGTCTGTGTGTAATAGACGCATCACTAGTACAAAAATGTGGCCGAGTCCTACCTATCTCAACAACCGGCCCAGTAGCCCGCGCTCCCGGAGTGCGGATTTCTGGAGGCCGAGCTCTAGTAAGCTCGGTATTTTGAAAATATCAGAAAGGATATTAAATTTCAAAATAATCTGAAAAAAATCCATGGAGACTATGTATTCCACAGGAACGTGTTTAATTTCGTCAAAAAATTGTTGTGATTTGTCGGCTGTGCAAAAAGGACAAAATTCCCGCTCAATAATTAAAATAAAAGGCCCGTTAAAAAATGTGTATGTCTTTTTTCTATATCCAAATTTTACACATGCATAGTATACATGTGTACGTGTGTTCACAAATAAATTTAGAATTTTTTGCGCTATGAAAAAAAAAATTTGAAGACGAGCTCAGTGGAGCTCGGCCTTCGTTGGCATTTTTCGACGCTCCCAGCGGTAGATTCACATTGTTCATATTTGAAGCCAACACAAGAAGACGAGCGGTACATCCTGGTCCTGGGATGCATGCATGATGCTTCTCTATCTAAAAGGGGAAAAAAACATGCATGATGCGTCCGGCCGAACTCGACCGCCGGACCGCGTGTCTGGCTGCGCTCACCACTTGCCATGCGAGACTCGATGGAGACCCGTCACCGTGTTCGGCGCGAAGGACACTTGGGCACGCACAGAACAGAAGCAAACGAGATGGGTTCTCTCTTCATGCCTTTCGCGAAGGAAACGGAAAAGTTGGGGGCGGTCGCGTTGGCGACGCCCGTCCACGCGCAGTATTGAACTGACGATCAACATCGGCAACTGCGCCGCGGCTAGTGGTTGGAAGGAACAGACGTAAAGCAATCAAAGAGGACGCGCCAAAGAAACGTATAATTGGCAACATGGCCAACCGGGCCTGACAAACGCTGGTACTCCCACTTTATTTTTAGATTAGACCCCGAAGCTTCTCGTCGATAATCCAGGCCCCCTACAAGTTAAACTTTGAGTCAATCGGTGGTGGTCGTTTATTTATTTATTACTGCCGCGTCTCATAATATAAAAATGTTTTTTTAGGTTAACATTGCCGCTTTATTTAACCATAGCTTGGAATGTCATCCGAGATTACATCGAGAATAAAGTCTGGGGGAACCCCAATCCAAACTTTACAAAGTTCGTCACCAACACCTACCTTAGTTAACTTATGCGCGACAACATTAGCAGATCGTCTGACCCACTCTACTTTGAAATTATCAAAGGAACGAAGCACCTCTTTTAACTCCTGTATCCACGGGCCAACTGCAGCCATGTTTCGATTCGGGTCTTTGAGCATTTGCACCACAGCAAGACTATCCATCTCCACATGGACATTTGTAGCACCTCTGTCCACCGCAAGCTTCAGCGCCTCCCTGCATGCTAATATCTCCACTGCTTCCGGGTCAGTCTGAGCATGGAATACTTGACATGTAGCAGCAACCAGGGCTCCTTGATGATCTCGCAACACTGCTCCACCACCAATCTTATTGATATTCCTTGTGACTGCTCCGTCTGAATTTACCTTGATCCACCCCACATCGGGCGGCGTCCATCGCTGGTTGATAGAATGCTTCTCCTGTCTCACCCTTGGCACATGAATATTTCGCCATTCGAAAATCAAAGCACATACAGTATCCGCTATTTCATGTGGTGGGGCAATTTTCCTTCCATCCCTCGCCTCATTTTGAGCCAACCAAAGACCGTAGACAACATGCACCATTGCCTCCTTCTCTTCGTCAGTCGCCCCTGAGAACCACTGCAATAACCAGCGAGACAAGGCGCCCTGGGAGTCGATCGGGATCGGTGGGGAGGCCACCGAGACGCCCTTTTCCGAGCACAACGTCTACCAAAATTGAGTGGAATGTTGACAAGCCCAAAAACGATGAAAAATGGTTTCTTCTCTCCCGCAAGCAACACAAAAAACTCAAGGTTTGATTCGACGACGATGGAGCTCAGCACCCACTGCCAATCCATTCCTAATCATGTGCCAAACGTGGATCTTCGCCTTTGCTGGTGCATTAGTATTCCAGAGTGCCAGGTACCCTTTGTGTTTAGTAACATTACTTGAGGATTCTGGCTGTCCAGACCTCGCCCTTCTCATTGACATACACAAATGATACGCTGACCTCATGTTGAACACCCCATTTTTTGTGTAATTCCACGCCAAGCAGTCCTCCGAATGGGGCCCCCAATGGCAATCTATTTAATGTCATGCGCATCGCTGGCCTTGAACACAGCATCAATTTTATCACTGCCCCATGATGATCCGGCCTCATCCATCAAGTCGGCCACTTTGGTCATTCCATGCACATACTCTTGTCCAAGCGGCCTCAAATTTCCTTTTCTTGGAATCCAGTTGTCATGATGGATCAACACCTTTGACCCATCACCAATTCTCCAGATGAGTCCACTCCGCAGCAAATCTCTACCATGCAGTACACTTCTGAAAGTATAGGACACATTAGAAGGACAAGTGGCTGTTAATATTGTGTTGTCCTTGAAATGTCTAGCCTTGATAACTCTAGCCACCAAAGACTCCGGCACCGTCAAAATCCTCCATGCTTGCTTTGCCAACAGTGCTTGGTTGAAGGCCATCGGGTCTCTGAAGCCAAGCCCACCATCTCTCTTTGGAGCGCACATTTTCTCCCATGAGATCCAATGCACTTTCCTTTCGTCATTTATTCCACCCCACCAGAATTTCGACGAGATCGAAGTCAGGTTCCGGCACGTTTTCTGTGCTAGGTGGAAACAACTCATGGTGAAAGTAGGTGTTGCCTGGAGACCAGACTTAACAAGCACCTCTCTTGCTGCCTTAGACAGTCCTTGTCCCTTCAAACCTGTCACTTTTCCTTTTGCACATTCTGTTACATACTTAAAAGTCCCCTCCTTAGATCTACCAACCAGTGTTGGGAGTCCAAGGTACTTCTCACTTAGGGCTTCAGACTGAATCCCTAAAACACTTTTCAACTCAGACTTAACCCCATCCTGGCACCCCTTCCCAAAGAAGATAGAAGATTTCTCCAAGTTAACTTTTTGCCCCGAAGCTCTCTCATAGGTAACCAAAATCTCCTTCAGAGCCTCCATGTTCTCTTTGGAACCCTCTAAGAAGACTATATTATCATCCGCAAATAACAGGTGTGTTACATGGGGGCCAGTGCTCCCAAAAGAAACACCCTTGATCATTCCATCCGTTTGAGCCTTTTTAAGCAGAGCCGAGAAACCTTCCACACAGAACAAAAAAAGGTATGGGGAGAGCGGGTCACCTTGTCTCAGACCACGAGAAGGAAGAAAACCCCTAGAACATCCACCATTAAGCTTGACTGAGAAACTCGCTGAGGTGACACATCGCATAATCATCGCTATCCAGGCAGGAGCAAAACCATATCGAACCAAGATCTTCTCCAGAAACTCCCACTCCACCCTATCATACGCCTTCATCATATCCAACTTGACCGCACACAAGCTTTTCTTTCTCTTCCAGGGATGACACTTAAGCACAGAGACTTGACCGTCTGAGGTCGGGTTGCTACATTGACTTGGGCTACAAGCAAAGCTGGCCTATCCAACTCAGGATAAGATTTTATCTCATTGTCTTCACTCGAAGATATACGTTTTGGGTTGAGCATCATGTTAGTTTTCTGACTTTGTTCACCTGGACCCCATTTGACAGTTCTGTGGTTCCTATGACTCAAGAAAGAAGAGAATGAAACTACGGAACAAACTATTTCTTCGCACTCCATTATCTTCAAGTGAGTGTCTTCACATGTCATTATCTTCGACACGAATGTCTTCGTGGGCCACCATGATGAGGAGGGAGTAGTCCACCCTCGGGGATGAGGGTTTGTACCAATAGCAATGTGTTTGGTCTCTCTCTCTCTCTCTCTCTCTCTCTCTCTCTCGTGATCTATATCATGGGCTTTGTTAATATAGTCGGATCATATGATGTTTCTCCCCTCTAAACTCTTGTTGTGATGAATTGAGTCTTTACCCTTTGAAGTTTTGTCTTGTCGGATTGAATATTCAGAGATGAGAACACATGATATATGTCTTGCAGTATGAATACTTGAGGTGACAATTGGGGTATCATATTGATTCACTTTGATATGTGTTATGGCATTCAACTCGCAGATTCCCCCGGTGATATTGGGGTAACCTATGCATAGGAGTTGATGCACGTTTTTATTATCTTTTCTCTGATAGAAACTTTGGGGTCTCCTTGTAGTTCTTTGTGTGGATTGAGTATTATGAATATGAATATGCTTTGGTGTAATTCTAGTACGAACTCTAGGATAGATCGAACGGAAAAAATAGCTTTGCGTTATTTTAGTACGAACTCTTGAATAGATCGAGCGGAAAGAATAGCTTTGAGGTGGTCTCGTACCCTACAAACAATTCCTATCTTTTGTTCTCCACTAATAGGAATTCGGGAGTGATTCTTCGTTACACTTTGAGGGATAATCATATGATCCAACTATGTTAGCATTGTTGAGAGGTTGCACTAGTGAAAGTACGGACCCTAGGCCTCATTTTTAAGCATTGCAATACCACTTTTGTACCTGTTTACTATTTGCTACCTTGCTGTTTTTATTTATTCAGATTATAAAAATATATTTCTACCATCAATATTACACTTTTATCACCATCTCTTCGCCGAACTAGTGCACCTATACAATTTTCCTTTGTATTGGGTGTGTTGGGGACACAAGAGATTTCTTGTATTTGATTGCAGGGTCGTTTGAGAGAGGCCATCTTCATCCTACACCTCCCATGGATTGATAAACCTTGGGTCATCCACTTGAGGGAAAAAAATTATTGTCCTACAAAACTCTGCGCTTCGAGGCCCAACACGTGTCTACAAGAACAAAGTTGCGTAGTAGACATCAAGCTCTTTTCTGGCGCTGTTGCCGGGGAGGTGAGTGCATCAAGGTATACCTTTAGATCTTGCAATCAGATATTTTAGTTTCTTGTTTATCACTAGTTTGTTTTATAAAAGAAAACTACAAAAAAACGGATTGAGGTTGCATCATATTATTGATCATCTTTATAATATCTTTCTTGAAAATGATGCATCGGAAAATTGTGCTCAATTGTTAGAAGAAGAAGTCAATAAAATGCTTGGCACAAAATATTTGAATGATGAGCATGATTGCAATGTTGTTAGTGTGAATTCTTTGGATATCCAAAATTCTAATGACGATTGCACGTCATGACAAAAATGTTTCTTATAAGCATGTCACTTTTTGCGGAGTGAATTGGGAGTGCCTTTGCACACCAAAAAGGGAAGATAGATTTTGTGAGAAGCATAAATATTTAGAAACAAAAAAGTTGCAAGAGAGGCTAGATGATTGTGCTAACAGATGTGGTTTTTCGCCATCCTTGTGAACTTTGCAATAAACATGGTCATTTAAATCTCCAATGCAAATTATTTCATGATCAAATCGTGTCCAAAAATTGTGATAACTTGATTACCCTTGAGCGTCATAAAGAGCTTAGTCTTCTTGTGGGGTATGAGGAAATGAAACGTATAACTAAGGGTTTTCCAAATCCAGAGAGGTTTCTTGATTTTGATCTAGAAGAAATTTATATGTTTTGTGTGGTAAATTGCATTGAGAATCCTTATATTGCCAACTACCTAAAGACAAGAAAACAAATGGAATATGAAGAGAGTACTAATGAAAGGGAAAATATTTCCCAAAACCCTCCTAGTGTTTATCATGATGAATTAGGTAACGAGGAGGAGCTTCCTATCCAACCAATCTCATCAATAAGAAGCTTGAAAAAATTAATCAAACCCACATATGATGTGGTGAAGAAGAATAAAAGAAGAAATAAGAGAGGTAAAAAGGTATCTTTCCCAAATAATGTTGCTCCTATTATTGTTGTGCCTCATGAAAATGAATCAAAAATAATTGTGGAGGATGATGCACTTGATGATGATATTGCTTCTATGTCTTATGGCACAATGACCGAAAGCACTATTGATGATGATTTTGTTATGACTATTGCTTGTTGTGATGATTATGATTGGGAAGATAATGGTACTCCTTATAATCTTGGAAATCTTTTTGGCACCAACTTGGGAAATTATGATGATAGCAATTGTTATACCGTTGGTGCTATTCATACTATTAATGATGAGAGTGGTTATGCTTATGATATGCCAAGCCACAAGCTTGGGGATGCTATGTTTGATGATAATGATATTTTTGAGAATTTATTTGCTGCAATTAATGTTTGTCCCAAGCTTGGGGAGGCTATGCTTAATGAAGAGGATCTTTTTAGTCCCCTTACTTTGAATGATCAAATTTGCTATGATGATTGCATGCCTCCTACTTATGATGATTATTGTGATGATACTTATGTTATAAAAAGTAGTGATAATTATTGTCATGATTTTGATTATCCCTTTGCTGAACATTACTATTTTAATGTGGGAACAATTTTTAGTATTCAAGTTTCGTATGATACTCCTACTATTGAGAATGAGAATAAAATTGCTTATGTGGAGAGTAATAAATTTTCTATGCTTTTGGATCATGAAAAGAATGCTTTATGTGATGGTTATATTGATGAATCTATTCATGATGCTACTGAAAATTATTATGAGAGAGGAACTTGAAGGAAATATGCCCTAGAGGCAATAATAAAGTTATTATTTATTTCCTTATTTCATGATAAATGTTTATTATTCATGCTAGAATTGTATTAACCGGAAACATAATACATGTGTGAATACATAGACAAACATAGTGTCACTAGGTTGCCTCTACTTGACTAGCTCGTGAATCAAAGATGGTTAAGTTTCCTAGCCATAGACATGAGTTGTTATTTGATTAAAGGGATCACATCATTAGGAGAATAATGTGATTGACTTGACCCATTCCGTTAGCTTAGCACTTGATCGTTTAGTATGTTGCTATTGCTTTCTTCATGACTTATACATGTTCCTATGACTATGAGATTATGCAACTCCCGTTTACCGGAGGAACACTTTGTGTGCTACCAAACGTCACAATGTAACTGGGTGATTATAAAGGAGCTGTACAGGTGTCTCCAAAGGTACATGTTGAGTTGGCGTATTTCAAGATTAGGATTTGTCACTCCGATTGTCGGAGAGGTATCTCTGGACCCTCTCGGTAATGCACATCACTATAAGCCTTGCAAGCAATGTGACTAATGAGTTAGTTGCGGGATAATGCATTACGGAACGAGTAAAGAGACTTGCCGGTAACGAGATTGAGCTAGGTATTGAGATACCAACGATCGAATCTCGGGCAAGTAACATACCGATGACAAAGGGAACAACGTATGTTGTTATGCGGTTTGACCAATAAAGATCTTCATAGAATATGTGGGAGCCAATATGAGCATCCAGGTTCCGCTATTGGTTATTGACCGGAAACGTGTCTCGGTCATGTCTACATAGTTCTCGAACCCGTAGGGTCTGCACGCTTAACGTTATGATGACAGTTTTATTATGAGTTTATAAGTTTTGATGTACCGAAGGTTGTTCGGAGTCCCGGATGTGATCACGGACATGACGAGGAGTCTCGAAATGGTCAAGACATAAAGATTGATATATTGGAAGCCTATATTTGGATATCGGAATGGTTCCGGGAGAAATCGGGATTTTATCGGAGCACCGGGCGGTTACCGGAACCCTCCCGGGGGTTATTGGGCCTTCATGGGCCCTAAGGGAGAAGAGGAGAGGAGGCAAGAGGTGGGCTGCGCCCCCTCTCCTCCCTAGTCCAAATAGGACAAGGAGAGTGGGGCGCCCCCCCCCCTTTCCTTCCCCTCTTCCTCCTCCTTCCCCCTTTCTCCTTCTCCAACTAGGAAAGAAGGGAGGGAGTAGGACTCCCCTTGATGCACCCTCCTTGGCCGGCCGGCACCTCCCCCTCCCCCTTGGCTCCTTTATATACGGGGGCAGGGGGCACATCTAGACACACAAGTTGATCTTCGTGATCGTTCCTTAGCCGTGTGCGGTGCCCCCTCCACCATATTCCACCTCGGTTATATCGTTGCGGTGCTTAGGCGAAGCCCTGCGTCGGTAGAACATCATCATCATCATCACGACGTCGTGCTAACGGAACTCATCCCCGAAACCCTGCTGGATCGGAGTCCGGGGATCGTCATCGAGCTAAACGTGTGCTGAACTCGGAGGTGCCGTACGTTCGGTGCTTGGATCGGTCGGATCATGAAGACGTACGACTACATCAACCGCATTGTCATAACGCTTCCGCTTACGGTCTACGAGGGTACGTGGACAACACTCTCCCCTCTCGTTGCTATGCATCACCATGATCTTGCGTGTGCGTAGGATTTTTTTTTAAATTACTACGTTCCCCAACAGTGGTATCCGAGCCTAGGTTTTATGCGTTGATGTTATATGCACAAGTAGAACACAAGTGAGTTGTGGGCGATACAAGTCATACTGCTTACCAGCATGTCATACTTTGGTTCAGCGGTATTGTTGGATGAAGCGGCCCGGACCGACATTACGCGTACGCTTACGCGAGATTGGTTTTACCGCCGTGCTTTGCACACAGGTGACTAGCGGGTGTCTGTTTCTCCAACTTTAGTTGAACCAAGTGTGGCTACGCCCGGTCCTTGCGAAGGTTAAAACAAAACTAACTTGACGAACTATCGTTGTGGTTTTGATGCGTAGGTAAGAACGGTTCTTGCTCAGCCCGAAGCAGCCAAGTAAAATTTGCAACAACAAAGTAGAGGACGTCTAACTTGTTTTTGCAGGGCATGTTGTGATGTGATATGGTCAAGACATGCTGCTATATTTTATTGTATGAGATGATCATGTTTTGTAACCGAAGTTA